>NC_091456.1:56961316-57561316 GCF_027789765.1 Dendropsophus ebraccatus | reverse complement strand
CTTACTCTCTTACAGTTTTTGTGATTTTCAGACATTTTTACTGTACGGATTCGGAGTAATAAGATGGTAAAGTGTCTATTTGGGGCTATATGTCCCACACTTTGAAGTCCAATAAAATCACGAAATCAAATTGTTATCCAATCACTTTACCATATCCTAGAAGAGCGCTTACTCTCGTACAGGTTCTGTGATTTTCAGACATTTTTACTGTAGGGATTTGGAGTAATGTGATGGTAAAGTGTCTATTTGGGGCTATACACCTGATAATTTGAAGTCCAATAAAATTACGAAATCAAATAGTTCTCCATCTTGTTCTTGTTGTTGGACGCTTTTGGTAGACTACTTCCAATCCCAGGAGGGACCAGCTTCATGGCAGATGGAGGATAACCATTAAGAAACTTTTTTCAGGACTGTTCTTCTATTCTAGTTTAATAAGTCTATTTTCCTTTTAAGTTTAGGTTAGGGACTCACAAGAGAATGAGGACCCTTGATGTGGCTTGCGAGCTTACGATATTTCTTGCCTATTTTTTTCTTCTAGTTTTCAACGGTAAAAGATATCTACTAATACCTCATTGAAGATTGGACATCGAGCCATCAAGGAGCCCCACTAGACTAAAGCTGCTTTCACATGCAGCAGATTTTAGGCAGATTTTCTACAGCAGATTGTCTGTTGCCAAACCAAAGTCAACCTGAAGTTTCAAATCTGCTGTAGAAAATCTGCATCAAATCCGCAGTGTGTGAAAGCACCCTTACTATTCTGCAAGTCTTCCCAAGTGCATTATAGGGCCATGCAGCTGCCACTGACTGACAGCTACTTACGGCCCTAGCGGTCTTGTTTCTGCCACCTAATAAAGAGTGCTGAGGGGCCTGTGTGAGCTGCTGGCGCCTGCTGATGCCCCTCCCCTGTGCCAACTTCTATGCTTTTATAGAAGAAGTCTGGCTAAAACATTTTTGTATTGTTATTGTATTGTCACCCAAATACAAATCCCCAATATACACCTATTACGGGAAATGCTTAGGAAGCGCTTTTTTCTTTGCACTTACAACTGCATCAAGACTTCACTTCCTGGATAACATGGTGATGTCACTTCCTGGATAATATGGTGATGTCACTTCCTGGATAACATGGTTATGTCACTTCCTGGATAACATGGTTATGTCACGACCCGACTCCCAGAGCTGTGTGGGCTGTGGCTGCTGGAGAGGATGATGGCAGAGGGATGCTCAGTGTTCCTCCAGTGCCCTGTATCCCTCAGTGTCCCCCTGCCATCATCCTCTCCGGCAGCCACAGCCCACACAGCTCTGGGAATCGGGTCGTGACATAACCATGTTATCCAGGAAGTGACATCACCATGTTATCCAGGAAGTGACATCACCATGTTATCACGGAAGTGACATCATCATGTTATTCAGGAAGTGAAGTCTTGATGCAGTAGTAAGTGCAGAGAAAAAAGCGCTTCCTAAGCATTTCCCGTAATAGGTGTATATTGGGGATTTGTATAACTTTTGGGTGACAATACAATAACAATACAAAAATGTTTTAGCCAGACTTCTTCTATAAAAGCATAGAGGTCGGCACGGGGGAGGGGCATCAGCAGGCACCAGCAGCTCACACAGGCCCCTCAGCACTCTTTATTAGGTAGCAGAAACAAGACCGCTAGGGCGGTAAGTAGCTGTCAGTCAGTCGCAGCTGCATGGCCCTATAATGCACTTGGGAAGACTTGCAGAATAGTAAGGGTGCTTTCACACACTGCGGATTTGATGCAGATTTTCTACAGAAGATTTGAAACTTCAGGTTGACTTTGGTTTGGCAACAGACAATCTGCTGTAGAAAATCTGCCTAAAATCTGCTGCATGTGAAAGCAGCTTTAGTCTAGTGGGGCTCCTTGATGGCTCGATGTCCAATCTTCAATGAGGTATTAGTAGATATCTTTTACCGTTGAAAACTAGAAGAAAAAAATAGGCAAGAAATATCGTAAGCTCGCAAGCCACATCAAGGGTCCTCATTCTCTTGCGAGTCCCTAACCTAAACCTACAAGGAACATAGACTTATTAAACTAGAATAGAAGAACAGTCCTGAAAAAAGTTTCTTAATGGTTATCCTCCATCTGCCATGAAGCTGGTCCCTCCTGGGATTGGAAGTAGTCTACCAAAAGCGTCCAACAACAAGAACAAGATGGAGAACTATTTGATTTCGTAATTTTATTGGACTTCAAATTATCAGGTGTATAGCCCCAAATAGACACTTTACCATCACATTACTCCAAATCCCTACAGTAAAAATGTCTGAAAATCACAGAAACTGTACAAGAGTAAGTGCTCTTCTAGGATATGGTAAAGTGATTGGATAACAATTTGATTTCGTGATTTTATTGGACTTCAAAGTGTGCGACATATAGCCCCAAATAGACACTTTACCATCACATTACTCCGAATCCATACAGTAAAAATGTCTAAAAATCACAGAACCTGTATGAGAGTAAGCGCTCTTCTAGGATATGGTAGTGTGATTGAATAACAATTTGATTTCGTGATTTTATTGGACTTCAAATAGTGGGACATATAGCCCCAAATAGGCATTTTACCATCACATTACTTCGAATCCGTACAGTAAAAATGTCTGAAAATCACAGAAACTGTAAGAGAGTAAGCGCTCTTCTAGGATATGGTAGCGAGATTGGATAACAATTTGATTTCATGATTTTATTGGACTTCAAAATGTGCGACATATAGCCCCAAATACACACTTTACCATCACATTTCTCCGAATCCGTACAGTAAAAATGTCTGAAAATCACAGAACCTGTATGAGAGTAAGCGCTCTTCTAGGATATGGTAGCGAAATTGGATAACAATTTGATTTCGTGATTTTATTGGACTTCAAATAGTGGGACATATAGCCCCAAATAGGCATTTTACCATCACATTACTTCGAATCCGTACAGTAAAAATGTCTGAAAATCACAGAACCTGTAAGAGAGTAAGCGCTCTTCTAGGATATGGTAGCGAGATTGGATAACAATTTGATTTCATGATTTTATTGGACTTCAAAATGTGCGACATATAGCCCCAAATACACACTTTACCATCACATTACTCCGAATCCGTAGAGTAAAAATGTCTGAAAATCACAGAACCTGTAACAGAGTAAGCGCTCTTCTAGGATATGGTAAAGTGATTGGATAACAATTTGGTTTCGTGATTTTATTGGACTTCAAATAGTGGGACATATAGCCCCAAATAGGCACTTTACCATCACATTACTCCGAATCCCTACAGTAAAAATGTCTGAAAATCATAAAACCTGTACGAGAGTAAGCGCTCTTCTAGGACATGGTAACGAGTTTGGTAAACAATTTGATTTTGTGATTTTATTGGACTTCAAATAGTGGGGCATATAGCCCCAAATACACAATTTACCATCACATTACTCCGAATCTGTACAGTAAACATGTCTGAAAATCACAGAACCTGTACGAGAGTAAGCGCTCTTCTAGGATATCGTAGCGAGATTGGATAACAATTTGATTTCAAGAATTTATTGGACTTCAAAATGTGCAACATATAGCCCCAAATAGACACTTTACCATCACATTACTCCGAATGCCTACAGTAAAAATGTCTGAAAATCACAGAAACTGTACGAGAGTAAGCGCTCTTCTAGGATATGGTAGTGAGATTGGATAACAATTTGCTTTCGTGATTTTATTGGACTTCAAATAGTGGGACATATAGCCCCAAATAGACACTTTACCATCACATTACTCTGAATTCGTACAGTAAAAATGTCTGAAAATCACAGAACCTGTAACAGAGTAAGCGTTCTTCTAGGATATGGTAACGAGATTGGATAACAATTTGATTTCGTGATTTTATTGGACTTCAAATAGTGGGACATATAGCCCCAAATAGACACTTTACCATCACATTACTCTGAATTCGTACAGTAAAAATGTCTGAAAATCACAGAATCTGTACGAGAGTAAGCGCTCTTCTAGCATATGGTAGCGAAATTGGATAACAATTTGATTTCGTGATTTTATTGGACTTCAAAATGTGCGATGTATAGCCCCAAATAGACACTTTACCATCACATTACTCCGAATCCCTACAGTAAAAATGTCTTAAAATCACAGAACCTGTACGAGAGTAAGCGCTCTTCTAGGATATGGTAGCGAGATTGGATAACAATTTGATTTCGTGATTTTATTGGACTTCAAAATGTGCGACATATAGCCCCAAATAGACACTTTACCATCACATTACTCCGAATCCCTACAGTAAAAATGTCTGAAAATCACAGAACCTGTATGAGAGTAAGCGCTCTTTTAAGATATGGTAACGAGTTTGGAAAACAATTTGATTTTGTGATTTTATTGGACTTCAAATAGTGGGACATATAGCCCCAAATAGACACTTTACCATCTTATTACTCCGAATCCGTACAGTAAAAATGTCTGAAAATCACAGAAACTGTACGAGAGTAAGCGCTCTTCTAGGATATGGTAGCGAAATTGGATAACAATTTGATTTCGTGATTTTATTGGACTTCAAATAGTGGGGCATATAGCCCCAAATAGACACTTTACCATCACATTACTCTGAATTCGTACAGTAAAAATGTCTGAAAAATCACAGAACCTGTACGAGAGTAAGCGCTCTTCTAGAATATGGTAGCGAAATTGGATAACAATTTGATTTCGTGATTTTATTAGACTTCAAATAGTGGGGCATATAGCCCCAAATAGACACTTTACCATCACATTACTCCGAATCTGTACAGTAAAAATGTCTGAAAATCACAGAACCTGTACGAGAGTAAGCGCTCTTCTAGCATATGGTAGCGAAATTGGATAACAATTTGATTTCGTGATTTTATTAGACTTCAAATAGTGGGGCATATAGCCCCAAATAGACACTTTACCATCACATTACTCTGAATTCGTACAGTAAAAATGTCTGAAAAATCACAGAACCTGTACGAGAGTAAGCGCTCTTCTAGAATATGGTAGCGAAATTGGATAACAATTTGATTTCGTGATTTTATTAGACTTCAAATAGTGGGGCATATAGCCCCAAATAGACACTTTACCATCACATTACTCCGAATCTGTACAGTAAAAATGTCTGAAAATCACAGAAACTGTACGAGAGTAAGCGCTCTTCTAGGATATGGTAGCGAAATTGGATAAAAATTTGATTTCGTGATTTTATTAGACTTCAAATAGTGGGGCATATAGCCCCAAATAGACACTTTACCATCACATTACTCTGAATTCGTACAGTAAAAATGTCTGAAAAATCACAGAACCTGTACGAGAGTAAGCGCTCTTCTAGAATATGGTAGCGAAATTGGATAACAATTTGATTTCGTGATTTTATTAGACTTCAAATAGTGGGGCATATAGCCCCAAATAGACACTTTACCATCACATTACTCCGAATCCGTACAGTAAAAATGTCTGAAAATCACAGAACCTGTACGAGAGTAAGCGCTCTTCTAGCATATGGTAGCGAAATTGGATAACAATTTGATTTCGTGATTTTTTTTTACTTTAAAATGTGCGACATATAACCCCAAATAGACACTTTACCATTACATTACTCCGAATCCGTACAGTAAAAATGTCTGAAAATCACAGAACCTGTAACAGAGTAAGCGCTCTTCTAGGATATGGTAGTGAGATTGGATAACAATTTGATTTCGTGATTTTATTGGACTTCAAATAGTGGGACATATAGCCCCAAATAGACACTTTACCATCACATTACTCCGAATCCCTACAGTAAAAATGTCTGAAAATCACAGAAACTGTACGAGAGTAAGCGCTCTTCTAGGATATGGTAGCGAGATTGGATAACAATTTGATTTTGTGATTTTATTGGACTTCAAAATGTGCGACATATAACCCCAAATAGACACTTTACCATCACATTACTCCGAATCCGTACAGTAATAATGGTTCCTCTATGTCTAAGACAAATAAGAGAAATTAATTAAAATGAGCCTGGTTTTCAGGTGTTAAAAATTACATATAGTTAGAAAAAAATAAAATATTCCTGGAGCTGAAGGGGTTAACAGTATATGAATTAAACTGTGGTGGATGTGTAGGGGTTAAAAGTGGATGAATTGAAGTGTTGTGGATCTAAAGGGGTTAACAGTGGATGAATTGAAGTGTTGTGGATCTAAAGGGGTTAGCAGTGGATGAATTAGATTGTAGTGGATGTGAAGAGGTTAACAGTGGGGTAATTGAACAGTTGTGGATCTGAGGGGTTAACAGTGGGTGAATGGACCTGAAGGGGTTAACAGTTGGCATTCTTTAGTTAGTCTCACATGTAGGTGTCACCCTATGATCTTCCTGGCACATTCTGGAGCCTGGAACTAACTAGTCCTGGCTATTACCGTAAAACATGGTATATAGGAGCACTGCAATTCCTAGTGCTGATAGTGTGACTCCATTTCAGTGAAGTGCTGATAGCGTGACTGCAGTCTGGTGGCCATAGATACAGAGGGAGGAGGGCCCTGAACAGTATATGGTGGAAGGGGGGACTGCATCATACAAGATCCCCTGCCCCCTTCCTGTATACTGTTCGCTAGGCTAGTATATGGGGAGGGGGTTACTGTTTTATAAAGACACCCGAGGCTCCGCCCACCCGCGGCCGTAAGCACCGCCCCCTGGCCGCAAGTCCCGCCCCCAGTCTCCGTGACCCTCTAACCCCCCCCCCCCCCCTCTATTTCTTTACCTGGGCTTGCCGTTCCTCCTCTTCTGTAGGGCACAGGCAGCTCTGCAGGAGGGGCGCTCCGTCCTCACAGCTCAGCTCCTTCGTTCATTAGTGGAGCAGGGGAGCTGCTTGTGCTGCTCTGCTTCCTGCTCCACTAATGAAGGAAGGAGCTAGGGGGCCCCTGGGGGATGGGGGCCCTGTGCAAGTGCCTACTTTGCCCCCCCCTAACGCCGGCCCTGCGCAAATATGTACGATAATCGTTACGTGTAAACGCACCATAATGCTGTGTTTCCACTAGAGATGAGTGCAATTCGAGTATGCCCAAGTCTGTCCAAACCTGGAAGCATTTGATTACTGATGACTGAAAAAGTTGAAAAAGCTGTTTCCATGTTTTCCAGGACTTCCTAGGACTGCATTCAACTTCTTCAGCCACTGCTATTAAAATGTACACTTAGGTTCAGACAGTCTCAAGCATGTTCAAGTTGCGTTCATCTCTAGTTTCCACATTTGCCTGCTGTGCCATGTTACCGGGTTTATCAGGAACATTGTGCTGCTCTTGGTGGGGTTTCTTTTAGACACTTTTTGCTATATTTGGAAAATTAATTTTCTTTTTTTTTTTCTTTTTTAAAGATGTTTTTCCTTTTTTTGCTTTAGCTAAAGCTATTATGTAATTTGCAAACCGGCCCTAATAAACTGGTGGAGTTTTTTGTTTTTTACCATGAATGGCAGATATAAAAGGACCTTGTACCATTTATTTCCATTGAACACAATGGAAGAATAAATGCATATGGGAGTTAGGTAAATGGCGTAAAACAGCCCACTCTGTTCATTTAGGAACTTCAGTCACCTATGTTTGTCAAAACCAGGTTGGACACGGTAATGGGCCCTCATTCTAGTCATACGTGTGGATCCCTTAGGTGGGCTCTGCATCTATCAAACATTTATGAAGTATCTAAAAATACTATAAATGTTTGAGATGGGAATACCCCTTTATGGTTTTGTTCACAAATCTCCAGCATCCAGTGTATTTGCCATTTGGCCTGTAGGTTCCCCAAACATTCTAAATGCAAATCCACACAAATATGCCAGGTAGTCAATAGGTTCAACTTGTGGCATCCAGCGTTCCTGCGTGGGATGGTGTCACATCATCAGACATATGTGAACCCAGTCTAAGCAGTTTACGTATTGTTATAGGTTATAATGCACTTCTTTGAAAGATCCAACAGAAGGTGACAGGCTGATATAGATTTTAATGTACAAAAAGCTTAATTTTTCAGTAACAACCTAATACATAATTAATCTACTGCATGGTCTGTGAGCAACATTATTGCAGGCATTAGAACAATGTTGGTAATATAAGTTGTCTTTGAGAATGGAACAAGTTCATTACACAGCTGAACTATCATGTTATAGAAAAATCACACCTTCATTAAAGGAAATGATCTTTCCGTGCGGGAGGAATGCATGTCATGTCTCCAAATAAAACGCTTCGGATATGGCAGCAATCAATATCTTCTGTGAGCTGCGAATCAAAGTGCTTGCAGCTGTGTTATATAAACCTCATAGGGGTGTACTGAGCTTCATTACTTGTATTTTTCTTCATGGAAATCAAAACTCAGTTTCAGGCCCGAGGACACTGTCTATAACCTGTAACCTGCAGTCATTTTACATCTACGTACTATGTATAGCCGTGACACAACTCTTGACTCATGACACTATTTATCTAAAATAGTGCAGGTCCCACTCTTTCCACAAAACCAGCGCTCACTTACTGGGGCATGGACTGATGGTGTCGTTGCAGTATTTTGCACCAAGGCAATATTTGCCACCTTTGATTTGTAGGGGTCCTTTTAGGTTCTGTAAGTGTGGAGATGGACTCCTTTGATTGTAGTTGTTTTTCCCACACGTCCCTCAGATGATCAGCCAGATGCACTAGGATTTTTGGAAGTCACCACTCTTTGTTGTGCAAACATTCCTGAACAATTTTTTGCAGTGTGTCAGGGATGCATTATCCTGCTCGAAGAGGCTGTCTGCAACAATGTTTGAGTAAATGTCAAAGTAAGATCTACATCACAGGTGCAGGCTTCCCGCTGTTGCAAATCTACAATTATCATCATACCTGGACAGCTAAAGACGAATGCCAGGACCCAAGCATTACTTGGAGTATGACAATGCAAGACTTTTAGGGCATCTTTATGTCATCTCTTCAAGGTTAACAACGTACATAGCAACATGACATTTAAAAAAAAAAAAAAAAAAGGATTCATCAGACCAGATCACCTTCTTCCATTGCTCCATGGTCCAGGAGACAAAATGAACACTCTTCTGACACTGTTGTAACCAACAGCCAATGGGTTATCGATTATTAGAAAAAACATGGATGCTTTCTTCTAGAAACAATACACTTTTTTTCAGTTTGTGTGGTTTTACATCTCAGTTCCATTAAAGCAAAGTTAGCTGAGAAGTAATACATAAGGGATGGTGCAATTTGTTGAAGAAAGTAACAGCTGTTTTTTTGTTGGTTTGTTTGTTTGTTTTTTTAATCCTGGATAGCCACTTTAACATTTTAAAAAATATGTGTTACAAAGGCTCTTCTGAGGATAAGATCAGAGGGGCTAGCCTTCTCTAGCTACTCCCTACACAGATCAATGAGCCCTGAGTGCTTACAAGACCTATACTTTTGAAAATGCTCTGACCCAGTCTTTTAGCCATCAAAATTTTATTTACATTTAGAAAGTGCTCAGGGTGGCAGTAAAACATTTAAAAAATCACATGTTGATGATCTCCCATTGATGCTGTGTTGATGGGGCTTTTTGTTCGCTGTCCTAGAAAGTGCCCACTCAGCTAATGACTGGCTGAGGTGGATGAGCACACAGGATAATGATTGGCTAAGCAGGTACTTCCTATGGGCCAGGAAGCTCTGAGCAGCAGATCTGGCATAGTTGGAAAGGTACTGTACCAGTGGGGAAGGGGGGGGGGGGGTCAGAAGCAGGTAAAAACTTTTTTTTTTATTTACTTTGTTTTTGGTTTTGTTTTTCTGACACCATGAGCAGTGATTTTTTTGCCTGTGGATAATTCCTTTAAGTAATTAAGTATGTTTTCTTCAAAAATATCTTGTTGACAAAAAGATGTTTTTTCCATGACCTAAAACTAGTTTTAGTCCCAAAACTTAAAGGCAACATTAAATTCTGGAGTTTTCTGAGCAGTGTTATGAACTTATATACATTTGTCTAAGTACCCAATATACCCAAATTCTGATTATTTAAATGGATGTAAATAAGCAAATACTATATGTGTGCTATCCTTTTACAGTTGCAGAATAAGCAAACAAGAAGATGTGCTGCAGTTTTTATGTATAGTCACCTCTGTACTGCTAAACTAAGGACAGGGCAGTTGTGATCAAATCCTTTGGGATTTCCTGGTAGCCCCAAAAATACATTTTCCCCCAGGTAGAAGCATGCCCATCAAGCTTCTCTTAATAATGCAACATTTTGTGTAACCAAGGTTTCCTGCAGTCTTTCAGCCTACTTTATCATCCTGACAGTAACACAAAGAACAAATGCACAACCTTTTAGCCCTGTGTCTCTTTAGACTGTAATTTAAAAAGCCTGGGAACTTGTTCCTCTCCATTATAAACAATAAAAGAACTTCAGTGAAATGAAGCACGCGCGCTCCGATTTGGAGTTTCTCAGGCAAAGGCTCTTTATGTTGTTAAAACATGTTTCCTCTCGAGGTTCGACCACCTTGCAGTAGCTTTTTGATTTATTTATAGCTTCCTTTTGTAAATTGACATTGTCCCATAAAGAAGAAAAGATGTTCAGATTCCTGATGGGTGTCGAGGCTGATTCCCTCACACTTGCACACACGCACCTCCGCACTGTTGGCTTTTTTAGGTTTGGAGATGATTGTAAACCTGACAGCCGCTACTTGAGTATTTTGTTTGGTACTTCATTGTAATGTATCATAGGCTGGGATCACACATTACAACCCCCAAGAGAAAAACATTTGAGCCACACAAGGAAACCTTTAGATAAATAGATCATACATTTTATTACAAATTTTTTTTAAAAAGAAATAATTCATATAATATGTGTCACATTGTTGTTAAAAAATGAAGCGGGACAAACTTACACAGCATAGGGAGAGAGACTGCACGGGCTACATTTGTGGGAAATAAATAAATAAATATAAATAGATAAATAAATATATAACACACTTTAGCCAACTAATTTTATATAGATCAAAGTGCCATACTATCAGAATTAAAAATTGCGGAGGCAAAGTGTGCTTGCTACTAAGTATAGTCGGATCACAGCCCAATAGTTGAAAGAAGGTCCTGACGAAGGGCGTGACCGAAACGTGCGTTGGGGTGTTTCTCAGGGTAAGAGCTGCACGGCTCTGCTGCATGTGGTAAATGTTCTCTGATCCTTTTCCTCTTATAAGTGTGTAGCATCTGTTTATCTAATTCCAAAGTTCCCTATATACTTTGATACTTGTGCTCCACGGGACTAAATACCTGGTGCGTTTTCATAAATGCACACTTGTATTGGGTTTCTTTCAACTATTGGGCTGTGATCCGACTATACTTAGTAGCAAGCACACTTTGCCTCCTCCATTTTTTATTCTGATAGTATGCACATGGCACTTTTATCTATCTAAAATTCGTTGGCTAAAGTGTGTTATATATTATTTATTTATTACCCACAAATGTAGCCAGTGCAGTCTCTCTCCCTATGCCGTGTAAGTTTGTCCTGCTTCCTTTTATAACAACAATGTGACATATATTATATCAATTATTTCTTTAAAAAAATTATTTATCTAAGGGTTTCCTTGTGGGGCTCAAATGTTTTTCTCTTGGGGGTTGTTGTGATTTTGTTCAAACATTTTTTGAGCATTTATTAGTAGAGCCCAATGCAGCTCTAGAAGCAAAAACATTTTTTGGTGTTGGGATCACACATTAGTATGGTCTTTATTTGGTCTTCAATTTTAAGCTCATTTTGGTTAGTATTTTTACCTTGGTCCAAAACAGGGAAAAAGGTGCAAATCCTTCTATGATAGTTTTCCCTTTTATCGGTTCAGCTTCTGGTTGTGGTTGTACTGATCAAATACTGACCAAAAATTATCTTCAAGAGAAGTACCAAATACTGACCAAAACTTAACATGTGGACTTATCTTTAGGCCAGGTTCACACTTGATACGAGTGTGATCAACCACTTGCCAATACCTGGGATAATAAGTGTGGTCAACCATGTTTCCCACAGAAGAAAAGCTCACTCTCACAAATGTGCCAAAGGTAGTAACTTTTAGACTACATTCAGCACATTTTAATGAATGGACCTGGCAGGGCACACTGGGGTGTACATTGGCATAGGATGGCATTCCTTCTGAAAAATTAGTATTCTTACAAGTGTGATTCCAGCCTTGAAAAGATTATCTAGGTTAAAAAAAACATGGCCGCTTTCTTCCAGAAACAGCACCTCTTCTGTCCCCAGTTGCAGCTCAGTTCCATTAAAGTGAAGCAAATTAGATTTTTTTAATCCCTTAGTGACCGCCATGCTGCGTTTTCACGGCGGCCACTAATGGGCTTTATTCCGATGCGTACGCCTTTTAACGGCGGGCGCATCGGAATAAATTACCGCCCGGCGGCGGCTGCAGGACGGGTGATCAGCGGTCAGTGTGACCGCTGACACCCTCCTGTAACGTTAAATGCCGCTGTCAAACCATGACAGCGGCATCTAACGGGTCCCGGTGGATCCCGGATGGCGCCGTGGGTCACTTACATGATCGCGATGTCCCGCGGCGCCGTCCGGGGTCCCGATGTCTCCATGGTGATTCCGGGGTCCTAATGAAGGTCCCCGGGGTCACCATGGAGATCCCTGATGCTGACAGGGGTGGCCGCGGCTATTGCCTGTCAGCATGAGGCATGATACAATACATTGCAGTACATCAGGTACTGCAATGTATTGTATCAGTGATCAAAGTATTTTACACTAGTGTACAGTAATGTACACTAGTGTAAAAGTAAAAAAAAGTGAAAAAAAGTGTGCACCAAACACAACACAGCCCCCCCCCAGCCCCCCCAATAATAAAGATGCATTACATTCCCCATACACTATAAAACATTACATAAAAGTGATCAAAAACACAAATCCTATACATATTTGGTATCGTTACGTCCGTAACAACCCAATCTATAAAACTATATCAATAATTATATCGCACGACACACGCTGTAAAAAAAAAATAAAAAAAACAGTACTAGAATAGCTGTATTTTATCAATCCACTTTAGAAAATACGTCATAAAAGAGATCAAAAAGTCTTATACATATAAAACTTGGTATCAATAGAAACTACAGATCTTCCCGCAAAAAATAAGCCCAAAACCAGCTCTGTCGCGCAAAAGATGAGAACGCTATGGATCTTGCAATGCAGGGACAGTTTTTGTGGGTTTTGGCTAGGAAGATAGTTTCTATTGCGCCAAAGCGGTAATAGTTAAAAAAAACTATACAAATGTGGTATCGCCGTAACCGTAGCGACCCAGAGAATACATGTATTATGTTATTAGTGACCGCCGATACGGATTTTTACGGCGATCACTAATGGGCTCTATTCTGCTGCCATCAGCTCTTTATGGCGATGGTGCAGAATAGTGCAGCGGCGCCGGTAATGCCCGCAGCCCCCTCCTCTCAGCTATCGGAGGTAGCTGAGGGGTTGGGGGAGAGTGTGGGGTCAGTCCCGGCCAGTCCCCTCACCGGTGATCGCCGTTATTATCAGTATAAAGGCGGCTACCGGTAACGGGCATTGCCAGCGCAGCTGAACGCTTTCATCTCTTCTCACCGTGAATCCACAGTGAGAGGAGATGAAAACATGTCCCCCCATCCCCAGAATTAACCCTAGTGACCTGGCCACTGACCCTCCCCTCCCTGGGCGGCCATCTGATCCAAGATGGCCGCCGTCATCACTGTGAACAGACTCTGTTCACAGTGATGGATTCCTAAAAATGATCCAAGCTTCATTCTCTCCACCACCGGAGGTGGCGGAGAGCATGGGGCAATGATCGGTGACCACCCGGTGTGGTCCTAGTACAAGTGATCAGCGGTATATACTATATACCACTGATCGCTTGTTCCAAATGGTGCCGGCACTTTTTTATGCCTGTCACCAAAGTCAAGTGCCCTGGATTACCCGTAACCACCCTGGATTACTTGTAACCACCCCAGATTACCTGTAACCACCCTAGATTACCCATCACCACCCCAGATTACCCGTAACCACCCCAGATTACCCGTAACCACCCCAGATTGCCCGTAACCACCCCAGATTGCCCGTAACCACCCTAGATTGCCTGTAACCTCCCCAGATTGTCCGTATCCACCCCAGATTGCCCGTATCCACCCCAGACAGCCCATAACCATCCCAGATAGCCCATAACCATCCCAGACAGCCCATAACCATCTCAGACAGCCCATAACCATCCCAGACAGCCCATAACCATCCCAGACAGCCCATAACCACCCCAGATTGCCTGTCCCCACCCCAGAATGCCCGTAATCTCCCCAGATTGCCCGTAATCTTCCCAGATTGCCCGTATCCCCCCCATAGCCCATAACCATTCCAGACAGCCCGTAACCACCCCAGATTGCCACAGACTGCCTGTAACTACCCCAAATTGCCTGTAACCACCACAGATTGCTCGCAACCACCCCAGATTTCCCGTCACCACCCCAGATTTTCCGTCACCACCCCAGATTGCCCTTTGCAACCCCAGATAGTCAGTGAACACCACCAGATTGCCCGTCACCACCCCAGATAGTCAGTGAACACCATCAGATTGCCCATCACCACCCCAGATAGCCAGTAACCACCCCTAGATAGCCAGTAAACACCCCAAGATTGCCCATAACCACCCCATACAGCCAGTAACCACCCCAGATTGCCTGTGACCACCCCAGATTGCCTGTGACCACCCCAGATTGACCGTAACCACCCCAGATTGACCGTAACCACCCCAGATTGGCACAGACTGCTCGTAACCACCCCAGATTGCCCATAACCCCACCAGATTGCCTGCTTCCACCTCAGATAGCCAGTAAACACCCTGAGATTGTCTATTACCACCCCAGATAACCAGTAAACACCCACATATTGCCTGTAACTAAAATGACACTCCTTCTCTTCTGAGCCCTGCTGTGTGCCCATACAGTGGTTTATGCCCACATATGGGGTACCATTGTACTCAGGAGAACCTCCGTTACAAGTTTTGGGGTGCTTTTTCTCCCTTGTTCCTAGTGAAATTGAGAAATTTCAAACTAAACAAACATGTTATTGAAAAAATTCAATTTTTTTCATTTTTATGGTCTAGTTTTGAATACTTTCCTCCAATACCTGTGGGGTCAAAATGCTCACCACACCCCAAGATAAATTCCTTGAGGGGTGTACTTTCCAAAATGGGGTGATTTGGGGGGGGGGAGGGTTCTATTCTGTAGACATTACAGGGGCACTGCAAACGCACCTGGCGCTCAGAAACTTCTTCAGGAAAATCATGCACTGAAAATGCTTGGCGCTCCCTTCCTTCTGTGGCCCGCTGTGTGCCCACACAGTGGTTTATGCCCACATATGGGTACCGTTCTACTCAGGAGTACCTGCGTTACATATATTGGGGTGAGTTTTCTCCCCTGTTTCTCGTGAAATTGAGAAATTTCAAACTAAACAAACATGTTATTGGAAAAATTCTATTTTTTCATTTTTACTGTCTACTTTTGAATACCTTCCTCTAATACCTGTGGGGTCAAAATGCTCACCACACCCCAAGATAAATTCCTTGAGGGGTGTACTTTCCAAAATGGGGTGATTTTGGGGGGGAGGGTTCTATTCTGTAGACATTACAGGGGCACTGCAAACGCACCTGGCGCTCAGAAACTTCTTCAGGAAAATCATGCACTGAAAATGCTTGGTGCTCCCTTCCTTCTGTGGCCCGCTGTGTGCCCACACAGTGGTTTATGCCCACATATGGGGTACCGTTCTACTCAGGAGTACCTGCGTTACATATATTGGGGTGAGTTTTCTCCCCTGTTTCTCGTGAAATTGAGAAATTTCAAACTAAACAAACATGTTATTGGAAAAATTCTATTTTTTCATTTTTACTGTCTTCTTTTGAATACCTTCCTCTAATACCTGTGGGGTCAAAATGGTCACTAAACCCCAAGATGAATTCTTTGAGAGGTGCACTTTCCAAAATGGGGTGACTTTTGGGGGGGTTCTATTCTGCTGACACTACAGGGGCTCTGCAAACGCACCTGGCGCTCAGAAACTTCTTCAGAAAAATCTTAACTGGAAATGCTAATTGGCGATCCTTCCCTTCTGAGCCCCGCTGTGTGCCCACACAGTGGTTTATGCCCACATATGGGGTACCGTTCTACTCAGGAGTACCTGCGTTACATATATTGGGGTGAGTTTTCTCCCCTGTTCCTCGTGAAATTGAGAAATTTTAAACTAAACAAACACATTATTGGAAAAATTCTATTTTTTCATTTTTACTGTCTTCTTTTGAATACTTTCCTCTAATACCTGTGGGGTCAAAATGGTCACCACACCCCAAGATGTATTCTTTGATGGGTGTACTTTCCAAAATGGGGTGACTTTTGGGGGGGTTCTATTCTGCTGACACTACAGGAGCTTTGCAAACGCATCTGGCGCTCAGAAATTTCTTCAGCAAAATCTGAACTGGAAATGCTAATAGGTGCTCCCTTCCTTCTGAGGCCTGCTGTGTGCCCATACAGTGATTTACGCCCACATATGGGGTACCGTTCTACTAAGGAGATCCTGCATTACAAAATTTGGGGTGCATTTTCTCTCATGTTTATTATGAAAATGAGATACTTTAATCTTAACAAATATATTATTGGAAAATTTCTATTTTCCATTTTTTTCCGGCCTAATTGTGAATACTTTCCTCCAGCCCCTGTAGGGTTAAAATGCTCATTATACCCCTAGATTAATTCTTTAAGGTGTCTAGTTTCCAAAATGGGGTCACTTATGTGGGTTTCTAGTATACAAGCCTCCTAAATCAACTTAAAAGAAGAACTGGTCCCTAAAAAAATCAGTTTTGGAAATTTCATGAAAATTTGATAATTTGCTGATACATTTCTAAGCCCCGTAACACCCTAAAAAAGTGAAATATGTTCATGAAATGAAGCCAGAATAAAGAGGACATATTGATAATGTGACTTACTAACTAATTTTTGTCATGTGCCTTTTTTTTTTTGAAGCAAAGAATTTCAAAGTTCGTAAAGTGCAAAATTTTAAAATTTTTCATTATATTTTGATGTTTTTCACAAAAAACACACAAGACAGTGACCAAATTTTGCCACTAACATAAAGTACCATATGTTACGAAAAAACAATCTCAGAATCGCTAGCATACGTTAAAGCATCACTGAGCTATAAGCGCATAAAGTGAGACAGGTCAGATTTTGAAAAATGAGCCTGGTCATTAAGGCCCAAACAGGCTTGGTCCCTAAGGGGTTAAAGAACTGTCTGATGCCTTTAAGTATTTTCCTAATGTATGTCATCAGAGGTAACATGGAATTGATAGGTTGGGTTTTTATCTGCCACCTAATTTATTTTCTCCAAAGATTTGTTTGCTATGAATAATAAAAATAAAACATGTAGCGTGCAGTATATATTTGTCTACTATCGTGTTAAATACGTTCCATGGAAAGTATAAAAATCACATGATCGGCAATGAAACTACTCTATTATACAAGCATGTATATGATATCCCTCATTCTAATCTTATTACATCAATATTAACAGAGTGAAACTAGTGAAGTAATTGTCACCAATGTAAAATACTTACTCACCAGAAATCTGCTTCATATAAACAGCCTAAATATCTAGCGGAGAATAAGGGAAATCATGTCCATCAATCTGCCTTAGTAACGTACCCTTAGTAACTTACTTATTTCGGGAACCCTGAAGAAGAACACTAAACACAGATGGCATTCAGAGGTGCACATTGTCTTATTATGGGTAAGGTATTACATCTGTCTCAGGCTATGCTCACACTACGTTAAAAAAACAGAAAAGGCGTCCGCTTTTTCTATTTAAAGACATTTGTTTTTGCCGCAGTTTAATTGGAATGACGGACGTTTAATGCATACAGTGTATTACATGACGGACGACTGCACAGGTGTCAAAATAATGATCATGACAATTATTTTCAGACACCTGTTGCAACCACCGGATGTTATATTTTAGTTGATCACACACAGTTTTTCTTTTTTGTCATTTTTTCTTTTTAAAAACGGAGAGGAAAAAACATAGTGGGAACACAGCCTCAGAAAGATTGATGGACATGATTTTCCATATTCTCCCCTAGATGTTTACAAATAAACTGTATAGAATAAGGTTAGAAGTAGGGATGGTCCAAACCTGCCGAACGCTCGGCAGCAGATTCCCGCTGTCTGCCTGCTCCGTGGAGCGGGCGGATACAGCGGGAGTAACGCCTGGAAAACTGGGATACAGCCTATGGCTATGGCTGTATCCCAGTTTTCCAGACGGTCCTCCCGCTGGATCCGCCCACTCCACGGAGCGGGCAGGCAGCGGGAATCATTACCGAGGGTTCGGACCATCCCTAGTTCGGAACTCGGTTCGGACCATCCCTAGTTAGAAGAATCAGTTTTGGTCTACTAGGGACAGGACTACTGTCCTCAGTGCAACAATGCGTCCTTATTTTATTTCAAGAAATATAAGCTTCAAGTCCAGTTAATAATCATTATTAGGTCATACGTTGACAAAGGGGTATCGGGGATATCTTCCATTCCCCCAGACCCTTCACAGTAAAGGCAGGCCCATGTCATCCATGGAACATGAGAGACAATAACAATCAATCATCACCCACAATATCTACATACTCACTGAAATTAGATTACCTATTTGTATTTCGGCCAGCAGTCGGAAGTCGTAAGCTAAGTTGTTATGGCAGTACCATTCTGTACATCTGAAAGGATAAACTATATGCCTATTCTCTTGTGGTTGGGACTCTATAAATGATTTCCAACTAGTAAAAAACCTCTTGGTACCTTGATTTTTGTGACCTTCTGCATATACAGTACTCCAAAGAGGAGTTTTAATTGTGAGATTACTATAGGGGCGTCCAAGACCACCCCTGCCAGCCAAACCTGAAACAGACATCTCAGAGCTACATGTATGACTATGTAAACAATTTTAGGAATGGGTACTCTATCATCTACTTGTTCAGGTGGTCTAAGCTGGTGGAAGAGAAAAGCTTGTGGTCATTCTGGTACCCTGACCCCCCAATGGTTAAAGGTGAACTCCGGCGGGACCTGAAAAAAAAACCCCACAGACACACACACCATACTCACCATCACTCACTTGAATCGCCCGTCCTCCGGCCGCCGTCCTACAATCTCCCTCACTTCCGGGCCCATGGGAGAGAAAAGGCTGGAGCGCATCACATGGCTTTCAGCAAGCTCGGCCAATCAGGGCTGAGCAAGCTGGAAGCCATGTGATGCGCTCCAGCCAATGAAAAGACTGCTGGTGCGCAAGTGCACCAGCAGCCTTTTCCTCTCCTATTCACTTCAGCGAAGGACGCCAAGGAGGAAAAAGACCTGGCCCGCCCCCCGGCTCTGACGACATCATCCCAAGATGGCGCCCGGGAGAAGAGGATGGGGGTCGATGGTAATTGGTAATGTATACTTTATTTAACTTCCGGTGCCCCATGCCCCATGTCCCATGATATAAATTAGAAAGGGCCTGTTTACATTAAGGGTACTCAGTTATCCTGTCAGGAAAATTGGGAGAGGGGGAGGGGTATAATAAGACCTTAAAGCGCTGTGTGGGCCAATTTAAAATACGTCTTTCTCCACCTTTGATTTATAATGCATTTCCTAATTGTCTGCCGTCCATATAGAGGACAGGATCTGGGCATCATTCGTCCACTGTACCCATGTTGGGAAGAGGGCTTTAGCATCTATCTTTATAAAGATATTACAAATTGCATTATAAAGATCAGCTATCTTTACCTCACGTGGTCTATCCCCTACCAGACTCTGATTTTATGGTAATATTGGTGTAATATACTGTTACATATATGCTTGGGGGTTATAGTAGTTATTTTGCTGATCATGTGATTTTTATACTGCTGCATGATCAATTGACCCTTCGTTTGTCATGGCTCACTTTAAACTGTGCAGATAATATATTGTTTTTAGGTAAGTAATGTATTTCGGAAAAAAAGCATATCATTTAATATACTTACTGAGGTGTCCAGACTCCATTTTTGTGGTATAAAATGTCTATATATTATATCTTTGAATGCAGTAGGACTTTGTGGATATTGATAATGGTGAAATTATTGGAGGCTATTGTATATCCAGTGGCACTTTTGGTTATAATGGATTATATAACAGAAAAATCTTTTGCAGGCCGCTTTTTTGAGTCAGCAAATAAAGGTATACTATTGGAAATTGGAAGAGATTTATTGCGTGTAGTCCATCTCCGAACATATATTTTTATTTTTTGTGACTCGAAATCTGGCCTAGAAAAGATGTTTCTATTATGCCATGCAATATCATGATAATTTTAGACAGCCACCTATTCCCGAGTCTTCCTGCTAACGGACATAAAAGGAAAGTTACTCTGATCATTATCTGTCTGCAAAGGGATTTAGCCATAGAAGATTGTAAGTGCTGTGAAAATGCATCTCCCTATCTGACAGCAGTGCCCTGGACACTTCTCAAACATCTCCGGGGACCTGTGACATTTAAGAACAACAGTCTACTCAAAATGTCACAGCTCACGCAGAGTTAAACGCTGCTGGAATTCTGAGTGGAGTTGAGAAGTCAATTACCTTTTGCAATGATATCTTCTTTTACAGCTGGAGTTTTCACATGACTGGTCTGCACCCCCCCCCCAACCCCTTTTAAAAATACCATAAACCAAAGCTAGTGGTACCCTTCTCACTATATAGTGTATAGGAGCCAGGGCACAGGAGGTCATATTACTCTCTGAATCAGAATCTGGCTTTGTATGCCTTGTCAAGGGTTTAACTCGCAATTATACACAAAACTGTTGTATGAATTCTAAGAAAAATTCACAAGCAGCAATCGGTACAGGATTATCTTGGCACGACTATTCCTGTCGTGTGTGACCAGTATCTTCAGCCCTATGTGTCCTCGCTATTTGAGGTGCTCACTGAAAAGGTAAAGAGTCCCAGGAACTTAAAGGGATTATCCAGGGGTTATCCAGCGCTACAAAAACATGGCCACTTTCTTCCAGAGACAGCCCCACTCTTGTCTCCAGCTTGGGCAGGGTTTTGCTGCTTGGTCCCATTGAAGCAAATGGAGCTTAAAGGGGTAGTGCGGCGCTAAAAAATTATTCACAGAATAGTGAATCAAAACGTCCGATCTTCACAAATATGATATTAACCCCTAGACGACCCTGGACGTAGGGTTACGTCATGGAAGTCTGTCCCCAGACGACCCATGACGTAACCTTACGTCCTGGGTGTTTCTCCCGCTATGAAGCGTGCTCCGGAGCGGAGCGCGCTTCATAGCAGGTGGGGGCCGGCTGCAAACAGCAGCTGAGACCTCACCGGTAATGACACGCTGCAGCGATCGCGCTGCCGCGTGTCATTAACCCCTTAAACGCCGCGGCGTTTAAGTGTAAGTGACAGGGGGAGTCCCCTGTCACTTACCGATCGGGACCCCCGCAGTGTGACTGCGGGGGTCCCGATCGTTGAAACGGACTGCCGGAGGTCTCTTACCTGCCTCCGTGCGGTCCGATCGGCGATCTGCTACACTAAGCCTGCACAGGCAGGCTCAATGAGCAGATCGCCGATAACACTGATCAATGCTATGCCTATGGCATAGCAATGATCAGTGTAAAAATCAAAGTAGTGAATGTAGAAGTCCCCCAAAGGGACTTCAAAAGTGTAAAAAAAAAAAGTTCAAATCACTATTAGACTACCCCAAAGCCCCTCCCCCAATAAAAGTCTAAATCACCCCCCTTTCCCATTATATAAATAAAACATATAAAAATAAATAAATAGATAAACATATAATATACCGTAGCGTGCGTAATTGTCCGATATATTAAAATATAACAAGCGTCATTGTGATCGGTTAGCGGCGTACACGAAAAGAGGGGAAAAAGTGCGCAGATTACTGATTTTATGTTACATTATATATTAAAAAAATCTATAAAAAGTGATCAAAACGTCCGATCTTCACAAATATGGTATTAATAAAAACTAGAGATCATGGCGGAAAAAATGCCACCCCATACAGCCCCGTAGGTGAAAAAATAAAACCGTTATAAGCGTCACAATAGGCCCATTTTAGTAATATTTAATTGCCAAAAAAAAGGATTTCATTAAAAAATACATATATAACATTAGAGAATCTGTTTAACCTGCATATGGTTGTGTTCCGGCTGACCTATAGAATAATAGTGTCATGTCGCTGTTACCATATAGTGCATTACATAGACACAGGAACCCCCCAAACGTTACCATATTGCATTCTTATTTACGATTTCACCTATTTATATCTTCATAAATAATATATTTGGAATTCCATCATACATGTTATGGTAAAATGAAAGACGCCATTACACAGTAGGGATGTCACGATACCAAAATTTTGAGTTCGATACCGATACCAGCTTTCGGATTTCGATACTCAATACCAATTCGATACTAAATAAAAAGTTTGAGAAAAAAACACGTAAAAATACAAATATAATTTCCCTTTTCCCTGACTACAGATATGTTCCCCCCATGCACAACATTTTTATTTATGTGACTTCTTGATCACTTTGTTACATTTTATAGTTCGGACAATTCACATGTAATGGATACATGTATGTTCTTTTTTTTTTTTTTTTACTTTTTTTTTTTAAAAAAGGGAAAAGGGGGGATTATTAGAACCTTTATTTTTTGTTTTATTTTGTGGGGAGTTGTAGTGCACAGGGAGGTATGCTAGGAGTTGTAGTGCATAAGAAGGTATGCTGGGATGTTTTGAAAGGCTGCTGCCGCGCAACTGCAACTCCCAGCATACCTCCTTGTGCACTACACCTCCCAGCATAACTCCTGGTGAACAACAACTTCCAGCATAATTCCTTGTGCTTTGCAACTCCCCACAAGAAGGTATGCTGGGAGTTGTAGTGCACAAGGAGGTATGCTGGGAATTGCAGTTGTGCAGCTCCTGACACAACTCTGTGCAGCATACATTCTTGTGCACTACAACTCCCAGCATGCCTCCTCGTGCACAAAGAGGTATGCTGGGGGATGTAGTGCATAAGGAGGTATGCTGCTGGGAGTTGTAATGCATTAGCAGCCTCCTGGCACAACAACTCCCAGCATGCCTCCTTGTGAACAACAACTCCCCACAAGAAGGTATTCTGGGAGTTGTTGTGCCACTGTATCGGTGGGCCCCGCGGGAATGGAGGGGCGGCGACAGGATTGTGGACCCGGAGGTTGGGGAACTGGCTGGTGTAAGGGACCGCTGCCGCAGCATCGGCGGGTCCCGTATTTGGAATGGTTGAATGACTGCCGCCCGCGGGATTGCGGGCCGCAGTCATAAGCAGTGAGGGGCCGATCCATATGCAGCAGACTCGTGCTGCATATGGAGCGGCTCTGCAGGGGTTAAATGCCGCTGTCGGCATCTACCCTTTAGGGCAGGGGTACTCAACAACTTTTAGTGAAGGTCCACTTACCGGGGTCTATTGTCAGGTGAAGGTCCGAGCTGAACATCAGTAGGAAACGTGTTTTGTTACTTTGTCACAAACGTTCAACTATTTATATACAGAATTGCTGCTTATTAGCGGGAAAATTTGCATTTTTTTCTCTCTCACCAGGCCTTTGATATTAGGTACAAAGGGGGTGACTGCCCTGGTAGTATATAGCCCCCCTGTTGCTCCCCCAGTAGTGTATAGCCCCCCCTGTGCGCTCTCCTTCAGTAGTATATAGCCCCCTGTTGCTCCCCCAGTAGTATATAGCCCCCCTGTGCGCTCTCCCCCTGTAGTATATAGCCCCCTGTGAGCTCCCCCCAGTAGTATATAGCCTCCCCGTGCGCTCTCCCCCTGTAGAATATAGCCCCCTGTGAGCTCCCCCCAGTAGTATATAGCCCCCCTGTGCGCTCTCCCCCTGTAGTATATAGCCCCCTGTGCGCTGTCCCCCAGTAGTATATAGCCCCCTGTGAGCTCCCCCCAGTAGTATATAGCCCCCCTGTGCTCTCCCCCTGTAGTATATAGCCCCCTGTGAGCTCCCCCCAGTAGTATATAGCCCCCGTGAGCTCCCCCCAAGTAGTATATAGCCCCCCTGTGAGCTCCCCCCTGTAGTATATAGCCCCCTGTGAGCTCCCCCTGTAGTATATAGCCCCCCCATGTGCTGTCCCCCTGTAGTATATAGCCCCCTGTGAGCTCCCCCCAGTAGTATATAGCGCCCCTGTGCTCTCCCCCCAGTAGTATATAGCGCCCCTGTGCTCTCCCCCCAGTAGTATATAGCCCCCCTTGTGCTTTCCCCCTGTAGTATATAGCCCCTGTGAGGTCCCCCCAGTAGTATATAGCCCCCTCAGTAGTATATAGCCCCCTGTGAGGTCCCCCCTGTGCGCTCCCCCCAGTAGTATATAGCCCCCTAAGTAGTATATAGCCCCCTGTGAGGTCCCCCCTGTAGTATATTGTCCACCTGTGCGCTCTCCCCTTGTAGATGCCCCCCAGACAGAAAAAAAATAAATAACAAAAACAACTCACCTAGCACCTCGTTCCCCGCTGCGGCCGTCTTCTTCTCTTCCCGTCGGTCCGGCCCCCGGCTGATACGCGCTCTGTAGGGATGTCCCGGGGATTCCCCAGCAGAGCGCGCATCAGTGACCTCAGCGTACGCCGCCGGCCTGCACTTCCGGGAAGGACAGGCCGGCAGCGTACTCTGAGGTCTGTGGTGCGCGCTCTGCTGGGGAATCCCCGGGACATCCCCAGAGCGCGTATCAGCCGGGGGCCGGACCGACACTGCCCCCAGCCCCACAGGCGTACTGACATCTAAGGACAGTACGCCTATGGGGCGGGAGGCAGTGCGGTGGGGAGCGGGACCTCCTAGCCGCCCCGGGACGGACCGGATCCGGGGCGGTTAGGAGGTCTGACCAGGGGTCCGGATAGCTGGCCTCCGCTGTCCGGGTTCGGACCGCGGTCCGCCAGTTGAGGACCCCTGCAAATAGCCGGCACTAGCGATCGCTGTGTGCCGGCTATTTAAATTTGGCGCCCCCGGGAGCGGAGAGCTCGCGGGCGGAGGAGGGGACACCAGGGGGCAGGGGGCGGCACACAGAGAACACGGCCGGCGCTCAGGTAGCTGCCGGCCGTGTTCTCTGCACCATACTTCATGTTAATCTGCGCTATTATGCAGATGAACATGAAGTATCGATACCAGGAAATCCTGGTATCGAACCGTTTTTCTGACCGAAATATCGATAGTAGTATCGATATTTCGGTGCATCGTGCATCACTATTACACAGTACAACTATTCCTGTAAAAAACAAGCACTTACATGGCTTGTAGATAGAAAACTGAGAGTGCTAGAGCTCTTAGAAGGGGAGGAGGGGAAAACGAAAACACTAAGATCAAAATTTGCGCGGTCCACTGGGTCATTTTGGGCCTGGTCCTCAAAGGGTTAATAATGGCGGAAAAAATTACAGCCCCGTAGGTGAAAAGCTTAAACCGTTATAAGCGTCACAATAGGCCCATTTTATTAATAATTAATTGCAAAAAGAGGATTTCATTTAATATATATATATATATATATTAGAGATGAGCGTCCATCCGAACCTGAACGTTCGGTATTTGATTAGCTGGGGCTGCTGAAGTTGGATAAAGCTCTAAGGTTGTCTGGAAAACATGGATACAGCCAATGACTATATCCATGTTTTCCCCATAGCCTTAGGGCTTTATCCAAGTTCAGCAGCCACCGCTAATCAAATGCCTAACGATCGGGTTCGGATCGACTCGAGCATGCTCGAGGTTCGCTCATCTCTAATATATAACATTAGAAAATATGTGTAAACCTGCAAATGGTTGTGTTCGGACTGACCTATAGAGTAATAGTATCATGTCGCTTTTACCATATAGTGCATTACGTAGACACAGGAACCCCCCAAAAGTTACCATATTGCATTCTTTTTAATGTTTTCACCAATTTATATGTTCATAAATAATATTTTTGGGGTTCCATCATACATGTTATGGTAGAATGAAAGACGCCATTACAAAGTACACCTATTCCTGTAAAAAATGAGTACTTACATGGCTTGTAGATAGAAAACTGAAAGTGCTAGAGCTCTTAGAAGGGGAGGAGGGAAAAACGAAAACACAAAAATGAAAATTTGCACGGTCCACTGGGTCATTTTGGGCTTAGTACTCAAAGGGTTAATAAATAAATTGTCATCAACTTGACAAACACTACAAGTTTGATTATATTAGTTGGGATGGGACTATCCCTTTAAGGTTAGGTTTACATAATATTTTTTCTGTAGGTTCAAAATAAGTATTGAGAACCTGTCAAAAAGAGATGCTGTGGACTGTGAGCCCAGTTGAGTTTACTGAGCCAAACTTAGGGTGCATTCACACGTACAGGATCTGCAGCAGATCCGCAGCAGATTTGATGACCCAGACTTATGCTGCGTTTACACAGACAGATTTATCTGACAGATCTTTGAAGCCAAAACCAGGAGCAGATTATAAACAGGGAACAGGTCATAAAGGAAAGACTGGGATCCATCCTCTTTTTAAATCCATTCCTGGCTTTGGCTTCCAAAATCTGTCAGATAAATCTTTCTGTGTAAACGCATCCTAAATTTGCTTTAAATCTGCAGCTTCAAATCTGCGCCATAAAATCTGCTGCAGATCTGCTGCAGATCCTGTACGTGTGAATGCATCCTTAAAGGAAATGTGTTATCAGAAAATAACTTATTGTTTAAATAATGTTTTTATGTTTTATTTTTTGAAATTGTTTTGACTTTTTTCTAATTTTCCATTTTTATATCTATATTTTAAAATTATCATGAGATCTTGCAGTTTTCATTCTCAACATTGGGGCTAAAAGTAAACTGAGACATCCAGGACTGTCTGTGGGGATTAGACTGCTATGAAGGGATCTGTACAGTATTGCAGCAAACATGTGACACCAGTAGATAGATAACATCAATACAAGACGATAGCAGCTCCCTGTAAAATTACCTTTTCAAAGGTCACAGAGTACGCTCAGTGATATTTCACATTCATCTCATTTTAAAGGGACAGACTGACTATTGTCGTCTATTTCCATGAGTCTTTGCTGTTAATCATGTCACAAAATGCTGTTAAGAACAGCCCAGGCAATATGGCAGCTCCCATAACAATGTACAAAAAGTGAAATAATAAAAAAAAAGTCAGGAAATAAAAACAGATTAGGATTAAAGAATACGTTTTAGTATCTGACTCTAATCAGTAAAAGGTGACAAGAGCCTTTTAATTAAGTAGTGACTATGTTCAATGCATTTTCCAAGCATATACATTT
Organism: Dendropsophus ebraccatus; assembly: GCF_027789765.1. NCBI lineage: Eukaryota > Metazoa > Chordata > Amphibia > Anura > Hylidae > Dendropsophus > Dendropsophus ebraccatus. The sequence goes on along the minus strand of NC_091456.1, from coordinate 57,534,027 downwards.
ATTTTGCAGGACTGAGCTTGTCCTGCTGCACTGTTCAGTCCTACAACATGATCATTTATGTTCAGAAAATGGACCGAAAATAGTTGCTAGTTGACTTAAAGCTTTGCTCTTTATACGCAATGCCCAGTCACTACTCCGCGGTATATGTTGGCATCCCTTTTTGACACGTTATACATCTTATGTATATTCCAGAGTGGGGGAAAAGTTATGCAAACCTAGCTTAACTAAGAGTGATTTGTCATTTTTTTTCAGCTGTACTATGTAAAGGTATGACATTTTGTAATGTACTGGTATAAGTGTCAGAAATATTCTCCAATGAATAGCTGCTCTATAGGATCTCATGTGATATGGATTACATTCTCATAAGCCATCTGGAGTGTAGGCCCTGTTTTTGGGTAACATTTCTGTGTGTGATCCCTACTGTGTGCTGACTTTGGGCAGACACTGAGAGGTGTTGGGGCAAATATATGGTGCATATGTCCTTCTCATTGATTATGTGAGAGCTTGGTAAAGGGTTGAATTTGTTTTGTGAAGCTAATATAGTGCACAGCTGATATTTTAATAAGAGTTTAGTAAACATGCTTCTCCATAGTAAAGCACTTTGCTTTTTATGTGGTTTATGAGCACATTATACACAGATGCGCGGGCAGGAAAACATAAAGCCATTGTTCTAGATACACATGTGGGACTGCTGAATGAAGAGAAGTAACAATCGGCAATTAACAATTATTAAAGCTGATAAACTTATAGACTCAGTGTGAAGAGTTAGCTCGGTCTTTCCTGTTAAATTTAAGTATGAAGAAACACAAATCACTGAGGCTATGCTCACATGGACAGGGCAGTTATGCTGCAGATATTATGTAATGAAAAATATGCAGCACTTGGGCCCCAGAATCTGCAGCAGAAAATCGGCAGTATATTGTGCAGATTATATTGCGGATTTGTTGTGGAGCAGTTGGTGCAGATTATGTTACTGTACTGTTTGCTTCAGTTCCATAGCTTTTCTACAGCACTACCCAGGGTTAAGGCCCTATTCCACCAACAGATCTGACGACAGATTATCTGTCAAAGATTTGAAGCCAAACCCAGGAACAGACTATAATCAGAGAACAGATCATAAAGGAAAGACTGGTCGATGTCTGGAGGGTGCTTCATCCGACAGACAGGGACTATACATATTTCTCCCCGACTCATGCGTCACACAGTAGAATTATCATGTTCCTGCTCTCGCACCATGCCCTTACCTTGGCCCCACATGCTACTATTGGCCAAGCTCTTTGGTCGGACCATTCCTCCATTTTTTCTAACCCGGGTTCCTCCAGATGGTACCCCTAGAGAGTGGACCTGGAGGTTGAACGAATCTTTATTGAAAGACGTGGCATGCAAAGCGGCAGTGGGCTCTGCCATCACAGAGTTTTTGAGGGTGCATGAGCGTGACTCAACGTCTCTTCCGGTGCAGTGGGAGGCTTTAAAATTCGTCTTACGCAGAATCCTTATCCAACACGGAGCCCGGCTTAAACAAGATCGTGGAGTTAAAATCGATAAATTACTGGCAGAACTAGAAAACCTCTCCAAAACCCATAAACAGACCTCGGACCACTCCCTCCTATCCAAACTAAATTCTGTAAGAGACCAGCTCAAAACTCTTATCATAGACGTAGATACTAACCAGCGGATCAAATTTCGTAGTTACCTATACGCGAATGCCAATAAATGGGGTAGGGCACTGGCAAGATATATACACCCGCGTACATCTACGACATATATTCCTTGCCTTACGTCACCTGATGGCACCCCCCTCCATGACCCTAGACAGATCGCGGACCAGTTCCGTGATTACTATCGGTCACTATACTCCATACCAGGCTGCTACTCTGACCTGCCGACCCCTCAGCTAGAAGCAAAAATTTGCGACTACATAGAGCAGACAGCGCTGCCCACGATTAATGCTGAATCCAAGGAGGACTTAGACTCTTCATTCACGACAGAGGAACTGTCAGTAGCTATTGCATCCCTAAAAAACGGTAAAAGCCCTGGCCCGGACAGTTTACAGCTGCGTTTTTTAAATCCTTTAAAGATAGTCTTCTCCCCTTCCTCACCAGGGTCTTTAATGATGTCTCGGCAGACACTCCCTTTACTAAGCAGTCCCTTGAGGCGCATATAACAGTCTTGCCCAAGCCCGGGAAGGACCCTACCAAATGTGGTAGTTATAGGCCGATATCGTTAATCAACTGCGATGTCAAGCTTTTCTCCAAGATCTTGGCTACTCGCCTTAATTCTGTTATTCCACAGGTTATACACAATGACCAGGTGGGATTCGTCCCGGGCAGAGAGGCAAGGGATAATACCCTGCGTACGATAAACTTGATTTCCCATGCACGCTCAGCTAAGGTCCCATTATGTCTGCTGTCGATCAATGCAGAAAAGGCCTTCGACAGGGTCCGATGGAATTTTCTTGTGGCTACACTGACCCAAGTAGGTCTTGGACCTGACTATATCTCAAAGGTGATGGCTTTATATTCTCAGCCATCAGCAAGAGTTAGAGCCAACGGGACCCTGTCGCAGGCATTCCGGATCAACAACGGGACTCGACAGGGGGGTCCTTTGTCACCCCTGTTGTACATACTGACTATGGAACATTTGGCGGTAGCACTGCGGAACAACCTCGATGTGAGGCGTCATCACAAATTGGCGCTGTTTGCTGACGACATAACCCACCCCCATACCTCCCTCCCTTCTGTCTTACAGGAATTTGAGCACTATGGTAGATTGAGCAATTTCAAGATTAATTTTACTAAGACCGAGGGCCTCAACATCTCCTTGTCACCGGCTGATTTGTCCTCGGTTCAAGCTAATTTTTCCTTTTACTGGCAATCTGAAAGCATCAGATATTTGGGTATACAGGTTCCTGCGCGCTTAGAACTCCTATTTCCTCTGAATTACCTCCCACTGCAACGGAAGACATTAGATATGCTCCAAGCCTACCACCGAAGATTCCTTTCTTGGTTTGGACGCATGAACGTGCTAAAAATGGACATTTTTTGCCACGCTTCTTATATATCTTTCAAACAATCCCGATAACTGTCCCTGCTTCCTACTTTAAACACCTACAGCGTGCATTCTCTAAGTACGTGTGGGGAACTGGTAGGGCGAGGATCCGAGCCCAGGTTTTCACTCAACCGAAGTCAAAAGGGGGAACGGGTTTACCTGACTTGAAACTTTACCATGAAGCAGCAGCACTGTCACAGATTATTGAATGGACGCGGGAGGGGAGAGGTAAACGGTGGGTAGACGTGGAGATGCTGATAGCGAACATTGATTTGAGGATAGCACCATGGCTCCTTAGAGAGGACAGTGAGTCCTTACCTACATGGGCGTACTTGACTAAACACACTCTCAACATATGGGATAAATGGGTGACACGCTTTAAGATTTCACATAGGCCGGGCCCCATGACTCCATTATTTTCTAACCCTGTCTTTGAGCCGGGCCTTAACCAACAAACATTCCTGGTATGGAATAACTCAGACAGTCCCAGACTTCACCAACTGGGGGTAGCTACAGCAATTCCCTCACTACATTCCTTGCAAGAACAGAGTCCAGATAGAGTCTTGTCCTGGTTCACCTATAACCAATTCTGCTCTTTTGTACGTGCATCTCGGATGGGTACCGCATGGAGCCTTGATCTCACGGAATTTGACCATTGGGTCTTGTCTGCTGAGGAGAGTACAGGGACATTATCGCGAATGTATTCGCTGCTCATGTTACTGAGCAACAACGCTGGAGCTCCCTTCTTCGGAGCTTGGGAAAGGGACTTAGCAGTCACTTTCTCATCTGAAGATGAACTCAAAATCTGTACCTTCTCACATGGCCTGTCCCTGGACTCTCACTCAAAAGAGAAGAGCTATAAAATCCTCTCTAGATGGTACCGATGCCCAACTTTGCTTCATCATATCTACCCCGAGATATCTGATAGATGCTGGAGATGTGACACTGAGGAGGGCTCCATCCTACATATTTGGTGGGGATGCGATAAATTGAGGCCATTCTGGGATGGTGTCCTGCGGGTTTATGAAGCCTATTCAGGAAAGAAAGTAGCAAATACACCCCAAATTGTGTTGCTATCCCTGCTGCCCGGATCTTTGGCAGCACAAAAAATGCATGCTGAGACACCTACTGGCAGCAGCTCGCACGGTGATCCCGCGCCACTGGAAGACGGCGCATACTCCTACGTTGACGGAATGGTACAGAGAGCTTAAAAATATTCAGAGATCTGAAGAGCTGGTGGCTGAGGCGCATGATCGTTCGGAAAAATTTCTGAAAACATGGGATGCCCTGGATGCTGTTTGTGGAATCCGACAACTTTACGGCCCTGGTGCACTGATGAGCCCCAGTTGGTGGGCCAGGGACTGCCAGGTTCTTTTTGTACACTCAGTTTTGTGTTACCCCCACGAGGCATTATTCCTGCTGACCTATTACATCAAAGAGCTCTTTTTGGTGCTTCTCTACCCCCCCCCTTCTTTACTCCCCCTCCTTTTCTTTATGTCACCCCCCCCCCCTTTTTTTTTTTCTTTTTCCCTTCTGTGTCTAGTCCTTGTGTATATATGTGATGTCCTTGCACTGTTAGAGCTAATGGTTGTTGTCAGGCGCTAGTTCATTATTGTTTTCTTTGCATGATTCACAGATGAGTTCAAAGGGGCGGATTTGTCCCACGGTTTTCATTTTGCATGTTTCGAGTTAATGTACCTGACTAAGATAATATGCATAGATATGTTTCGGTTCCATTGTTGATTGTTTACCACTTAAGCTCTTATGTGTAGAGCATATTGGCCTTTATATATTTTTTTGTCTTCTGTAAAATATGAAAAACTTAATAAATTCAGAGTAAACATAAAGGAAAGACTGGATTTCTCCTCTTTTTAAATCCACTCCTGGGTTTGGCTTCAAATCTTTGGCAGATAATCTGTTGTCAGATCTGTTGGTGTAATAGGGCCTTTAGGATTTATCAGTGGTGAAATTGGTCACACTAGTTCTATTTTATTTACACCCTACTCTTCTCTTAAGAAGCTTAACCTTAGTAATGAAGTCGCATGTGGCACTGAGGTGTAAGTCTTTATGCTAGCTCTCGGGATTTGCATTGTCTTGACTGTATCTTCCTGTGGTCTGGGCTGGAGTGGCATTTGTTGCTGTAATAAACAATAGAGAAAATCTGCATTGCCTCTTCCCAGTGTAAACATGACCATAAAGCAGACCTGTGGTCAAAAAAACAAACAAAAAAAAAACGTAACATATACAGTTGTCACTCAAGTTACAATGGCCTCAGGTCTCAGTCTATTGATTGTACATTGTAGGTTGTGTAATAGCGCCTCTACAATATAGAGAAGTTGAGTAGACACCATAATTCCTTAAAATAAAGTTTCTTCCATTCTTTGATTGGGGTTTTTATTATCTGACTTGTATAGTTACTTCTGTGATGTTTGATGTGTTGTATCAGTTATGTAAAGCTGCTACCTCCTACTCTTTTGCTAACCTAGATTACATAACTTGGATTACATAACCAACTGTTGACATGAAAAACTGGTGACATTGTGTTTTTATTTCGACTTGTAAACCACATGATTATTGTCTAGGCTTTTCATCCAGTAGTTTTACTATGAAGAAAACTGAATGAATAAATCTACAACCTCTCTCCATATCTTCAGGCATGGAACTCGTTGTGCTGGAGAAGTTGCTGCTACTGCAAACAATTCACATTGTACAGTTGGAATAGCTTTCAATGCCAGGATTGGAGGTATGTCTCTGTTTTAATTTTGTTATTATACACAACTTTTGTGGCCATATTTTGGCAAAAAAAAGGTCTAAAACTTGTCTGTGACACCTCACCCACTTTTTAAAAGTGCCAAAGGGGGCAAAGAGAGGTCTAGAGACCTTGCTGAACTTATGTATACGCCATGAAGATTGTATGTGTCTATAGTTACATTTTCTTTCTTAAGTGGTATGTGACTGTACAGTATATAAAAAAATAAAAATTGGAAGGTTTTAGTTTTTTTTACTGGAGTTCCCTCTATTCTATACATTAAATTGCTTTTATCAATTATAATATCATCAATGACTTTATACCATTTTTGTGCCTGTCTGCAGGAGTGCGCATGTTGGATGGAGATGTAACCGATATGGTAGAAGCTAAATCCCTCAGTCTAAACCCACAACATGTACATATTTACAGTGCAAGCTGGGGTCCAGATGATGATGGGAAAACAGTGGATGGTCCAGCATCTCTAGCCCGGGATGCTTTTGAGAATGGCATCAGAACAGTAAGTGTGCTTAGAGGTAGGATCCTAAGGCTACGTTTTACTACAGTCAATAACCTTGTTAAATATAGATGACATGCAGAACTTGTCGTTGCTTTGGAGAGAAAAAAAAGCACAAGCATGTTCACAGCAGGTACAGGGAATTTGATGCCTCTTTGTGCCATGTGAAGACAGATACAATATTCTGTCCTGCTTTCCAGATGTCGCTTCATCAGTTGTCAATAGCAGGAATGAATAAAAGGTTTATTGACATGTGCACTGGAAAACATACATAATTCATACGGGTAAATAGTGTAGTGTAGTGTTGCGAAGTATCATGTGAACAACCTGTTACACTGCTAACATTGATTATAGGCTGTAATATATGTCCAGGTATCAGCCATAATGTACTCATGTTTTGTTAATACAAAACAGTATACAGTAATACAATTCTAATTGCTAAATAGTTTTGCACAGTATTTTGGTCAGTAATTTGCAACCAAAAACAAAGAAAGGCTATGTTCACACAACGTTTTTTTCAGCTCCGCTTAAAATGACGTCCGTTATTTTTAGTCTAAAATAACGGACGTTTTTCGAAGCCTGGCATCCCCTTAGTGCAATGACGGGTGTTTGCACATTATCTTAGTTTGGGGTTACTAATTGCTCTTTGGTTGCGGCTTAATTGAAAAATCCATTGAATTTAATAGTAAAAACGGAGAAAGAACGGTTATGTACAGAAAAACTGTGTGTGAACAACCAATACAAAACATCCGCTATTTGCAAAAAATATCTGAAAATAATGTTCATGTTCATTATTTTGACGTCCGCGGCAAAAACGGCTGTTTTTCAATGCATTGTGTGCATAGGACGTCCGTCTTCCCATTGAGTTAATTCAGTTAATTTGCTGCAAAAACGGACGTTTTTTTAAATAGCGGAATCGGATGTTTTTTTCTCCATTTTTGACGTTGTGTGAACATAGCCACAGGCTATGTTCAGACACTGTTGAAATTTTGTGGATATCTACCATTTAATGGCATATAGCCATTATTTAAAAAAAAGTTTTTTTAATTGTTTTAAATTAATGGTAATTATTTGCCATTAAATAGTGGCCATCCTTTCAATTTCAACAGTGTGTAAACATAGCCTTTTCTGCGTTTTCAATCCACTTCTGGTTTTGCTTGCTAAATACTTAGTAAAAATACTGTGCACTGCCTAATTTTGCAGGCAAATCAAATTATTACGCAGAATCTCAGTTGCAATTTTAAGACAAAGTCAAGAGTATACTATAAAAAAGGAAAATGTGTAATGGAAACTGATTTCCTTCTGATCTGACGTCAGACTGGTGGGGTCTGGTTATAAAACCACTATAGTTATAGTTGGATCTTCAAAGCACAACAGCACAGAAAAAGTGACACATTGGGGAACATTTACTAAGGAGTAATGTGTGTGACTCTTCTAATGATGAATGGTGTTTATTTTGTTCCAATATCTTGTGACTGATTCATTAAAATGTAGCACTGCCATAGTGAATGTATATACAGTAAGTAAAAAGTTGCACAAAAAGTCACAAAAATGCAAAAATTGCGCAAGCATATTAACCTGGTACTGACCAGACGTAAGCCTGCACCTATTTGTGCGACTTTTTAAAAAGTTGCAAATGATAAATTGGGCGCTAATCCCGGATTATGGAAACTTTTGGGTGAATACTCAAAACAGGCAGATTTAAAAAAAAGTCGCATCTAAAAAATTTTCACCTGTCGAATACGGGTTCATAAATAGAACTTAAGTCGAAACGAAATCCAATTATTCACCTAAAAATAGATGCAAAGCCCTTAATATTTTCTGTTATATTACATGGTACGTACATCAAGGGTGCGGCGCAGAGGGCTTGTAATATTATATGTATACTGTTCTTTTCAGTAGTATTTCTGTGATCTCTACAGTATGTGTCCCAGGTTGACAGAACAGAATAAAACTGAGCTAGTATCTATTGGCAGCTTCCTGTGCTCACACAGTAGGGGAGGTTCCTGCATTGTCCATTCTGACCAAACACAACAGAAATCACATCTGCTGCCATGAGTGTGTGGGAACAGATAGGTCTCTCTATGGGAGATTAGCAAGTGTCAGTGGTCCTGGTATTATCCCTCATTAAGGTCTGATGATGCAGAATTGATGGTGACAGATTGTGGTCATCTTGATGCCAAAGGTCAAAATACCATGAATGTCCTTTACACTAAGGGGCCTGAAGATTTCAATCTGTGATGTACTCAGAAAGAAGTGACCCATGATGCCATTTATGTGTCTGCAGTCATAGACTTTTGTTAGAGGGAATGAGGGACGTTTGGTGCAATGGTGAACCTCTGTTCTCTGGGTCAGGGTATCACATTTTTATACTTGTAAACTGAGTCTTGTATACAAAACACGCCTCCTTGGTCAACCTTAATTCATACATATTTATATATATATATATATATATATATACACACATTTTTTTGCAGCAGTACCCCAGTCAGACCCTGGTGTAGTTTCTTAGCCATTTTAAAGCAGAAATTGTGCAATGTTTATCAAGGCCTGTACTACTAATGATAATTTTTCCCATGGACCAGAGATTTTTGAGCTGCATGTGAAAAGTCAGCGCTCGTTTGCTCCTTGTTCCCCGCTTGTATAAGTGGGTAAGAGCCGGGGAGCTGCGGGTGGCTGCCCGGGTGATCGCTAGATTATCCGGACAACCATAGAGGATAGCAGCAGTCTGCTGCCGCCACTCTTACTCCGCGGGGCGGCGGCAGAAGATCGCTACTTGGTGAAAGACATGTTGAAAGACTAACGACAACAACGATCAGCCGACATCGTTAATGTCAGCTGATCATTGTCTTCTATTACACTAGACGATTATCGGCCGATATCGGCCAAATACGGCCGATAATCGTTTAGTGTAATAGGGCCTTAAAGGGAATCCGTCAGACTTAGGCACTACCTAAGGTGTTGACAGAGTGCTGTAGCTGCCAGCCCCCAGTGAACATGGTGCCTTTTTGGTAATTTTCCGTGCAGCGGATGATGTACAATCTTATGTCTCCTACTGTCACAGAGCTGTTGTTCGTGCCACACTTGTCATGCATCCTCCTCCCTCTTCATGAATAATCAATGCTGCCCGGCCTCCTGCTTGCTCAGCTGTTAGATTGCAGATCAGTCCTCTGTAGGCAGGTTATGTCTGAAAGAATCTTTCCTCTGTAATGTGTTGGAGCTGTGGTCTAGGAGTAACTCACCTGTCTATAGACCTGCCAGCAGTTCATTCTCTGGTTCGAATCCCCTGATGGAAATAAATAGATATCTTTTTTTTCTTCCTCATTATTGTATCATTTTTAAGGCTATGTTCACAAACACAGTATTTTTGCTCAGTATTTTGGTCAGTATTTTGCAACCAAAACCAGAAGTGGATTGAAAACACTAAAAGGCTATGTTCACACACTGTTGAAATTGAGTGGATTGCTGTCATTTAATGGCAAATGATTACTGTTTTTTTTAAAAAAAAAACAACGTCCGATATTTGCCATTAAATGACGGCCATCTGCTCAATTTCAACATTGTGAGAACATTGTGAGCCTTTCTGTGTTCTCAATCCACTCCTGGTTTTGGTTGCAAAATACTGACCAAAATACTGAGCAAAAATACTGTGTGTGAACATAGCCTTAAAAATGATACAATAATGAGGAAGAAAAAAAACATCTATTTATTTCCATCAGGGGATTCGAACCAGAGAATGAACTGCTGGCAGGTCTCTAGACAGGTGATTTACCCCTAGACCACAGCTCCAACACATTACAGAGGAAAGATTCTTTCAGACATAACCTGCCTACAGAGGACCGATCTGCAATCTTAACAGCTGAGCGAGCAGGAGGCCAGGCAGCATTGATTATTCATGAAGAGGGAGGAGGATGCATGACAAGTGTGGCACGAAGAACAGCTCTGTGACAGTAGGAGACATAAGATTGTACATAATCTCCTGCACGGAAAATTACCAAAAAGGCACCATGTTCACTGGGGGCTGCCAGCTACAGCACACTGTCAACACCTTAGATAGGGCCCAGGAGCTGACAGATTCCCTTTAAGACTCCTGGATAGTGAGACTCGACTTGAAGGGAAATCTCTTCGCATGTCCTTTTGGCATATCCTTTCTATGTTGTGATGTGTCATTCACTGGTTTCCACACAGATTAATGCAAAAGGTGTAGTAAAGTAGGTGGCCCACACTTTATATTGCAGTCTGAAGCCCCTACCACATGGGGTGACTGAGAGGAGCAAACAAGCACTGTCAGCTATTACACACTGTGGCAATGAGCGGGTTAGTACAGTGGAGGCTGCGAGTAGCTGTGTGCCGGGGGGGTGGGGGGGCTGCCCGGGTGATTGCTACATCGTCCGGGCAGCCCATAAATCGTCCGGGCAGCCCACAGAGTGTCGCCAGTAGATAGTTGCTATATAAGTCGTTTGTCTTTCAACACGTTTAAAGGGGTTATCCACTTTTCCCCCCACTTTAAAGGGGTGGCCACTTTTCCCCCTACTTTTGTCTCCAGTTCAGGTGCGGTTTGCAATTGAGCTCCATTTACTTCAATGGAACTGAGTTTCAAAACTCCACCCAAACTGGAGACAACAATAGGGGGAAAGTGGCCATGTTTTTGTAGCGCTGGATAACCCCTTTAATGACAAACGACTGCAACGACCAGCCGACATTGTTCATGTCTGCTGATCGTTGCCTTCTATTACACAACGGCCATTGTCTGTATGTTGTGCTAGACAGTAGTCAGGACTGGAGATCTGAATCCCTGTCCCAGTCGTTGTAGATGTTAACAAGCCATCAGCTTATGTCACTAATAGATTGAGTTGTTATAATTAGATTGATGAGAAAAAAATTGCGACATAATTATTGCAGCCTGTAATACCTTGTCACTTAGTATTAGTATAGCGGGGAAATCTGTAACCTTCCTGTAGGGATGAATGAGAAATAATATTAACAAAGTAATAGACCGTTTCTCATAATGTAGTAGTATTCCTAGATACAATTGTCACGTGCACTCAGGGCCAGACTAAAATACATGGTGCCCTCAGCCATCAGCTATATTTGTGTTTCCCACCCACCTCATTGTGTATGTCATACATATGTACAAATACTTATATACAGTAGTTTCTAACACCACGGCCATATATAAGATGGTACCTTCATAAAAGTTATATATTTCCATACAATTCTCTGTATAGCAGGGCTGTAGAGTGTAGCCACCACAACAAATTTCAAATATAAAATGGACACACGGGAGAAAAACGATACCATGATTTAGTGAGCTGATAACGTCTCCATGTAACATAGCTCTACTATCTCTGTGTCTAAATAATACTGTTATACACATATTTATAATATTTAGGTGGAGTGGCTTTTGTGACCATGCAAGGTGTATGCCCTAAGGCTGACTTCAGTGACCAGGGATGATATAACCAGTATAACTAGAAATAACATAGTATTACAGAAAGGGACAAAGTACAGCGTGTTGTTGCTCAGGCTCGTAGTGCGGTGAAAGCTAGAGAGAGGCCTGTTAGCTTTTTGGATACAGTAATGCACACACTATAGTGGGAGACTGGTAAACCATGTGCACACATTTTCTGAGCATTATAGTGCTTTATAATGTTTCACCATCTCATGGTAGAAGCTTTGACTCAGCCCATCAGTTTATCCTGCACCATTTTTGTGTCGTCTTATAATATCCCAGCATGTTTCTTTATCCGGCCAGGACACATAGCGAAATCAAATTCTTCAGATGAAGCAGCCCTGTGCCAACAAATCTGTCTACACTACATGGTGGACTTCATGTTGTTCCCATTACACCATTGTGTTTGAAGGATTGGATGACTGCCCAATGCATTTGATGGACATTAATGATGAGATGTGGTGCTGCTAGGCCTTTTGGGCATACTCGGCTGGAAACTTCCCCTCCCATCAATGCAGCCCCTTTTCTTCTCTTTCTCTAAAGTATCTCTGGCTGTCTTATTGCTATTCAGTGGGGTTTAGCACCAAAAATAATTCACCAGTCTAGAAGAAACGTCAGAATGGAGCTTTGATTCTAAACATTTGCACTAGTTTACTAGAAATTCTACAACTTTTGCTGTTTCTATTCTATCTACATCAGTCCTCACTCTGACTCAGGTTATCTAATCTTCACTCTTTTTTTTTTTTTTTGCTATTATTGTACCAGTACAATTACAGGAGTAAACTCAGAAATTCAGTTCCATACTGGTATATGACTCAGCACTGCCAGGGTATTAGCCAGTATGCCCCAAATTATTAGTCTATGAAACAGATAAGGTTTGTCTACATATACACTGCAACTTTAGGAGTAAATATTCAACACTAAAGGGGTGTTCTCATCTGGTAGAATATGTAGTTCAATTCACATAAGAGCAAAGAAAGGTAACCAAGGTACAACAATAAAACATAATACCTACTGTGCTAAAAGTTACAACTAAAACAAAGAAGTTGGTCCTCTATGTATTCCTAGAATAGAGCACCAGGCACGCAGAGCACTCCATTCACTGCGGGGTGATTGTGCCCCCATTCTCAGGAACGGTGGGGGATCTGGTTGTTTGGATGCCCGGTGAGCAGCATGCCCAGATGACAATTCCCCTTGTACATTTATTTAGTCCAGTGTGTAGATATCATGTTATAGAGCAGGAGGATCGTTGATTTAGATCTAAACCTAAAATTATCGTTAATCGGTCGCTGTAATTCCACATTCGTTCGCTCAAGTTCGGCATTCGTTCACTACTCACGATCTCAGTAACGATCATAGTAGCAATTGTAACTAATGACTATCGTTCTGTGTAAAATGGTGAGCAATTTCAGGCTAACGATAAACAATCATATTTGTGATCGTTAGTCGTTAATCGTTAAAAGTCGCTCCGTGTAATAGGACCCTGACTGATATGCATATGCATACAGAGATAACTGCACCTTTTACACAACAGCTTTATTTTTTTGTAACTCCCAATATTAAGGGAAACCATGTTAAAAACACCATCCAATCTGTAGGCAGCATGTTATAGAGCAGGAGGGGCTGAGCAGATTGATAAATAATTCTATGGTTTCATAGGAAAACTCCAGGATAACTTGTCATTTATTCATGTAAATCTCTGCCCATTCAGCGCTACATAGTCATATCTGTGGTCCTACCTGGTGACTGACGGCTATCTGTGTATAGGTGAACACATAGAGAGAGCTGTCTATCACTGAGCAGATTTATGCCATGATGCCTGCAGATTGGACTGCATTTTCAATCTGACAGATTTCCTTTAATAATATATTCCGTTTCTCACTTTCAGTAATGTGACTCACACTAACAGTGTTAACCTGTTCTTCTTTGCTGATCCCAAGTATTTTTCTTTGGCAGCATTATTAAAAAAAAAAAAGTGTAGTAGTGCAATTTTCTTTATTGTTCTAGTCACTTGCTGGCATTTCATCTATCAGAGCTGGAGCCTGCACATAATTCCCCAAGGACTAATAAAAAATCAATTATTTTCTTATATTTCTAAATTTGTGTACGAGGATTCACCTTGTTCAGATGTGTATACCACTATTTATATTCTTGGAGCAGAATCCTTACTCTACAATATTTCACTTCTTCATGGAATAACTGGACATTATTACAATTCCAGGAGCATGATTTAATCAGTCTAAGGCTCCATGGATATAGCTGCAACATACAGAGCACATGGTGTTCCCAGTGGGAGAATATCTCCCTATTATGAAGTCAGTGAAGCATACCACCATTTATTTTCTGATGGACAGATACAGAATCCATCAGAGAAATCCTCTGTATGATATCAGATATAATAGGGTCTCATATGGGGTGCCATAATATAGAGCCATAGTATTCCCTAGTACTCCTTCCAAGAAGTTTTAATAGGCCATGAAGACTTTAGTAATGGAGAAATACTAGTTTATTTGCCCTAAATGACTTGCTGTATTACCAATGGACAAGTAGCATTACTGACAGCATAATATCTAGCTTAGTTCTTTTCTGGTCTGCTTAAAATTCAGTTCTTGCTGACCCATTTATCATCTCTTGAGCATATGAATTTAATGTTTTTCTTTAACACAAAAGCTTTTTTTCCCTATAAATTTTTTGGCATTGACTGAATGAACCAATATAAAAATGCATTGTTTCTTGAAAATGTTATCCACGCAACATTAAAGGTGCAGAAAATGGATATATTTATTTTCATCTATTTTTATGTGAATTGGCTGAAATTGACAATGTGACCTGTCGTATCCTTTATGATGCAAAATCAGTTTCAATGAGTGATATAGACTCGGCTGCCCTGGAAAATGTATGTTTCAATCTTGTACAGTTTTAGTAATACTGCTATAAACCTTTTCTGCTATCTACTTGTGAGTTATGGCAGAGAGTGCCAAGAGCAGCTCTCTACATAGAAGAATACAGCCACGGGCAGATGGGCAGGAGTGGATCACCAGGGAATGGATTAGCTGGACCAACAGTGATCAATATATTTCCAAAATGACCAACGATGTGTAACAATATTAAATAGACCCATTCTTGAATGGCACATCATGATATATATGATATTTGTACCTGTTTAAATTAGCAAGATTTATAGCAACTTACATTGCCGAGCTTCTAGAACACAGAACATCTGTTTACCTTATCATTTATCTTAATATATTTCCATCACATATTGATACCTAAATCCTTCAATGTAACCGGAAAATAAGCAGTATTGCAGGGAAATCCAGTGCTTATGAGCACAATAAATCATGTTCAGAGCCTTTGATCAGCCAGGATTGTGTGAGTAAGAGTAAGACAAACACAACCCTGATTAATTACTATAAACCCATGTAAATATTTAGACTCTGGTCACATGGACGTGCACCTGGATCGCTAGTGCACTCTCCAAATACCTCGGCCTCAACCTGGCTTTCCAGTAAATGTTTTTCCATTTCCAAGCTTTAAAAAATGTCAGTTCACTAGATAAACCAAACTTACAGTAGTTAAATCTTTCTACTAGACAGAAACTAACCCTATTGCTGTGATGATTCCTTGTCTTTTGCTTTGCAGCTGACCCATCAATGTTGCTTATATCCTCTATGAAAGAAGAGTGGTGTGGGTCAGCTCTAGAGATGAGCGAACCGGGTTCGAGTCGATCCGAACCCGAACGTTCGGTATTTGATTAGCTGGGGCTGCTGAACTTGGATAAAGTCCTAAGGTTGTCTGGAAAACATGGATACAGCCAATGACTATATCCATGTTTTCCACATAGCCTTAGGGCTTTATCCAACTTCAGCAGCCACCGCTAATCAAATGCCGAAAGTTCGGGTTCGGATCGACTCGAGCATGCTCTAGGTTCGCTCATCTCTAGTCACCTCACCTTGAAAATTATTAAAAAGGAAACTTCTTAGGAGGGAGCACCGATTCTGTCAGGCTAAACGTCTGGTACATGAGAAGTATAAAGCAAAAGATGCCATTCCGTGCTAAAACCTAACGTTTAATACCAAAACAAGTTAAAAGCCATATTTGCGTCTCAGACTGACACGTAACTATGGCTTTTAACTTGTTTTGGTAAGGCTAGGTTCACACTGCGTTTTCAGCATCCGTTTAACGGATCCGTTTTTTTTAACGTCCAGAAAAATAGGGTCAGCAACGTTTTTTGGTCCGTTTTGGTCCGCCAAAAAAAACGGATCCTTTTTCTTTATAATGGAAGTCAATGGAAAAACGGATGCACACAAATGAATCCGTTTTTTGCAATCCGTTTTTCATGCGTTTTTTGCAAAAAACTAATGCGTTAAATGGATGCTGAAAACGCAGTGTGAACCTAGCCTCAGTGAAGTTAAGTAAATAATACTGTATATATATTTTTCTTTTTAGCTAAGTAAATAATTGTAATACATCGCTAAGGTGGGTTTACACTGCATCTTTGCAATCCGTTTCCTTTCATCCTTTTTTTTGCAAAAATGAATGGATGAAGAAACAGATGCGTTTGTTTGCATCTGTTTTGATCCATTTTTCTATTAATGTGGCAGCCAATGGAATGGAAATCAATGGACCAAGAAAACTGATTCCAAAAATGCATTAGTAATTTTGGACATAGGCCAAGTCAAAGTTCTTTTATTTATTTTATTCAGTACAGACTAGTACAGTTATGTAATTCTATGCTACAAAAGTAGAGATGGGTGCATTATGCTGCCTGATTTATAGATTCAATACTTTGCAAGCTCCTAGAGGACTGCCAACTGACAAATTTAAATTTGCTAAAAGCAGGTCTCATACCTGTCATAGAGTCACCTAATGATTGCAGAACTAAAACATTCACAAATTCTGAAAATTCATCTCTATCAACGCAGAGTACAATTCTGTCACACTGTAGCATTCCATAAGCAGTATGGGTTCTCCCTCTGCCGGAACATAAAGTGAATGTGCTTTACAACCAGTGCTGTCACTTCTAGCGTAGTCCAGGGCTCCGGCCATCCATTAGAAGTGATTAGAAGTGTCGTTTCAATTGTTTTCAGTGGTGGGGAGGGCTTTGTACAGTACTGTCTTGGCATATTGATCTCTTGCATTAGTTCCTAAGGCTAGGCTCACACAAGGTAGTTTTGATACAACATTTGTAACCAAGGAAAGGATTTAATAAAGAGATCCCTCTCGGATTTGCTTCATCAAACTGCATCAAACTGGCTTATGTGAATCTGGCTTTAGAGATCTGCTACTACATAATATTTAAAGCGTAACTGTCATTTCAGGGTCATTTTTCTGAAAACATTAAATATCAACAGTACAAGCGATTTTAAGAAACTCTGTAATAGGTTTTATGTACTAAAAGAGTTTCCTTCTGTACTGAAAAATCAATCTCCCAGCCTCCCCCCTCACATCAGATGAAGCAGGATTTCTGTCTCCATTATGTGGCTATGGAGAGGGGAGGGGCTGTTAGGAGTGACTGAGCACGGAGGATTTCTGCGAAGCACAACACCCTGCAATCTTCTCTCAGTAAGTTCATAGATAAGCACTGACCTTTCTGACACCTGAATTTAGCGTTTTAGGTGCCCAGACAGTCTACAAACAGCTGACCTTCATGTCACCTCTTCCTGCTCCCTCATCTCCCTCAGCCCCTCCCCGTTTATAGGCTTACAATGGAGAGAGCAGAACCCGTCTTCACTGGATTCTCTGTAATGAAGACGTGTTTGCCTGATAATGCACAGATAAGAAGTCAGGGGGGGAGGCTGGGAGATTGCTTCTTAAGTACAGAAGGAGGCTTTTTTGGCTGATGAAACCTATTACAGAGTTTCTTAAAATCGCTTATACTACTGATTTCTGCAATAAAAAAAAACATGACAGTTACGCTTTAAGTAGATAGTCTGTGTCAAAATAACATCCACATGAATGCCAGCGCTCAAGTTTTCCAGCAGAACATTGCTCAGAGCATCACATTTCTTCCTTCTCCATACCTTTTCCTGTATAGCTACCTGGCTTTCCCTGATTTTGACTCTGCTACCTGACTATTCTCTTGGATGCTGTTTTTTTTTTTTAACCTTGCTGCCCATATGGTTTTACCCTGACCTGTTGACTACCCCTTGTACGTAAATTTGTCTTGTCCTTGATTCGTGTATCACCTTATTGCAAGAAGTGACCGTCTTTGTGGTTGTCCGCAGCCGTCTAGGACTGTTGAGGTGTCGGCTGCGTGGACCATATTGGGGTCACTGTCTGTGTCCTTCCCCACCCTTTCTGAGGCTTCTCTACCTACGGATGCGTCAGTACTTTTGATTTTTAGCTTTTTTTCTGTTTTTCTTTTGCTCCAACTAAACCAATGAGACCACTGCTTCTTACAAAGAAAACATACAGCGGAGAAGACAGTCTTGTGGAGAGTAGATTCTGAAGAGATCTTCATAAAGCAATAAGAGTCTTCTTACCGTTACTGCCTATGACATTCATGTTTCTTAGTAGATTATTACAGTTTTTTTGTGGAATCCAAACATGTATTTGTAATAATTTTAGCTTTCTAACAATGTAATGGTTATCAGAGTACCCTAAATTTTCAGTATTGAGGCACGTACACAAAACAAGAACAGCCTCTAATGGTAGTTGCCCTATCCTTTTCTCCTCACTGAATGATTGTTGGGCTTGTTCAGCAGACATTGCAGGACCTGTGATCGGGGAATGTTCTGTACACATCCACATCAGGTGAACTCGAAGAAAGTGGATAACATGATCTGCCCATTCCTTTTCCCATTACACTAAGACCCCTTGAATCTACAGATGCCATTATATTGACCAGAGCTATGAATCTTAATGAGTGGTAGCTATATCTATAACCATTTATGACATAGAACTAAAGGCAGAATCTGTGTATTTGTTCAGGCCTTCAACAGAGTTGTACTAATAGCAGAGAATTTCAGCGTTGTGGATTCTGCCAAAGAGTTAAATACTACTGAGATATTAAAACCTCGGCTTATGCTTTTGGTGTTTTTCCTCTTTCATTCATTTTCAGAACTCAGTATCCTGTTTAGATAATCTCCTCTGTTTTATGTACATAAGGAGATTTCAACAGCTGGCTTCAGATAAATAGCTGAGCATTAACAATTCACAAATCATTGATGTATTGCTTTTTGTTTGCTGTAAGCTAAAGATGATATAAATGAATGCAATTCGAGGCCCATGAAAAGTTCAGATGTATATATTGTATTTGTATCACAAGCCATAATGGGATTTCTGTCAAACCTGGCTCTGATGCATATGAATGTCTCTTACTGCTTAATTTTTTAACTTGTCAAAAACCTATAAAATCCAGCCGTGTATGATAATTGATGCTCTGTAAATGGTGATGTATATTGACAACAACAACATATTTGTATCCTGTTTAGATTATGTTTTTACCTCAATTGCTTCACGTAATACTTATTTTATATTCCTTTTGTAGGGGAGAAGAGGCTATGGTTCAATTTTTGTCTGGGCATCTGGCAATGGTGGCAGAAGTCGAGATCACTGCTCGTGTGATGGCTACACCAATAGTATCTATACAATCTCTATCAGCAGTACGACAGAGAGTGGCAAGAAACCATGGTATCTAGAAGAGTGTGCCTCAACATTGGCTACAACGTACAGCAGTGGGGAATCATATGACAGAAAAGTGGTATGTCATTTACTCAGCCTTACCTGGTTTATGAGAGTAGATAGAACCAGTGGTAGTCTTTGACTCCCTTATAACATCCTTTTTAGGAAATATCTCCTTTTGTAAGGTTATATAGGGCAAGTCTTCTGCTTCTCCTTCTACCTTAGTATTGATAATCATTTTTTTTAGGCAAATGGCTACTATTGTATTATACGGCCTTGCAGTTAGTGATCAATCCAGTTCATTAAGAAAACAATATGTGGGCCACTCGCCTTTAAAAGGTTTCCCCATTAGATTAAATTGATGCTTTCTGTGAAATTAAAGGAGAAGTGTGGCGAAAATTTTTATTAAGGTATTGTATTGCCCCCCAAAAGTTATACAAATCAGCAATATACACTTATTACGGGAAATGCTTATAAAGTGCTTTTTTCCCTGCACTTACTACTGCATCAAGGCTTCACTTCCTGGATAAAATAGTGATGTCACGACCTGACTCCCAGAGCTGTGCGGGCTGTGCCTGCTGGAGAGGATGATGGCAGGGGGATGCTCAGTGTCCTGTGTCCCTCGGCTATCATCCTCTCCAGCAGCCACAGCCTGCACAGCTCTGGGATTCGGGTTGTGACATCACCATTTTATCCAGGAAGTTACATCACCATGTTATCCAGGAAGTGAAGCCTTGATGCAGTAGTAAGTGCAGGAAAAAAAGCACTTTATAAGCATTTCCCTTAATAAGTGTATATTGGGGATTTGTATAACTTTTGGGGGGCAATAAAATACTTTAATAATCACCGGACTTCTCCTTTCAACATATTTCCAATGTACTGTTAGAGACATACACACTTGAACATAGCTGAAGATTATTGGGGCCCCATCGCTGGTGTCCGCACTGGTCACTAATATGGGAGTTCTCAGTTCTCATGAAGTTGAGACTACACTAGATCTCTGATGGTGTGAACAAACACCACTGTGTCAAAAGGTTTCTGGTCACGCGAGCGGGCAGTTGCACTGCAATTGCATGACTCCACCACTCAGGCAAGTCAGTGGGATCACTCAGCAGCCCACAAGTTGCAGAGAATCCATCTCACATGGATCAGTAGAAGGCAAGCATGTGTGCTAGAGATACATACTATTATATGGTAGTTATACAATATACATATTCCCGTTGATGAGTGACAAGTGATAAATGATTATTATGATTATTGTGGGAAAAGTCCTTTAAGGAAAACTGGTGCTTAGTTAGTTTGTTATAGCAAACAGTCTGGACATATTTATGTAAGTAAGTGGAAGACGACAGGCTTCTCATGTAGAAACAAACCCAGCGTGTGAAATAAATAGGGCTTAACACAAAATATCAATGTTTTTAAGGTCATGTTTATATCACGCCATGTAACATATCCCAGTAGGGCTCTTCTAATGTGGCCTGTCTATATTTTTCTAAGGGCAAGCTTAAAGTATCACTTGAGTATACAGTATATGTAGGATTTGTCCATTTGAACTAAAAGTAAATATCAGTGTTTGACAAGACATAATGCATATTACTTCCCGTGCACATGCTGGCTTCCTAATACCGACAATCCTTCCTAACACGTTGTGATTAATGAGCCTGTCCCAGCGTGGTATTGAATTTGGAACATCATGTCAGCTATTGAAGTTTTCCTGCCTGTTGGTGGTCTTCTGCCCTTCTTATTTCCTTCTTAAGATAGATGGAAGACCTCTGAGAAAGTGAAGGCTTTCTAGCTGAAAGCCCTGTTTTAGATCTCTCTGGTAATTATGCTTAAACACCCCAACTCCTGTCAGCAGCTTCCCTTTGAAAGGGTCCTGATGGATTTTCCAGTCAGGGAGCTTTCTCTAGGTATTATCCACTTGCTCTCCAGTAGCCAAGAAAGAAAAAGTAGAAATCAAACTGCAAAGGTTTTCCTGGTTTGCTCCAAAGCCTAATAAAGGGTTATTTCTTATAGTCTGGAAGAGGGAATCTCCCAGTTGCCTACATCAAGTCTTTACGATATTTACAGAAAAAAAGGCCAAGTGTTGTTGTTGCTGTTATTATTATTCTTGTTATTTTATCACATTGCAGTTTCAGTGATTAGGAAAAAAAATCTTAATAATCTTAATAATCTTAATCTCCAGGCAGCATGAAACTAGTGACAGATTGCCTTTTTCCACAAATTTTGGGGGGTTCCATGGTTGTGTAATGCACTTTACGGTAAAACTGAAATTTTTTCGTAATTCTATAGAAACGCTGCAGTGGTCCCGATCGGCAAGTGACTGGAGATGCTCCGGTCACTTACACTTAAACGCAGCAGTCACGGCGGGGTGTACATTTACGCCCCCTTTGCGTTAAGGCCCCGCCTGCAGGGGCGTAATTGTATGCCCCTGGTCATTAAGGGGTTAAACCAAGTTACAATTTTGAAAAACTGTGAGCTCTTCTTGCAAAACGGTCTTAATCCAAGTTACTCTTAAACCAAGATGATACTGTATGTTTATACACTCATACCCTACATGCAATTATACTTTAAGTCCAAAGACTGTTAACACAAAAGCATGTCAATGAATTCCATAAAAGAAGCTAAGGAAGTTCTGCCCCCACGTGACTCCAGCTGGTGCTGACACACTCCCGCCATGTTTACCAAAAGAAAAATACAATTATGTTCCAAATCAACTACGGAAGTGTTGTTACAAAAACAATGATATTGGATTTGTACGAAGCTTTCTGTGATCTGAATACAGATGTTCTGGCACTGACAGGAAAGCTAAATGTACCAGAATGAAATGTTTAAAATAAACCATGTAATCCTCAAGAAGCCTATATAGTAACATTTCAGAATGATTTACTGGACCTGAATCAAGGGCATTACACAAAGGACTGGATAGGCTCCCTCTACTTTATACTGTATAATTATTTGGCATGATATAAATTATTTGATAAATTGCATATTAGGAAAGGAACTAAATAGGTTGTGACCTAAAATTATTGGTAAGGGAAACTGCTTGTGGGAATCGGAGAGAATGAGGCGATTTAACTGCCTTCCAAAGAATGACTTTAGGTATACCAGGCCAGTATATACAATGAGTTAATACAGTATGTCATCAGAACACATTGTTTCCATTGCCGTATGCTAGAACAATCAGAATGAATATTCTTCTCTATCTCTAAAGTTGGCGTGTCATATGACACATTGGAGAATTGTTATTTATATGGCTTCTAGGACTTTAAATTGACTTGGCCGCTACTTTTACTACTACAACTTATAATTTAGGGATTATCTAGGGAATGTAAACATATCTAGAGGTAAATAAGATTAGGGATTAATTTATTTCTACAGTTTATTAGACAGCTTTTGGCCTTATCCACACTACTGTTCCTTTCTTATTGTTCTGCTCCATCACAAGAGCAGAACAAAAAAAAATGCAGGTCTGGATCTGCTGCATGTCAAATACTAATGTACACCAATGGACATATTTACTTTTTTGAATGTTAGCATGGGTCAGCCATCTTGCCTGAAATATTTTTTTACAACATTTAGAGATATGGTTTACAGCTAACCCCATGGACCTAGGCAACAATTGTGAATATGTTTTTCCATTTAACAGTAATTCTGTACAGATTTCTTTACGATTCTGCAATTGTGTACAGATGTGCCTTCTCCTTATCATAGACAAAACAGGGAGTCTCAGCTTATTTTTTGGTATACTGGTAAGAATTAAAATTGCAAAAATATAGACAGTGGAATGAAAAGTTAGAAAAAAAAAACAAAAAAATCTTAAAAATCCAAAATATCAAAAACATATCAAAAATATGTTTAAGAAAAAAATTTGAATTGAACAAAAAATGATTTTCAGATGACAAAGAGTATCTGTAGTCAGATGATTTTTCATTTGCAGTGCCTTCAGAAGCATGAATGATCACTGTGTTGTTCATACAGCCATTTAAATATATCGCTGTCTGCCACACAGTTCACGTTTACACAGGGAGATTGTTGTATAGTTAAGCGTGGCACAAAAGATGCGATCAGCCGAGGATTGGGTGTTTTGCCACTCTTCGCTTGATCGCTGACACTTTTACTCAAGCTGATTGTTTGAAGGATGATAATTTTTCATCAGGAGTCCTGGCAAATTGTAGGTGGTCGTTTTTGTTCATGAACTTTAGAAGAGGCTTCCTTTGTGAGCTGCACCCATACACTATTCCTCTGCAGTGTACGCCATGTTTTGTTACAAGGAACTCTCAACCTTTGGCTTTCTATTCCTTCACCTAACTGCAGTGAATGTGCATGGCGATTTTCTTCAACTTTACTTATCAACAGACACCCAAGTTTAGGTGTTCACTTGTGCGGGTGGCCTGCATGTCTCAATTTGTATCACTTTTGCTAAGGTAATCTTAGCTTTACTTTTGTTAAAGTGATCTAGTAACCTTCACGTTTCTTGTGTAAAGAAATTCTTTTCCTTCCCTGGTCTTGTGACATTTCTCTTCCATGTGGTTCCATTGCTGACAGCATGAAATGTGAAGGGGTTTTCTTTGTTACGTAACACCCTTTTAAAGTCAGTTGTCTGCTGGACACCATTTTAGTGATTAATTATACTCACCTGTGTTAAAGTTAAACCACACACCCCATTTTCCAAAAGCGGTGTGATGTGGCAGATAATCCAGTTAACTTACACTTAGCTTTGCTCCTAGGACTTTTATTGGGGTGTACTCATTTTTGCACCACTGTCTTAAAGGGGTTGGCCACTATATACTAAAAACAGTGTACAGTATTAGTAAGTGTACTCACTGCATATACAGTACTGACAGCAGCTCCCTGTGTACCTCATAGAGCTAACATCAGACTCCTCCAGGCTGTGCTGTCCTGCTCTGTGGTGATTCTGTCCATAAGATGGCTGACATGGAGGAGCATGTGACCATGCCCAGACCCCCAGTGTCCACCATTAAGCCTGTATATTCCTATGAAGGACACAGATGCAGGGACATGGTCCCATTAAGCTGAAAATTATCAAATCTTCATTGCAATCCATGGCCCACATCTGTCAAGTTATTTGACAGATCTGTTGGGGTGCACTCATTTATGCTGAGCACTGTATATGTAAACATATAAATAGGATTCCATATATAGTCTATATCTATGCCAGATATACTGTACTTATATTAAAAAGCACTACTGCATATTACTTGTCTAAAGTGTAGTGCACAAAGCAGTTCCATATGCATACATCTGCTTGGCAGCACATAGAATCCAAGCATTTTAGGAGCTATTCTCCCCTAGAACCAGCAGAGTCTCAGGATTTGGCAGAATATGTGTCATTGCCAACATCTATGTAGTCATCTTTGCTATTAATTTATATACTTAGCCACAGTAGCAGAAAAACATGCATAATAAACTATTGGGGGTGAATTATATAATTTATGCAACAAATAAAATCTGTCCTGGGTAACGTAAAACATTGTCAGTATCACCAGCATAATTAGTTTTATAGCAGAATGTGTGTATGTATTTAAAGAAATAAAAGAGGTAACATTATATTTCAGATAACCACAGATCTTCGGCAGCGTTGCACAGACAGTCACACTGGAACCTCAGCATCAGCTCCTATGGCGGCTGGAATCATAGCCCTTGCATTAGAAGCAAAGTAAGTACTGTATAAGCCATGCTCATTCTGGGGTGATAGGTACACAACCATCATAGGCAGTGAATTTATGCGCCAAGGTAATGATAAAAGGTATGATTATATATAAATCCACCGCGCAGGAATTTTTTTACATTTTAATGTTTGTTCAATAATCCAAAATGTTTGGTACTTTGGCACCTGTTCCATTAATGCCACATAAATACTTTATTTATTCAGTAAATGGAACAGTTGTATGAAGTATTAATATTGTAAAATAGAAACATCAAGAATTAAATATAGTAAAAGGCTATGTTATGTTTTTTAGGACAAATGTTTTTGGTGGTTCCAAAAAAAGGACCGCATTGCTGGCGCCATTCAGTTCATGTAAAAAACACAAAGCGATGTACGCGATTCACTTTAAACAATGGGGTTAATAGATTAAACTTTTACCAGTATTTTTTGGCACAAGGCACTTTGTACCAAAGTTTGTCCCAAAAATCTGGAACTTTTTATTGAAAAAATTGAATTTCCTTTTTTTTTTTTTTTTTTTTTTAATTAAAGCTGTCAGTTTTGATGCAAAAGGAGCCCACAAATAAGCAGTTTCTAACTTCTGGAAACAGAGATTCTGGACAGGAAAAGGGTTACAAAGCACCAAATAAATGGGTACCCCACTTTCAAAATTTGAGCGGCTGGAAACAGCCTAGACATTAGCCAAAAAGACAGAAATGGCTGCACATCGCACCCATGGCTGACACGAAAGCTTATTCAGCTACATTTAAAACCAACATCAGAAGTTAGTATATAATTTGGCCAAACCATATTGCCTCATGTACCACGTGCAGGTCTTCTGATACACATGAGTCCCTAACCAAAACACATCACTGTGCCGGTCAGCGACCACAATCCCCACATTACGTGCGCAAGCAGAGAAGGGGGGCCATGGAATGGCCCTGCAACCCCATTGTCACAGGACCAGACCCTAAAGGGCCCCCCCGAACCCCGCAGGCGCCACCGGCGGAAAAAGTGGACGCCAAGCAACACAAGTGTGAACAAGCTCTTACCTCTCTCCATTCCTCTGCAGGTAGAATGAGAGAATACTGGGAGATCCTCCCCTTATGTACACAGGTGCTTCCTGCTAATTTGGATCACATGGGTCCTACAAAGCACGAGTGCTAGCCACAATGAAAAAAGGGACAGAATACATAAAATATGCACAAGCCAAAAAGACAGAAATGGCTGCACATCGCACCCATGGCTGACACGAAAGCTTTTTCAGCTACATTTAAAACCAACATCAGAAGTTAGTATATAATTTGGCCAAACCATATTGCCTCATGTACCACGTGCAGGTCTTCTGATACACATGAGTCCCTAACCAAAACACATCACTGTGCCGGTCAGCGACCACAATCCCCGCATTACGTGCGCAAGCAGAGAAGGGGGGCCTGTGACAATGGGGTTGCAGGGCCATTCTGTGGCCCCCTTTCTCTGCTTGCGCACGTCTTGCGGGGATTGTGGTCGCTGACCGGCACAGTGATGTTTTTTAGTTAGGGACTCATGTGTATCAGAAGACCTGCACGTGGTACATGAGGCAATATGGTTTGGCCAAATTATATACTAACTTCTGATGTTGGTTTTAAATGTAGCTGAATAAGCTTTCATGTCAGCCATGGGTGCGATGTGCAGCCATTTCTGTCTTTTTGGCTTGTGCATATTTTATGTATTCTGTCCCTTTTTTCATTGCGGCTAGCACTCGTGCTTTGTAAGACCCATGTGATCCAAATTAGCAGGAAGCACCTGTGTACATAAAGGGAGGATCTCCTAGTATTCTCCCATTCTACCTGCAGAGGAATGAAGAGAGGTAAGAGCTTGTTCACACTTGTGTTGCTTGGCGTCCACTTTTTCCGCCGGTGGCGCCTGCGGGGTTCGGGGGGGCCCTTTAGGGTCTGGTCCTGTGACAATGGGGTTGCAGGGCCATTCTGTGGCCCCCTTTCTCTGCTTGCGCACGTCTTGCGGGGATTGTGGTCGCTGACCGGCACAGTGATGTTTTTTAGTTAGGGACTCATGTGTATAAGAAGACCTGCACGTGGTACATGAGGCAATATGGTTTGGCCAAATTATATACTAACTTCTGATGTTGGTTTTAAATGTAGCTGAATAAGCTTTCGTGTCAGCCATGGGTGCGATGTGCAGCCATTTCTGTCTTTTTGGCTTGTACACAATTAGACATTACCAGACATTTTATTTATTGTCCCCAATAGGTCATTTTGAGAATGTGATATATACATGGCGCATAGTGATCGATCCATTGTAGAAACAATGCCCTTCCCCCTCAGCCTACAGGATGCAGAATTGTGTGTATCCACATATTACAGTTTTGGTGCTATGTGGTAATTGCCACAGTTTTTCACATGTGAAACTTGCAAAATGTGTTGTTTCACTTGTTAAAGCTGAAGGAATGGGGTTGAACCACACTAAAACTGCATAGTGTATATACACTGTTAAAGGTGACATGGCAAAATCCGAGCATGTATATTGCTAACTCTATCCTGTAGGATCACCCTCCAACCTCATAGGAACACAATACTAATTTGACAGTAAAGACTATTTTTGAGCGGTTTTGCTGTTTGGTATACTTATTTTGGAAATAGGATTTTTCTTGCTGAACAGTAGGTTCTTTTGTTTTATATATTTGCTCTACACCATTTGTTAGGTTGGTTATATAAATTGTTTTGCTTTGTAATGTGCGACTGGCTTTTATATGACTTATCATTTCTAATTGTTCCCAATGGCAATAGCCTGGTTTGAGCAATTGAACATAAAAACACATTTTTATTCCCTCTGGCAGAGCTGCATTCTTGACTATGGGTGTCAGTGTATTAGAATTGCAAGTCGTGACTTGCATTGCATATCTTAGCGTTCTACATGGAGATTAATAGATTTTGTAGAGGTTGAGAAGTGTGAATATTATGAATAACTTTCTGGCCATTATCTTCCATTTGCAGGCTGGTCCACATTGGGCCATATGCAGGGTTTGGGATATGATTACAATATCAAAAGCTTTATTGTTTAATCCACCATTTGCTATGAATATTTACTTGACCAAGTCACAATGGGAAAAGGTCTTTATTTTCTTGCACATTACAATTCTATTATAATAAAACTATTACTACAAAACCATGTATTTATATGTAAATGAGGATATTTTATATATATATTACATCTCAAATAGAAGCAGCTTTTTACAGGAACAGCTGCAGAGTTTTCTAGAATATATGAAGAAAACTGTACAAATCATTCATACAATGTACACAGAGGGCCTAAAGGGACTGCTATCCTACCAGGTGAAGGTTTACATTGTGATTGTAGATTAGGAGCTGTACAGTGCTCAGTCCTTGGCGCTATAGATGGGCGAACCTTGAGCACACGCGGGTTCATATTGAAGACATTCTCACTATCTTGGATGCTGTCAAAGTTTGTATTATTTAGATATAATTCAGCCTTTATTTGGGTTTGTCAGCTTACTGGTGAGCTTTGTGCCCCTTTGAACAGTTGGTATGTCCTTATGATATGTCAGAAGTTTTGTTAAATGACAGTAACGTTTGAAGCTGTGAAGGAAAGTATGACACATCTTATAATAGACATGGACTATAGTTCACCCCACAGTTTTAAAATGATAAATTACTTGAGACCGATATGATAACAGACTTGAACAGCTGCCACAAGTACGGGAAGAGATTGATAAGTTGATTCTGAGTTGAGCTAATGTTGTTACCTAGAGAATATAATGTTCTGGCACAACTATGTCCAATGACATCATGTGGTGACACTCCCAGATGAGGTTGACTGACCTCTGCCCACACTGTATTTAACACATCTGTACATAGGCATAAATTGTTGCTGAAATGTATGCCATCTCTGAATTACATAGATCCTCCATGCCTATGCACTGACAGGGGACTTTTTAAGACCATTGTGAGAGATGCCAGTCTTACACAATAAAACAAAACACAAACAGAAGGGCGCTTCAATATAGTCAAAACTTAAAATAAATGAGCAGTAGAGGTACCCAAAGAGGGTAGACTATACACTCACCTACTAGGGTTGTGCAAATAGGCACAACGCTAGTAATTGCATAGGGAGAGTCACCGCAGCACACTGGAGGGACCACAACGACCGTTGAGTAGAAATGCCCAAAAATGGTTAACTGCCAGGACCCGGCAGAAGACAAGTTGTCCTCTCACAACTAGGGCGCAGGTGATCAAATACTGGCAATCTTATAGCTGAACCGCATCTGATTCTGAACGCGGTGCTAAGAAATGAGTGCCATCCTTGAATTGTCATAAAGTGCAGGAGTAATTTATTTATGGCAACGCCTTTCTGCCCTCTAATCTAGGAGGGCCTTTCTCAAGCTTTTCTAAAAGCTGTCAAATGGTCAAAAAAGACAATGTGTGAATTTAGTGTTTAACTTCAAACAACATACAACTCTCTGAGCCAAAACTTCTGCTCATTAGGTTTAATCTTAGATCATTTAGACAGTACAGAATATACAAAGTCATAGAATGTAAGACATATAATAATATTCACCACTCCTGGATTGCATAAGGGATAGGCTATGTGCACACTATGTTTTTACCTCTCCTTTTTTGAAAAGAAAAAAATGCTGTTTGGCTGCACGTCAGTGACCTTTGGTTGTGTCTTTAATTGAAAAGTTCATTAAATTTAATAGTAAATACAGTGAAAGGGCGGTGAAAAAAAGAAACTGTGTGTGCACTACTAAGAAATAACATCCGGTGTTTGCAAAAGACACCTGAAAATAATTGCCATGATCATTATTTTGATGTCAGCGCAGACAACGTCCATCATTTTATACATTGTGTGCATTGGAAATCCGTCATTCCATTGGCTTCAATGCATTCCATTGAAGTAAATTAAATCTCAGCCAAAATACATGTCCTTTTATTTAGAAAAAGCAGACACCTTTTCTGTGTTTTAAACGAAGTATGTACATAGCCATAGTCTTACCCAGTGAATCCATTAATATGAACGTTCATTTATTTCTTGCCTTGGCTTTCATAACAGTATGTCAGCTGCAACTTTTGGGACCCCCTTTCTCCAGCATCTCCTGCATCCCTGATGCAAATAAGGAGAGGGGAATATTATCATATGCCTAACATTCTATGAATGTGTATATTTTGCACTGTCTGCATGATCTAAGCTAAAGCTTAAAGAGCAGAAGTTTTGGTCCAATGTGTCGTTCGTTGTTTATAGTGTATTGTGATAGATTTCTTCTTTATTCTCTGTAAGAAAAAAAAAAAAAAAAAATTTATAATGGAAAAATGGCACCCTCCAATTTGTAAGCAGGCTCCTGTTGTTTAGACAGCAGATATCCGCCAAGGTTTCCATGTGGAAGTTATTTACTTGTTGAGAACAGGTCGGAGTGCCGTCCATATAAGATTAATAACATGAATTGGCTGATGTGCTGATCTTTTTCACAGTAAACTTTTAAACTTGTTCTGTTTCATAAGGAAGCTATCAAAGTCTAGTTAATCATTTCAGCTGAGGACGTTAACAGTTATGCATGGCCATGGATCAGGTCATTTAGGAAGGGCTAATTTCTGCAAACACTTATAAATCACTCTCCATCTGATTAATCGTGTGGTGTGTTCTGTGACTGGGTGGTACATCATTATTACTTACTAACTGCTTAGACGTCAGCTACACATGTATGAACACTAATCAGCTAGGAGACCACAACCCAAATTGTAATGTGTTGCGATATTATCTAAATACCATCTTGTATTCTTATCCTTTATAATAGCTTAGGACTAAGTCTACAAACCATTGGCTTAGGAGCCCTGAGTAAAGCCTGTATTAAAGCGACTCTGTACCCACAATCTGTCCTCCCCAAACCACTTTTACCTTCGCATAGCTGCTTTTAATCCAAGATCTGTCCTAGGGACCGTTGGGCAGGTGATGCAGTTATTGTTTTAAAAATGACTTTTAATCCGGCAGCGCTGTGTCTAACGGCCGGGGCTTACATTAGTATATGCCAGTGCTTCCCAACCTTTTCCACCTCGGGGCACACCTTGGAAAAAAAAAACTCCTCGGGGCACCCCTACTAAATAATGTTCTACAAAATAAGAAAACGGTCATACAGTGACTCACAGGTGACGTCTTCTTTGATCTGAGGAGTCACTTTCCCTTTTCCTCTCCATCCGCCATGATGATTTCTTCCAGCTACTTTTCATCTCTTCAGAACCTGCAAGACAAACAATTTAGGCTCCGCACATTTCTAGCAACTTCCTATCATTTCTCCCTCCTGTCGGCTCCCAAAGTAACTGCGCTGTTTGGTGTTATGTGCAGTAAAGCGACTAGGAATGTGGGATGCCCCCTGTATGTAGGATCCCCTGCTGTGCCCCCTGTATGTAGGATCCCCTGCTTTGCCCCCTGTATGTAGGATCCCCTGCTCTGATGAACTAATAATGCCCCCAGAGGTTCCCCCATGAACTAATAATGCCCCCAGAGGTGCCCCTATATACTAATAATGCCCCCAGAGGTGCCCCCATGAGCTAATAATGCCCCCAGAGGTGCCCCCATGAACTAATAATGCCCCCAGAGGTGGCCCCCATATACTAATAATGCCCCCAGAGGTGGCCCCCATATACTAATAATGCCCCCAGAGGTGCCCCCATATACTAATATTCCCCCAGAGTTGCCCCCATAACTAATAATGCCCCCAGAGGTGCCCCCATATACTAATAATGCCCCCAGAGGTGCCCCCATGAGCTAATAATGCCCCCAGAGGTGCCCCCATATACTATTAATGCCCCCAGAGGTGCCCCTATATACTAATAATGCCCCCAGAGGTGCCCCCATGAACTAATAATGCCCCCAGAGGTGCCCCCATGAACTAATAATGCCCGCAGAGGTGCCCCTATATACTAATAATGCCCCCAGAGGTGCCCCCATATACTAATAATGCCCCCAGAGGTGCCCCCCATGAACTAATAATGCCCCCTGCTCTGCCCCTTAAAAACAAACAAACATCCTACTCACCTAATTCGGGCTGTGGCTGCAGGCAGCAGCTCTCCTCCTCCTCTTCGGGCTCCTCTGCTAGCCGCGGGGATGCACGCCTGCCGGAGAGGTCACGTCCCGGCCTCCCATAGGCTGCTGGCATGAAGTGCCGGCGGCCTATGGGAGAGAATATAGGAGCAGGACGCTGACACTTCCTGCTCCTATATTCTGCTTACTTTAATGTTCCGCCCACTCATAGTGCGGGCGGAACATCAAAGCGCTCTGTGCATCCCGAGAAGCTGCGCGGCCGCAGCTTCTCGGGATGCTTAAAGAGACAGCGTGCATTTCCCACCGGGATCCCGCGGCACCCCTGGCGGGTTCTCCTGGCACACCAGTGTGCCGCGGCACCCCGGTTGGGAAACGCTGGTATATGCATTAGGCTGGCACCACCTCTCTGTCCTTCCTCCCCACCCTCCTCATGATTAGGAATGCTTCAGGCAGATTGCTTCCTATTCCCCTTCTGTGTGCATAATGAACATGGGCTGGATCGTTAAGACACCTGTGCAAAGCTCAAACAGCAGTAAATGTTCCTGGATCATTCCTAATGATAAGGAGGGCGGGGAGGAGGGAAGGAGAGGTTGTGCCAGCCTAATGCATATACAAATGTAAGCCCCGGCCATTAGACACAGCGCTGTAGGATTAAAAGTTGTTTTTAGGACAATAACTGCATCCCCTGCCGAACGGACCCAAGGACAGATCTTGGATTAAAAGCAGCTATCTGAAGGTACAAGCGGTTTGGGGGGGTCAGATTGTGGGTACAGAGTCGCTTTAAAGATTCCCTATAACGTTTGATCCCTAGTGAAAACTAGCGATTTTGTAGCAAACAATTCTGATGTTATTACATTCACCGATTACTGTTATGAACTATCGTTTTTACGTCGTTTTATGGCAAAGACATGTTTTATTGGCAAAGACTTATTACACAAACAGATATATGATTGATCGGTGAACTACCGACAATAGTTTTTCCACATATTGAAAGACAAAAATGAACAGTTTTTCATTTGTCGTTTGATCGCTGTATTACACAGACCGATAATCGCTCATTTTTTATTCTTATAGCGAATTTTTAACTGATAATCGCTCTGTGTAATTGGTCCTTTACTCTTAGAAATCCCCTATAGCCTAATAGTCTTTGGCCAGATTTACTATTGCAAATAATTTTGGCACAAATGCATCAAAAAGTTTCTTGTATGATTTTTTGCCACATCTACTATTCCTTTTTCAACAGGTCCAAAAAGGAGGTGTCGGGTCAGTCAAAGGGGGGCATGGCTTTATGTGCACCAAAAATTGCACCAAATTCTGGTGCAGGTTTAATGAGGATCAGGTTGCTGAGTCAATGTCCCATGCTTGACGATTTCTATGCCCATGCCTTGGCACTTAGAATAGGGTTCATGCACTGAATGCCTTGGCAACCTGATTCCCTGGCATGAGCTGCCTCTCGCCATGCCAAAACGTAGAGAGCATGTGACAGCACATGGTGACAGGTACCCTTAAAGCCAATGAATTGTGTGTCTAAACTTAAACTAGACAGTCTTTAGATGTGCCAGGTTCACCAATTAGAATAATATGTTGTAATAAATCTGGTGCATTAGAAGTTTGTCAGTCTAAGCATTACAGTTTTAGTAAATCTGGGCCATTGTGTATGTATGTCATTACTAAATCTTAGCAATACGCTAATGACTACTGTGTATCATAGTTCATAGCTCCTTGGTCAGAAACATACTGTATTTAGGCTATGAATACACACTGTAAAGCCTTATTTGGAGTTATAATTGTCTGAAAAAAACAGACCAAAAGCAAAAAAATTATCACAACCACACATCTTTTTTTGTCCGTTTGACGGCTGCCGTCCAAAAAGACTGTAGTCTAACGGGCAAAAATTTACGTTGTGTTATCATGAACATTGGCTGTACAAGGTGTGTAAACTAAAAATTTTCCTTGTGCTAGCAGTACTAGGGGTTTTTGAGATTAGAATAAACCCCCTTTTCCCACTATCAGACAAGACCATTAGGCTATGTCTACAAACAGGAAAATGAAAGCAAAATATGACAGTAACAAAAGTATAAAACACAGCCTTTATCTTTAGAACGGGCATTAAAATAAAGTACATACCTAATAATTCAAGATGCTTATCAACGAACAGCGTCCGGAAAGAATAGCTTTTCACACAATGGAAAGTCGGCCGGCAGCCACATATTGCATTGAAGTGAATGGCTAATTGATTTGCGGGCACACCCGACAGTGCAGTACAGTCCTGAATGCAGCCCGGCGGCCAGCAGTTTAACAGCGTCTGTTGCTATGCTATGGACGCTTTTAAACATAGTGTGAGCATACTTTTGTATTTTGCTTTTCTTTTACTGTGTGTGCCCTAATGTGGCACACCACCAGCAGTCATGTTTTCACTATAATAATACACTTGAAGTAATTTGGAAATTGGACTGCAGTACGCACACCATATAGAATAACAACCATAACTGAATATGAGGGTCCAAGGAATGAACATGCCCATTTATTACAACCTGCTTTTACAAAATACAGCAGGTTGTTTTTTTTTATCTGTTTCACTCAATACGCTTATATTTATCTTTTTTTTTTTTTTTTTTTTAACTCTGTGTGAACGGAGCCTCAAGCTGAAATGGGTGAAGACCTCTGTGCTTTAGTATCACTAATATCTATAGTTTTTAACTTAATTTATATTTGCAATGCTATTTATTTCTTGCAGCCCATTCTTGACTTGGAGAGATGTACAGCATATTATCGTAAGGACGTCTCGCCAAAGGCACCTAAATGCCCCTGACTGGAAGACAAATGCCGCAGGTCACAAGGGTATGTTGTTATTATTTCTATGATCTATATTGTCACTTTATGTTGTATCTAGTAATGTTACTGCATTTTCAACTTAAACCATTCAAAAAGAAAGAAAAGACAGCAGTCTGTGAAGGCCAAACAAATACAAATTCCTGTGGCACTTACTCAATGAACAAGACTTCCGCCCACCTAGTACGCCAGTAGTAATTTGCTTCTGTAAACCTTTATTGTGCTGCAAGAAGTGATGTACTTTGTACTTAGTAGTTTTCACATAAATCAAGTGTTGCACCATATAGAATTACTCATCAATAACGGTATACTATGAGAGGAGTCAAAGTCTTATAAAAGCAATGATGATCGTTCAACAGCACAATATAACTCCACATTAATTACTCTTCTGTGAACCAGTTATGAAACAACACTGATTATGAATCAAATTTTCCTGCTGTTGTGCAAATGGAACAGAAAACAGGTAGAAATGATAAGTAATAAGCAACCCCTATGAAGGAGCGGTTCTGCAGGTGGTGACCACAGACCATTTCTCTGCTCTCATCTTTTTTGACTGTTGTTTTGGTCACTTTTGCATTTTGTCTTTGCTGTCACCCCTAGAGGTAGCATGGGACAGTGTCTACAACCCACAGAGGTAAGGCAGCTCATCCAGGATGGCACATCGATGCGAGCTGTGGCAAGAAGGTTAGCTGTGTCTCTGTGTACAGTATTTAAAGCATAGAGCAGATACATGGAGGCAGGCCAGTACTCCAGGAGATATGGAGGGGGCTGTAGGAGGACAACAACCTAGCAGCAGGACAGCCACCTTCTCCTTTGTGCAAAGAGAAACAGGAAGAGCAGTTCCCTGGAAAATTACTTCCAGCAGGCCACAGATATCCATGCGTCTGCTCAAACTGTCAGAAACAGACACCATGAGGGTGGTATGGGGGCCTGACCTCCACAAGTCAGTGCTGTGCTCACCGCCCAACACTGTGTAGAGCCATTGGTATTTGCCAAAGAATACCAAGATTGGCAGATTTGACATTACATTGGCACGCTGTTCTCTTTATGGATGAGAGCAGGTTCACACTGAGTCTGGAGACTGTGGAGAATGTTCTGCTGCCTGCAACATCCTCCAGCATGAATGGTTTGGCAGTGAGTGTGGGGAGGCATTTGTTTGGAGGGCCACACAGCTCTTCATGTGCTTGCCAGAGGTAGCCTAAGTGCCTTTAGGTACCGGAATGAGATACTCAGACTCATTGTGAGACCATATGCAGGTGCAATGGCCACTGGGTTCCTTCTAATGCAAGACAATGCTAGGACTACTGTGGCTGAAGTGTGTCGACAGTCCCTGCATGATAAAGGCATTGATGCTACTGGCTTGTCCCCTCCCCAGACCTGGTACATCATGTCTCGTTCCATCCACAAACGCTGCATTGTTCCACAGACTGTCCAGGAGTTGAGTGATGCTTTAATCCAGGTCTGGGAGAAGATCCCACAGGATAACATCCACCACCTCATCAGCAGTATGCCCAAGTCTTGTATGGAGGTTATACAGGCACATGGAGGCCACACACACTATCGAGTGTCATTTCCTTGTCTTGAGGTATTTCCACTTAAGGGTATGGTCACACTGAGCAAACCAGGTGGAATTCCACGGCGGAGCTTTCCGTCGCGGAATCCCCCCTGTCTCAGTGTCTCTGTGGGATGGCTTGCGCGCCTTTGCTTCTGTCATTTTCCGCTCAAAGAATTGAACTTAAAATGGGAACTTTTATTCGTTACATAAATTAAATATTTTTCTTTCTATGGTCATGTTCACATATCGTTTAACAATGTCCGTGGCTGTTAAACAGACGGCCGCCGGGCTGCACTCGTTCCTGCAGCTGATACCTCAGTATCGGCTGCAGGAACGTTCTTTTTTCACGATTGATTTGCGGGCACCGCTGGCTGTGCCCGCAAATCAATTAGCCATTCACTTCAATGCAATGTACAGCTGCCGCTGCACATTGTGTTGTGTGAACAGCTGATGTTTACGGACGCTGTTTAGTGAACAGCGTCCGTAAATAATTGACAGGCACATTATTCTAATGCCTGTTCTAAAGATCAGGTTTTAGATAAACGATGTTTGAACACAGCGGGCGGCATTGCATTGACTTCAATGCAATGCTGCCCCTGCAGTAAGGAACGGACGCTGATGCCATTGCAATCAATGTCCGTTCTTTACAAGAAAAAAAAAACGAAGTGTGAACCTAGCCTTTATGAGCATAAACATTTTTAAAATGTAGTTAATGTAAATTTTAATTGTTTTGCCTAAATTTTTATCATATACTATTAGATTATGTTTACAGATGAACAACTCGACAATAAACTCGGATTTGCATAAACCCAGTAACTCGACATTTGAATCACGCGGCCTGGAGAAGATGGATGCAGCCCTAGGCCTACCTGGATAACATAACATGCTTATGGCTATATCCATGTTTTCCAGGCAGCCCTAGAGCTGCATCCATCTTCTTCAGGTTTAGGGATTCAAATGCAGACAATCATGTTTCCGCAAATCCAAACTTACTATAAGTACACTCATCTCTAGTTATGTTCACACACAGTAAAATAAAAGTATTTTTAAACCCCCCCAAAAGTTCAATTTCCATTATAATTTTTTGTGTGCCAGTTCCATTCCTGATTTTGGCAAAAAAATACTGATCAAAGTAATCCATGTGGACCCTGTGTCACATATCAGAATCAATCCAAAAAAAATCCACCCAGACACTTGAGGGTACTCAGCACTCAGAAAATAAGATTTTGGTTATTTAATTTTTTTTTATAGAAATTAGTGCAAAAAATAAAATTATCTTTTTAAACTGTACTTTTCATTTGCTAATTAGCCAGATCAACCTAATGCTTATATAGCACCTTCTACTGAGTAATAGATGTATGTAATTGTGCGCAAAAAGATGGAGATGTTTGAAAGAGATATTTTAGAAACATAGGGGGAGATTTATCAAACTGGTGTAAAGTAGAATTGCCTTAGTTGCCCCTAGCAAACAATCAGATTCCATCTTTCATTCCTCACAGATTCTTTGAAAAAATTAAAGGTGGAATCTGATTGGTTGCTAGGGGCAAGACAATTCCACTTTACACCAGTTTGATAAATCTCCCCCATAATCTGTATATATTAGTGTCTCTGCTTTAATACTTCGCACCCTACAATGTTTGTTTGCTGGTTGTGAGCATTTTTACACTAGAACCATTAGGGTAGCTTCATACGTACCGTATCGCAGTGGATTTTGTGCTGCGGATGTGCTGCGGATTTTACAGTGCGCATTTGATGCTGTGTTCATTCATTTAGCCAGGTCTGTTGCGGATCTGCTGCGGATGCGCAGCAGAAAATCCACTGCAATGCGGTACGTGTGAAGCTACCCTTATGCATACCATTCAAAGATGCTGTGATCAGTAATCTATTTGTTTCATTGAGATAACATTTTTCTAAAGGCGGCAGCACATTTTGAGCTTTCTTTGAGAGTTCTTTTTATATATTTTTTATAGTTTTATTTATAAATGAAAAATAATGCTAAAGCCAAAGAATCTAATTAGATCTAAATAATGAACTGAATAATTCAGTTATTATTTTATATAACCGACCCAACCTAAAACATTACAGTGTAGGCAAATCCCAGTTTATTACAGTGATTACCTTAAAATAGTCACAGAATGCCGCAGCATGACAGAACCATGTAAATATACCCGTAGGCTAACGATTTTTAACAGCCATTATTTTGAGTACCAAATAATGGTCATTGTTTGGCTATGTTCACACTGGGTTTAACAGCGTCTGTTGCAAAGCAATGGACGCTGTTAAACTTCCGGCCGCTGGGCTGCATTCAGGAATTACTGAATGCAAAAAATACTGATCAAAGTAATCCATGTGGACCCTGTGTCACATATCAGAATCAATCCAAAAAAAATCCACCCAGACACTTGAGGGTACTCAGCACTCAGAAAATAAGATTTTGGTTATTTAATTTTTTTTTATAGAAATTAGTGCAAAAAATAAAATTATCTTTTTAAACTGTACTTTTCATTTGCTAATTAGCCAGATCAACCTAATGCTTATATAGCACCTTCTACTGAGTAATAGATGTATGTAATTGTGCGCAAAAAGATGGAGATGTTTGAAAGAGATATTTTAGAAACATAGGGGGAGATTTATCAAACTGGTGTAAAGTAGAATTGCCTTAGTTGCCCCTAGCAAACAATCAGATTCCATCTTTCATTCCTCACAGATTCTTTGAAAAAATTAAAGGTGGAATCTGATTGGTTGCTAGGGGCAAGACAATTCCACTTTACACCAGTTTGATAAATCTCCCCCATAATCTGTATATATTAGTGTCTCTGCTTTAATACTTCGCACCCTACAATGTTTGTTTGCTGGTTGTGAGCATTTTTACACTAGAACCATTAGGGTAGCTTCATACGTACCGTATCGCAGTGGATTTTGTGCTGCGGATGTGCTGCGGATTTTACAGTGCGCATTTGATGCTGTGTTCATTCATTTAGCCAGGTCTGTTGCGGATCTGCTGCGGATGCGCAGCAGAAAATCCACTGCAATGCGGTACGTGTGAAGCTACCCTTATGCATACCATTCAAAGATGCTGTGATCAGTAATCTATTTGTTTCATTGAGATAACATTTTTCTAAAGGCGGCAGCACATTTTGAGCTTTCTTTGAGAGTTCTTTTTATATATTTTTTATAGTTTTATTTATAAATGAAAAATAATGCTAAAGCCAAAGAATCTAATTAGATCTAAATAATGAACTGAATAATTCAGTTATTATTTTATATAACCGACCCAACCTAAAACATTACAGTGTAGGCAAATCCCAGTTTATTACAGTGATTACCTTAAAATAGTCACAGAATGCCGCAGCATGACAGAACCATGTAAATATACCCGTAGGCTAACGATTTTTAACAGCCATTATTTTGAGTACCAAATAATGGTCATTGTTTGGCTATGTTCACACTGGGTTTAACAGCGTCTGTTGCAAAGCAATGGACGCTGTTAAACTTCCGGCCGCTGGGCTGCATTCAGGAAGTTCCTGCAGCTGATACCTCTGTATCGGCTGCAGAAACTCCCAGGTGTGCCCGCAAATCAATTAACCATTCACTTCAAAGTAATGTGCCGGCTGACTTTACATTGTATGAACAGCTATTATTATCGGACAGCATCCCGAAATAATAGGCATGTACATTATTTTAACAGGTGTTAAAATAACCACGTGTGAACACATTAGGTGGCATTGCATTGACTTCAATGCAATGTCGCCTCTCAGTAAAGAACGGACACTGATTCCATTGCAAATAACATCCGTTCTTTAGTCAAAAAGAACGTGTGTGATCATAGCCTTTAACATAGTTTGCCAACCATAACTGCATTTACTGCCATTGGTAAATTTATTTAAAGGGGTTACCAGCGCTACAAAAACATGGCCACTTTCCCCCTACTGTTGTCTCCAGTTTGGGTGGGGTTTTGAAACTCAGTTCCATTAAATTAAATGGAGCTTAATTGCAAACCGCACCTGAACTGGAGACAACAGTAGGGGGAAAAGTGGCCATGTTAAAAAAAAAAAAAATCTGTGTGTGAACAACTTCAAATAACGGCCGTTTGATGGCCGCAGTGAACAACAGGATTTACTTTCATAAAACAGATGGCACTAGCGTTTGGTGGGGCATGGTGGGTTGGTGGATACAGAGTTGCTTTAAATACATTTTCTTTGATTTCAGTTTTATAGATGAATGGGAAAAATATAACTTTAAATGATTGCAAAATAAATGATGTTCTGAATTGATCAGCTTTCTAAGTAGACATATATGTTACTAAGGTTACTGCCTCTAATAAGTATTTTAGAAACATGATGATAGAATAAATGGCAGAGCATGAAAATATACATAACGTCTTCTAGAAACAGCTGGAAGAAGTACCTAAGAAGACAGATTGTGTTACAACACGCACAGGAGGGCAGAGTCACCCATCAATCTGACAGGCCCCATTCTCCCTAATTGGTACCATATATATATATATATATATATATATATATATATATATATATATATATATATTATACGCATACTGTCAGTGATCTTTACTATCATTATAACAGCTCTGATGGCAAATCACACAACTCTGCAACCACCTGTAGAGAGGAAAGCTGTTATATTCATATAAAGAGCTTGTACTGTTCTTACATTGTATTATTAGCACTCCAGGGTAATGCACTAGTTTGTATGATCTCACCATGTATGTAAATGTCTGTAGATATTATCTAGTCTATACTTTCATATAGATATTCTAGCTAAAGGTCCCCATACACCTTATACTTTCGTCGTATATAAGGTTTATGGGACTCTCCCATAATACCACCAACAGATGATGTCGGTGGTGATAGGGGTCAGGCATAATGGAAAATTACTGCCAACCCCTTTGCTCTCTGGCTGTTTACCTATGGACATTTTTCAATTACGGTCAGTGCTGGCACAGGGATCCCAGGGTAGCAGTCCTTTTTTC
The DNA here is from genome assembly GCF_027789765.1 of Dendropsophus ebraccatus. Lineage (NCBI taxonomy): Eukaryota > Metazoa > Chordata > Amphibia > Anura > Hylidae > Dendropsophus > Dendropsophus ebraccatus. Next base: position 57,492,537 of record NC_091456.1, on the reverse strand, counting down.
AAAGCGCTGCCTGGTTCCCACTCTGGGTGCCCTTTTCTGCTTGTACACCGGCCCGGCTCGGAGCATTGGGGCAGGCCCAACGCCATTGGATTGATATTCCCTCCCCTGTGTGATGTGGCCCTGCTTGATTCTAATGGAGCCACGTTGGGCCTGTTGTTGGCTGCTTTCACTGCACATTATCAAGTTACGACTTTTTTTATCTATTAACCAAACAGCTTTTGTTAGAAAATGTATAGAACGCCTTTAAATAAACCAGTTTATGTCCCAGACAAACAGTAAGCAAATGAATGCTTTCATTATCATTACAAACATGGTGCAATTTTATGTTTTCTTTGATTGTGCGCAAGTATAAAAGTAAAATTTTACTGCATCTTCAATATAATTTTATCTACAGAGATGTAAAACATTATTATGTTTATCGTGCTCTAAAGATTTTTTTATTAGATAAAATGTAACAATCTTGACTTGCCGTACCGAATATATTTTTGTGTAAATGAGCTTGTGGCCGTGTGACATTGCATAGTGACATGTCCATTGTGACCACATCCTATTTATCAAGGACTATATGGCTGGTAATTATTACTGACAATAATCTGTGGAGTACTATGGAGAACATTTTCTGCAGGGCTTTAAAATAAGAGAATGTTAAAAAACCTATAAAGTGAACATCAACATACCGAAGCACATTTGCTCACAAATGGACCGCAGGCTTCTCCCATAAGAGCTTACAGTCTTAGGCCAGTTTCAGACAAGTGTAATACAGCTGCAATTTTGTATTCATATTACGGCTACAAGTCCCAGTCTGACCGTATGTTTAATATCCCGAACTGACAGCACCACAGTAGATGAAGAGTGTGAAAGCGCTAATATTGTCCAGAGAACCAGTATGGTCGTACTGGTCCCCAGGACTATTAGTTGTTTCAAGCTAATAGGGGAATTTATCAATACTGTTGTCCAATGCATTGCTTGTACAAGTCCATTAAAGTGCTGCAAATGGGAACAAGTTTATAAAAGATGGCATATGTGACGTGCTAGATTTTTAAGAAATCTCATAGTTATTCACATGCACAGTAACATTTTGCCAGAAAAATGAAGCTTGTCTTAAAAGGAACCTGTTCTCACTTTTCTTTTGCCTGAGTCACAAATCATAAGCGCGGTCCCTAATGGCTTCTTGGTCAATCTCTGCCTATACCCAAAAAGGGAGAGGTCTAACAATTAAGGCTGGAGGGGTAAAGACAAGCTGCCAAGGACCCACCAATGGCTTCCTTTAATACATTTGCCACATTTTACAGTTCCTCTAAGTGTCATCCATTTTCTAGACACTTCTTAAACCAGGGATGGGGAACCTTTGGCCCTTCAGCTGTTGCAAAACTACAATTCCCATCCTGCCTGGACAGCCAAAGCTTTAGCTGTCCAGACATAGTTTATACGGTTGAAAAAAGACGCATGTCCATCAAGTTCAACCAAGGAGGGGATGGATGCAGGGAAGGGAGATATACAAGGAGGGGATGGATACAGGGAAGGGGGGCGGATGATAGGTTCTTTACATATGCATTTATATTATTTTGGTCTAAGAACTTGTCTAGGCCGCTTTTGAAGCCCTCTACTGCTTTTGCTGTGACCATATCCTGGGGTACACTGTTCCACAGATTCACAGTTCTTATTGTAAAGAAGGCGTGTTGCCTCCGGAGATTGAACTTTCTTTTTTCCAAGTGGAGGCAGTGCCCCCTTCTCCTTTGAGGGGGTTTTCCACAGAATTTTTTCCCCCAAAATTTCTTGTAGGGGCCTTTATATATGAAGGTTCCCCATCCCTGGTTTAAACCTGTTTCAACAGTGTTAAAGACTTAGTCCATGTCCATCTACAGTATGTCCTGGCATTTTCATAGGTTGTTTTTTGGCTTTTAATTACACTGAATAGAGTATGAATAAGTTATTGTTCCCACAGTTCTTAACAAAAGCTTTCAAGGTAAACACCACATTGGAATGAATAATAATGATAAATAATTATCTGAATATTATCACTGAATATGGGGGATCATTGTGTTGGGAAATAAAGCATTAAAGGACATTCATGTAATCAGCAATCACCAATTGTTGTCAATGACCTCTGTTACCCTCTGAATCCAAGGGAATCCCTTTATAGTGCATCATCCATGCGTCCAGCTCCACAGTGAGATAGTAAAATGTCTGTAACCGTTTCTTCAGTATACGCCTGGACACATAGTTTATTGCCGGAGAGCTACCGAACATGTTTCCTAGGAAAATGACTGTTTTATGTTCCAAGCATCGGCTTCAAACAGTGCTGCATAGGGTGGCAGAACCTAAGGCAGGGAAAGTAAAGATGTAGCCTGCATCATGGGGGGCATGTTAGCACCTCTCTCTTCCTTACAGATTGACATGCCTGCAAGGCACAATGTGATACTATGATAGCTACAGACTGCTCTGCTAAAAGCTTCATACCTTTTGTGAACGTTATCAAGCAGAAATATTGCCTCTGGCAGTCACTGCATGACATTACTTCACGTCAGGCAGAAGCCCTTATGGTATATCGGAATCACAAATACTTACCGCATTTTCCATTGGTTAAAAGTAGCCCCCTCTGTGCAGACATAAATCACGAAAGAAATGCAGGTATTTCAGTTGTTTCATGTGGAAACTATGCAGGCATTCACTTAAAATTGGTAACTACATTTAACCGCAGTGCAAAATCCTATTAGGACTTCTTACCTCCATGTCTCTACCTGCCAGTTACTGCACGCAAACACTGAATTCATGCCCCTGTGTTATTCTGTTATATAGCTTTATATATTTTGGGGACATATCCAACATTATCTAAGCTGACACCCCCGCCAATTTCCTTTAAATTTGTGCAGTTTCCTCATTATTTTTTCCACATTCTTTAGCCTTTTTGCCCCCTCTTGTAGTTTAGTATTAGCCACAATCTATCTAATATTTTTTGATTCTCCCCTTTTCATCCTGTTCACAGTCTGCATCCTAAGTATCTATTGCCTATATACCACAGTGTTAAACAGGCTCTAACTCCTATCTGTCCTTTAGTTAGGTCAGCCCTTCTCTGTACGTCACCAGATGCTGGTGCAGTAGGGTGTGTAGGAGGGGAAGTAGAAGGAATGGAGGAGTGGGAGATTTGACAGAGGGGGTGGAACAGGAGGCAGAATGGGGTCTTGGGACTTGGCAATGTGCGCTTCCCTGCCAAACCAGGAACTAGAGGAGAAATAAACAGGGTGAATGGCGCATGCCAAGGTCCCAGGGCATTGGGATTTCAAGCAGGAGACACAATTATGGCTATGTTTACACTACTTAAAAAAAAAACAACATCCGTCCATTATTGCCGCAATTTAATTGCATTCAATGCAATGCATTGAAGTCAATGGAATGACGGGCGTCCAATGCACATAGTGTATTTAATAACAGATTTCTGGGCAGACGTCAAAATAATGATCATGCAAATTATTTAAAAACAGTGGACAATATTTTTTAGTTTTTCTTTTTTCACTGTCCTTTCAGTCAGTCCACCTGAACTAGAATAATGTACCACCAGCCGTCATTGCAGGTGGCTAGATTTTTTCCTTTTCAAAAACAGAGAGGAAAAAACATTGATGGCAAGTATGGAAATAAGATTAGGGGGGGGGGGGGGGTTATTTTATTTTTACTTTGCGCCAGTGTTATCCTTTAAGGATCATATAAACTCTTTCTTGTAGAATAAAAAGACACAATGTTTCACATTAGTAAATGACACAGCAACCCCATTGTGTCCCTGCCCACATCTTATATTTCATGCATTTAGAGTTGTGACATCTCACTATCCACTGCCCATTGGGGGTCAGAACCTGACTTGTGCCATTATTTAATTCAGAGATTTATTATAGAAGACTTTTGTAAGAAATATGAATAGTTCCATATTGATAAAAAAAAAACATTAAAGTCCATGGTTGCTAGGGAAACTCACATCTCATAAATCAAAAAGGTTCTGCCGTATGTCATGTACATCCTAAGAACACTGCAAAGATTAAACATCAGGCTACAGGTTTCCAGGCTTGTCTTTCTCTGTCAGAACCCTGCGTCATGATGGAATTGACATCAATAGACAGTTTCTCAAGGTTGCCCGGACCATTGTTAGTGAAGTTTGTATGAGATATTCTCAGCCTGCCTGCTTCTCTCTGTTGTTTTACAGTGTTTTACATCTTTGTTGTTTTACAGTGTTTTACATCTTTTTCCTACTTTGTTTGTGAAGTTAGTAGTGCATGTAGGTACAGTATATATAAGATAAGATAGATAGATAGATAGATAGATAGATAGATATGAGATTAGGCGAAACAAGGCATGGCCTCTGCCTACTCAATGGTACGTTCTTAATATCTGAAATAGGTTTCTATTCATATGCCATATACTGTAGAGAGGAACCTTGACTCTGGTTGACCATTATGTGTGTCTGTGTAATTCTTTGATAAGTATTATTGAACTTACAGTCCCTAAATATACAGGGCTACATAGGTATAAATTACTAATCACTAAAATGTAGCCCAAGTGTCCCTGTAACTTTAGAAAACTTTTTTACGTCAAATGATTTTATCAGTCAAGGTTTTGGTGTTCAGACCCCCGCTTGGCTGATCGCTTCTTTCCCGACTCATTCTAGCAGTTGTGAAGACCTAAACACCCTGTATGATGAAAGATTTTAACATGTCTTTACAACTTTAGGTCAAATGTTTTTATTAAAGTTCACAGTTTACTTATTCTATTATTAATATAAAAACCAAGCCAACAAGATACAAATATATATAAAAGGATCTATATTACCAAAAGGTACAAAATAAACAATATGGTAATTGTTAAATTGTGGATGGTCCAAGACCAAAGACTACCAATGAGATCTTTTTATGCTGCGTTTACAGGGAACGATTATCGTTCGAATTTTTGCTATAGCGATCGCATTTGAGCGATAATCGTTCTGTGTAAACACAGCAAACGATCAAGCGACGAGCGAAAAATCATTCATTTTGATCTTTCAACATGTTCTCAAATCGTCGTTCACTAAAAACTCGCAGATCGCTTCATGTAAACAGTCTTTCAAAGATTCACCCTATGTAAAGGGATGATTAAAAAGGGATCTTAAAAACAATCGCAATAACGATTTTTCTTACGAATTTTCTAACGATTTTTCTAACGATTTATTCATCTAAACGCTGATCGTTATAAAAACCAAATCGTTGATTCAAAATCGTTAAACGATCGATTGGGCGAATTATCGCTCTGTATAAACACAGCATAACTTGGATCTATGATTCAATGGAGGAACATTTGGGGGAATTTATTAATGCTTTCACCAGAAAACCAGTGTGGAAAAGTCACAGATTTTTCCAGCGCTCATTTTCTTTACCCAATGCTATCAAATTTTTAACACAACCAAAGCCGAGATTTTTTTTTTATGAGCAAATAGGTGAGTGCATCAGTTCTTCTCCAAAACATACACAAAAACCATTGATAAATCCTTCCATTTTACAAAATATCCCCTTTTTTCTAAAGATGGACGGGGGTCCCAAGGATGTGCAGTTGTTTTTACATGTATGAAGAAAAAAAATAAAATTGATACAAATAATGTATTTTTTTGCTTTTAATGTTTATATTCTTCTTATACACAATCAATACTTCTGTGTAATAATTCTAGTATCCCAGGAGGAAACACATTACTCTATGAAAAATGTCTGCTTGCTTTGCTGACTCTTACAAAACTCTGAATTCTTATTTTTTTCATCTGCCCAACAGTGAGTCACCTGTATGGATTCGGCTTGATGGATGCTGAAGCCATGGTGATAGAAGCAGAGAAATGGACGACAGTCCCTGCACAGCACATTTGTGTTGAAAACACAGACCGCCAGATCAAGTAATATGTCAAATTTTTATGAATTCATTTACTGTTAAGTAAACCTGACATCATATCTATTTTCTTCTGAACACCATGTTTCATCTAACAGATATATTTAATGTTACTGTTTTTATAGATGCAGCTGATATCCTCCGTATAGTGCAGTAAAGTGCATAATGTATGTGTTACAGGGCTATGTAGATGCCATGTTGTTTGGTAAATTGGCAGAATTAATAGGTAATGGTTGCAGTAAACATTGCATTATATCTGGTGCATTTACCACATAGGCACATATAAAGAATGTGTAAATGTACCTGTATTACTTATGTAAATGGTAAAGTCACTTACATTGTATATACCATTCCTGCTGAGCACACCCCATTAACACATTCAGTTGCATAGTTATTTACTATGGTTGAAAAGAAAACAAAAACTTGTTCATTGAGTTCAAATGGGGGAAAATGGGAGTGGTGTTGGTCACCAAACCTCTTTTTTCACATGTCCTTGTGTTATTATAGGCCGTATTACACGGCACAATAATCCAGGGGAAGCGAGCGCCAACCTGTCAGCTCAGAGAGCTCAGCTCGCTTCCCCCTTGTTCCCTGCCTCCTGACTGGTACACGCAGTACACGCACAGACAGCGTGTGGGAAGCAGTTTTATGGACTGCCTGAATTTTACTTGACGGCCTGTTTAAGTCTGTGGCGGGCAGCTGCCGCTGCTCCTATCGCACAGAGCGCCACACAGCGGACCGTAGCTGCACATATTGTGGTCTTTCAAGATGTCCTATTACACTAAACAATCATCGACCTGAGTGGTAATCAGCCAAGTAAGGCCCATAATCTTTTTGTGCAATAGTAGGTATTGCTGGGTTATATGCTAAACACTAAACACCATGTAAAAGTGATACTTTGGAAATATTCATGTTGTATTCTTCACTTTACACAGGACAATACGTCCAGACAATGTAGTACGTTCAGTGTATAAAGCCACAGGATGTGCTGACAACGTCAACCACCATGTCATTTACCTAGAGCACGTGGTTGTACGCATCACAATTACACATCCGCGCAGAGGAGACCTGGCTATCTATCTGACGTCTCCATCAGGCACCAGATCCCAGCTGCTGGCTAACAGGTAGGCTTTTCATGGTGGAGTTAACTGTGCATCAACAGGGTTGCTTAGATCTCATTTACATGAACACAGGTGTTGCCAACTGGAGCTATTAACATGTTCTGTTTCCAATAATTACAAGTAAGTATATTTTTCATTTTAGATTTTGTGTGATATACGGAGATACAATTTACCGAAAAGTCAAATATCATTGTACATTTTATTACCTTGTCTTCTTGCCCTGGGATACAACCCATATTATAGTCCATATCAATGCATATAGTATAGAATTGTACAGGCTCAAAACAGTCAAAAGTCTTGTATTTGGCCACATCCCTAACATTTTAGTCCCTTTCAGTGCAACTTCAATGCAAGGATTGAACCTTGAAATGGGTTATCTAGGGTTGTCTAGTCTTTTATGCAGATGTGCTCAGGAAGGGCTAAAAAAACGAAGAAATTTGTACTTACCTTCCTTTCTCTCCCCAGTGTCACTGATTTCCCAAGCAGGCACTTGAGACTTCCAGGTGCTGGGCAGTGAAACTGGGTATTATTGGCAGTGCTGGGACAGTGGGGAACAGTAGTGGCAAAGGAAAGTGGGGGAGCACAGAAGATGAGTACACATTTCTCTGCCCTGCCCAAGCATATTCTCATAGGGAAAATAGATAACAGCTTTTAGTACAAGATAAGTAATGCAGTGTATCTACAAAATTACTTTACTATGTTGATTATGCTTTTAGGGGGACATTTATCAAGACTGACTTATAAGTGGTGTACGCCAGGGGCACATTTTGATAAATGTCCACAATAGTATTTAATGGTTCATAGTTAAAGCCTTATGTTTCAACGACAGATTTGCTAAGAGACACCCACCTCTTAGTAAACATGTCCGGCCCTCTGCCCGGCTCAGGAATTGTGCAACAATTCTACACAGTACTATTACACCAAGCAATTTTTCGACGACTAACGATTAACGATAAACAATCTTAAACGACCGCTAAGGCAAACGACCCGAAATCGTTCGCCCAAGTACACGAAACGATGATCGTTATTTATGATCGTTCTTGCGGTCGTTTAGTCGTCGCTATTGCGTACGTTTCAGCTGTGAATTCTTATTCCACCGAACGATGTGCGAACGATAAGCGAACGATCAAACAATAAAAATAGGTCCGGATCCTTTTAAATGATCAGCGATTTCTCGTTGGTCGTTTAATCGTTGCCTGCTATTACACGAAATGATTATCGTTCAAATCCGAACGATTTAAAGATTTTTCTAACGATAATTGTTCCATGTAATACCACCCTAAATCTCCTCTCCACCTTGATGCCCCCCCCCTCCCCCCTCCCCATCCATCAGGTAAACAGGAGATATGGCAGATGTATGTCATGGAAAAGGTCCACCCTTTTTTCGTGGAATACGTCAAGGGCGCTTTTTGATCAATGTCCCCAATAGTGTTTAATGGTTCATAGTCAAAGCCATATGTTTATATCGTTAGGTCACATAAAAAATGGTCTCCAATAGACATGCATTAACAGACATAAAAGGTATTACTCTGTTTAGTGGTTAAACAATATGACCAGTGTTTGATCTTCTTTTTTAACGTTGAAAAGTTTGCACAGGAAGACATAAAAAACCTTCGTACTGTGTTTAGTTGTGTCACAGTCCTATGTAGTTTTTATTATTTCCAGTGACAAATTGACCATATTCTATCCCAGTGCTGCTTCACATTTACTTTGCCTCTAGTTTGCCCCTGTAGAATATAACGTCTAAATCATGAACTTAACCAGACTATCTGGAATGGGGTCTAGTGTTAATCCTGAATATTGTAGCTACAAGATAGGGACTGAGAAGATGATGAGCTTGTTCCCATCCATCAGCTTTATGGTTTGAGATTGAGGTTGTAGAGGAAAAAATAAACAATGGGGAAAATAAATGAAAGCTAACAGCAATACTGTCTGGCTTTCCCATAGTAACCAATCACAGCTCATCTTACGTATCATAACAGGCTTTGGTAAAATTAAACCTGTACCACGATTGATCACCAAGGGAGGGGCCAGATGGTTTTAGTGTTAGTTTTTAATCCAACCCCCCACCCCCCTGTTGCCAAAAAGTCACATAAGCTACCAAATTTTTTACATTATTTTCCAGATCAGTAAGGCTCTGTTCACACTTTGTTTTATGCTTCTAGCAAAGGTATACCCATACACTCATTAAAAAGGGATCCAAACCTGACAATTTCCCTTTAAATCATTTTTATTAGAGCTCTGACAAAAATATAGGCAACAGTACCATGACAGCGTCGCAGCGCTCAATTTTCACATTTTTTCGTAGGTCAAAGATGAAAAGCAACACAAAAGCAGTGCCGAACATAATCTACAGCTGGCTAGTAAGAACAATAAAATGAAACCATTACTAAATCACATCTCGGTTGAGATGTCCAAACTTTCAACAATAGAAAGAAGAGGAGTAGAAGAAAAAAGAAAGAAAAGAAAAAAAAAAAAAAAAAAAAAGAGAAGTAATAGAGAAGAAGAGAGGAAAAGACACAGGGGGAGGGAAGGTGACACCAACAGAACAAGACTAACCAAACAGAAGGGGGACGAAGGGGAAGGGGGAGAGGAATGAGGGTGGTGCGGCTGGGGCGCCCTGGACCTCCCCACCTCAGGAGAAGGGAGTATAGTCAGCGAGAACCCTATGGCTCTCATGCGGGCAACCGCAGGCCTCCCAGTGTGCCACCCAGATCTTCCTTGAGATACCATGTAGAAAATCTATAAGGTCTTACAAAGGCAATTCAATGGTACTGACAATTTCAATGGTACTGGCCACCTGTCTAATGTGTATGGGGGCCGCCAATTCTCCCCAACAGATTTGGGGGAGAGAAGGATCAGGCATGATGGATTAGCAGTGGTTTACCTCTCGTCTCTGCCTTTACAACACATGCATACTAGGCTAGGCCAAGCTGCTCATGTGTATGGAGGGATAGGGAGACATAGCTATAGATCAGCAACTATTCTATGTATATGGGTAGCTGAAGTGACATAGAAGGTTTCATACCTTTCTACTGTAGCTTGCTTAGCTTTCCTATGGTTATGTTCATACAAAGTCAAAAATAGAGAAAAGGCGTCCGATTTTGCAATTTAAAAGAACGTCTGTTTTTGCCACGATTTAACTGACTGCAATGGCAATACAGTGTATTGAATGTATGGAATTACAGATGTTTTTACCGCGGACATCAAAATAATGATCATGATAATTATTTTTGGACGTCTTTTGCAAACAGTGGACATTTTTTTATTACTTGATCACACACAGTTTTTCTTTTGTCACCGTTCTTTCTCCGTTTTTACTTTTAAATTCAATGGACTTTTCAATTAAGCCGCAACCAAAGGGCAATTAGTAACCCCAAACTAGAATAATGTACCAGCAGCTGTCATTGCACTAAGGGTAGGCCAGACAGCTAAATAACGTCCGTTATTTTAGGCTCAAAATGACGGACGTCATTTTAAACGGAGCTGAAAAAACATTGTGTGAACATAGCCTTACTGTCAACCAAGTGTACACATTTTATTTTCTTGAAAATGATAGAAATATATACATATATACATAAATGTAAACACTGACTTATATGGTTTAACATAGACAACTGGATTATTTCTGTTTGTCTACATTGCACTAGTTTGATTACTTTTTTTTTTTTTTCTCTACATAATAGTCCGTGCCATTGTGTCTAGGAAAAAAAACTTATACCTTGCATTGCATTTTTTGTAATGCCAGCCAATGAGAAATTCTATAGATTTTACTGTATGGGGGGGGGGGGGTTCTGGGTGTTTCTACAGATTTTTTTCTCTTTTTGGCTAAGAGTATTTTTTATGTCTTAGAACAATCCCTTTAACCTTGTGGTTTGAAGGCCGCTCTTGTGTACACTAGAGCTGTGTTACCACCGCTCCATTATCTCCACATACCGTATAAACGTTTTGCTTCTTTATATGATATTAGACTTAGATAAGCTTACTCTTCAGAAGATTCTTCCACATGTCATAGCAAGCTGTGATATGTTCCTCATTATATTGGGATTGCCAGATGTACCCTCAGGCAATATTCAGACACCATCAGATGCAATTAAAGACATCACACGTTGTACAGTGCTACATTTAGTGTTAATATAGATAATACCACAGTATTAACTCTTGTCTAATAAGCACTTATGGTAGCTATCCTCTCCTCCTATACTCATGGGGGTAACATTCTACTTGTACATGTTCTGTGTAGCATATAGGTGGCTTGCATTGCGGCTCAGGAATGCTTTCATGAAGGGAAAACCAGAGTCATTAGTTCACCAGATTCTTTTCTGGTCACAAGTGGATTACATCTTCACAGTCTATGCCCAATCCCATCTACATCAAAAGAAACATCTGCTGTGTCAACAAAACATGAAAGATGATTTGATGATAAAACGTCATTTGATGCTATATTTACCATCAGAAATCCTTTTTTATGGATGCAGTTTTTAGTCTTGTATTCCTTGTCATCTCCCACTCAATAAAACAAGTTCCACTACATTAGAAAAATAAAACACCAAGGAAGAGCTTTACACAAGTTGATCTTTCTTCTAAATGTTTTCATATTTATGTTGTACTAGTTTGATACAACTCACATCAATAAGGCCCAGTTTGCTTTCTATTCCACGTCCTATTAAATTGAAAATCTGGTTTCCACAGTTTAAACCTACGTGACGTTTGAAGCAACCTTGCACATAGGTTTCTTTGACATTGCCAGTTTTGAGCATTTATTGCACTTTTATTCACTAGTAGCGGTACGAAAATGTTGACTTGTTGCTCTTTGAAACAGACAAGTACTTAGGTCCTCTGTCCCAAAGGTTCTCGTACACATCATATGTATGTTGGCCGGCATGTGTATGGGGGTGTCCTGACTCAATGCCAGGGGGAAGAAAGATCGGACAAGTTGGACTTTACACTACCTATTACTTTGCTTTGTTTGCACCAAAGTTTTTCCACAGTCTTAAACGTATGATGTATGAAAGTGATGCCACATTTTCCTCCAAACCAAGCTCAGACTGACCATCTGCCCCAGACTCTTCTTAAGTTCTCACTGGGTCGCCCTGCTGTGTCCTGACCTTGTGTGCAGCAAAAGTCACTACAGTCACCACATTGTGCACCATAGTTTTTCTGCTGTATGCTATATGTGTGTGGTGGGTTGGGAGGGGCAGGGGGTATAGCATGTGGGCTGGTGAGGCATGGGTGCCAGGGCTTCTTTAATTACCAGTTTGGTCCTGCTCCAAACCACTCTGCTTTCCTTCTTAGCCAGGGCCCTAGTTTAGGAAAGGTGTGACTTGTAAGTCTTCTCCACAGTCTACTTAGGAATATTACTCCAGCAACATCTGCATCTTATTTTCCACCACCCTGACCATTTATTTGGGGTTGCCCTACAACAGCTTTTGAATATATGCCTATCAATCTGCTGGCAAAAACCATGAATCCTGCCTAAGGTACTAGTAGACAGCAAGTGGCACTGAAAGTAACTTCATTCAAAGGAAGCATGGAGCGTGCCCTGAGCCCTATTAGGTAAGCCTTACTTATGAAATTGAAGGAGGTAGTTACCATATATAATGTTATTTCTGGAAAACATGATTGAAGTCCCTATTATTCAAGTCTAGTCCATAAAAATTGCAAATATTGTGTATAGCAATATTATCCAGCAGAATACAATAAAAAAAAGCAATAGAACACAGTGTGCATACCTGGAGCAACTATAGAGGATCACAGTCATGGCCCAGAGGGAAACAGCTGTTCAGGGGAATTGAAACAAGATTAGCCAATTACTATAAATGCAAATTAACCTGAAGTGCTAACAACCTGTGCTGGTCGCCTCTGTCAGTACTGACATGCGGATAGAGCACTTAAGGAGCAGGCCACTCACTTTGTGGGCTGGAAACCATAATTTGCACAGGAGTATTCTGGAAGGACATCAATCACACTGAAAGCGCCTATTTTCTGCCAGCTCTTTAATAAGTTTATTCTTTTGGAGCTATTATTTTTTGGCTGTGTTATTAGTCCTATGAAAAGCATCATTCAGTCACCTGTGAACTTCACGTGTTAATTATTCCCTTTTGATAGAATATTTTATGCAGCTCCATATCTGTAATGCCCAGGGTTATACTTTCAACAGCACATTCCTAGCTCAGGCGAAATGCAGATCTGATAGTTTGGGTTCTTGGGGCTTCTAATGCTCTATAGAATAGCTTGAAATGCAACGCACATGAGAAGTACGCACGCAATACTCACTGGGGGTCATTTATGGCCTTGATAAAATGCAGACACAGTCATTTCATTAGGATGGAATTGTATATATGTACTACAAACTAAGCACTTGTTTATTCATTTAAAGGGTTTCTGTCGGTCAGAGAAATGTATTTGCTGGCATGTGTCATACTTGGCTTAAAGTGAAGCTTCCCTACGGCCATTGGTATTATTAAATGTTGGAAAAATTATAGGAGGATTTAGTCCTTCCGTCACCTTAGCCCTTAGTATTTAAAGGGAAACTAACAGCAGGTTAGAATACAAACAGCGGTTCTAGAGTGTTAGACAGAAGACAGAATTCAGCAAGAATACTGAGGATTTTATTCTACCTTTGAAGTGCTTGACTATAATTTGTTTTTGTATTTCTGACCAAGCTTCCAACCCTCCATTTACCTGGAACAGACTGACTGGAGAATAAGAGCGGATGGACTGTGGGTTTTATATTGTGTACCTTTTAAAGTACAGTGCTAATAGATCCCGGCATACACCAAGTAGAATTGTGCTTACTTTATTGGTGCAATATCAACAGGAGTAAATAAACTCCAAACCCTCAGGCCAAAGCCCGGGGTACAAGACCCCTTTAAATTATGTAAACCCCCCTAAAATATAACTTTTATTATTATAACCTAAAATTAAGTGAACTTGATGTTAAAACTACAAACTACCCAGTACTCCACACACTAGACTATGCTAGGTAATATATCAAAATACAACTATTCTCCTATATTTCTATCAATATTATCACAGCCTGCAGCACTGTAGAAAATATATATAGCTGAGAAGTACTAGGTATTTGCTGTTTAAAACCACAAATAGTGCCCCCTCTCTACATGTTTCGTTGCACACAGCAACGTCATCAGGAGAAAAAAATTAGGCAACCGTTGCCTAATTTTTCTCCTGATGACGTTGCTGTGTGCAACGAAACATGTAGAGAGGGGGCACTATTTGGCCTGAGGGTTTGGAGTTTATTTAGTTAAAGTGATCCCTGGCCCACCAGTGTGAGGGTTTAGGTGTTATAGATATCTACAGGAGGACGCGTTTCGGCTAGATCACCTTCATCAGCTCCATCAGCTCATCAGCTGATAAAGGTCCTGTTGATATTGCACCAATAAAGTAAGCATAATTCTACTTGGTGTGTGCCAGAATTTATCTTTCTACTGTTCTGGGACGAGTCCTACCACAAGCACCACCAGACCTACAGAGTGCCGTCTTCTACTATACTGCTTTATAAAACATAGGGCATTCCACAGCTGTACTATATATAGAATGCTGCTTTACTAATGTTCCAGTGATACAAGAACAGATGTTTCACTGCTTGCTGTTGGGAGTGGAGTGCAAGAGACCAAGAAGAGTTACTCATAGATGCCCCCTGTGGGTGACAAAGCTGAGAAATTTAGCCTGGTATTCTATGAAAGCATGCTGTAAAAGCAACCTGTCACATTGAAAATGCAACTCTGTGATTGACAGCTGTCTGTATGCCCATATATAGTCAGTCACTGAGTAGGACCGCCCACATGACTACTCGGAAGGAGCAGAAATTTAGAGCAATAAGCTATATTGAACCAAAACTATATATAAATCTGCTCGGCAATTTCTCTATTACATGATGCTTGCAGATTAGACTGCATAGGCAATGTGACAACTTCCCTTTAACAACCAGAAGTCCTAATCTCATCAGATTCACATCTGTATTTTCAATAGGTAAACAGAAGGAATTATATCCTGATTATTATTATTTAGAATACAATCTGCATTGGCTAGAAGACATAAGCAGATGATCCTTTATAGCCATTTGTACACCCATAATAAATCATATGTTGATTCTGGATATGTGAATTATGTATAATATACAGTAGAGTCCAGTAGAGTGTTAGCAGTCAGTGTAGAGTGTGAGCAGTCCGTCAGTATTGCCCAGCTCCCTATGTAATTTACCTTCTCATCAGGTAATGAAAAGATGACTTGTCCTCTCCATGGGGATGTTTGCTGTTTAGGTAACACAACTCTCAGAACATGCTTTTTGGCTTCCCTAAAATATGGCTGCAACAGAAGGGTCTTTATAAGGTACATATGTACTTAGAGCAGCTGCTGATTTTACTTTTCTCTTGGATGTTTGCCATTTGCAGGATATAGATGTACCGTAGTAACACATGGCTAATAAATATTAGTATGAATTTTACTCAAGATCCACATTTGAAGATAACAGGCGGCCAAGCTGTCTTAGTTCCTAAATAGTACCAAATTCATTCAAGCCATTGAATTTAGTGGAGAAGCCACATTCCACAATAGATCTGTTCTGCTATAGAATTTGCTGTGGAAACATATTCAGCAATAAATGCCACAAATTGAGATTTTTAAAGTGAATTTATCATCAGTACAT
This sequence comes from Dendropsophus ebraccatus, assembly GCF_027789765.1. Taxonomy (NCBI): domain Eukaryota; kingdom Metazoa; phylum Chordata; class Amphibia; order Anura; family Hylidae; genus Dendropsophus; species Dendropsophus ebraccatus. The sequence goes on along the minus strand of NC_091456.1, from coordinate 57,476,856 downwards.
TCGGTTTACGTTTTGCACAGTTGATTCTAATGGAGCCGTCCCGCCTCCAGTGCTTCACCCCCGGCCGGTGCCTTGGAATAGAATGGCGCCGTACGCAGGAACCGGGCAGCGGTTCAAAAAAAGGACCACGGCACCAACTCCCCCGCGTTGGCGCTGTTTTATGCATGTGCAAAACTTAAAGCGAATGTACCATCAGTCCATTCACTTTAAGCATATGACCCAAATATATCATCTGTGTAAAAACTGGCGATACCTGCCCATTGCAGCCAATCACAGCTCAAGTTACATTTTAGCAGAACGCACTAAGATATGAAAGCTCAGCTGTGATTGGATGCTATGGGCAGATTACACGAGTTTTTGTTTTAAGCAGATTAATAAATATAAGATATATAAATATTAATAAAATAACTACACCAAAATCTGCATGATTGGTGCCAATTTTGGTTTTGAAATCGTGTGAATTTTCAGCTGTGGAGAATCTGCAGCATTTATGCAGGGTGTGGCCATACCCAAATTTCTGTGGATATTCTGCACCATTTCCACATCAAAATCCACACCAAAATGTGCAGGTTCAGGCTATGCTTCCACTATGGCATAGGGCTATCATTTAATGGTAAACGGTGTCCATCTATTAATGATCATGGCTGCAAATATTGATCATGATCATTATTTGTGGCCATTATTATCAGGAGATGGATTTCATTTCTCGCTTAGATCCTGTGGTGGGAACATAGCCCACTGTGGATTTTCCACTACAGATAAGTTAACAGTGATACTCGCAGATAAGGTAACTCTTTTGTGGTAAGGTGACAGTAAGAAGGTTTGTAAAGTCCTTTTTTGTTTCCACCGATTAACAATATATGATCACAAATAAGCACTTTCGGGAACGACCTGAAATCAGTCACAATAATACATGTCTAAATTTTACACCCTTTGAGAAATCTGGGCCTATGTGTACATATACTGAAAGATTTGCAAATGATTAGCCAACAATTAAGAATGATTTTATGGTCAGATCAAAAGAAGCGATCAGCTGCGTACAAGCAAATCTTCGTTAGTCATTTCATTGTTGCCTGCATACACATGGAAAGATTAACGCTTAAATTCGAACAATATCATCTGCCAGTTAAATGGTGCTGTTTAGTAATGCTGTGATATTCCTGGTGTCTTTTCTGAACAATTTATCTGTTATAGAGAGTATCCAAGGGGCCCAGAGCTGCTAAACAGAAAACCTTGAGAAAATCTCTCTTTGCTTTGTAGCTTACACCATTTTTCCTTTCACAATTTAACTTAAAACTTTATTCTAAATGATACAAAATGTATTTCCATATTAAGTACAACACTTGCTCAGCATCCACTGAATTGTCTGTTACTCCATTGTGCCTGTCGCCATTCTTCTTGCTTTTCATAGACTGTTCCTTAGAATGAAACCAAACTGCTGCTGAGTGGAGATATGAATATCATTTTTAATTGAGACCAGGAAACAAGGATCAGGAAAAACAAATGTATTATTGCTAAATTGAATTGCAAATTGAATTATTTGATATTTTAAGTAGTTTATGAAACCTGGTTCATAGTTTAATTGAGTCTCCCAGCGGAAAATGAAAATTCAGTTTCTTCTCTGAAATGAGCCATCTAGACAGGGAAGCTGGAGAGGAAGCAGTTACATCTCAGCTCTGGTGCCTGCAAAAAACACCTATTTCATGAATCATATATGATAAGTTTATATGGGAGGGTCCTGTTTGCCATTGAGGGCCTTTAAACTGCATTAGTATATAACAGTATATAACTTACTAGGGGTTTGTGTGCTTCTGTAGTCCTGCTAGTTCTGGATTGTGTTACAACACTTGAAGATGTTTTAATTTGCACATCAAGGCCATGTTCACACAACGTATAACACCGGCCGTTCTGTGATCTGGCCGGGTCACAGAACGGCCAGTGTTACTGAAGATCATCCCAGTACTGCAGTACCGGATGGATGATTTTCACTTCTGCTGTATTCAGATGCGGGGGCATTAGTATAACAGACATTATTTGCACATTGGCAGTTGTCAGTATTAAAGACTGCCGTCATTTTGCATAGAGAAAATCTAGCCTTACTGACTTTTATCACTTTATCACTTTTATCTTGTGCCCTACACTAACCATTTCCTTGTAATAATTCATAGGCTATTTGACCATTCCATGGAAGGATTTAAGAACTGGGAGTTTATGACAACGCACTGTTGGGGAGAAAAAGCCTCAGGGGATTGGATCCTGGAGATATATGATACTCCATCCCAACTGAGGAACTTCAAGACACCAGGTAATGATCATTATCTGTATACACGTCAAATGACAACATAATATGGAGTCATTTAAGGAATTGTGTAAATTTTATTGCTGAATATGAGACAGATTAGGTTTCTTAGGTGTTTGGAGAATTTTGTATAATTTATTTCATATTTAGCAATTTGGGAACCTGTCCAAGATTCTGGGAGGTTGAGCTTTGGATTATGCTCTTGCCCTCACTTTATAGCAGTGCTTCTCAAACTGTGAGGCGCCCCCTAGTTGTTGGTGAGGCCCAGCTGAGAAGCCCTTTTTAACAAAAGTAACTATGATCTGCACAGTCCTTTTAATGTTTGCAAAAATCTCCATTATAGCAACATTATTAATTTATTTCGGACTTGCTTTATTAGTATCTAGTGTTTGGGCAATGGTTGAAAGGTAGCCCTAGCATTATTATCAGCTTTTAAATAGACTTTCACCACAGTTAGGCCCAAGCATCCTCTTTGTCAGTCTGGTGAGGCCCAGGCATTGCCTTGGTCTGTTGGGTGAGGCTCCAGTAGAAAAAGTTTGAAATATGGGCAGAAATACAAATAAGTATATGTTCATACGCCACATCTTATTACTCTTATGTTATACATATTACTATATCTGGAGGAGAGAATGGTCGGCATGCTAAATTTCTACTGCCGGATCCTTTTGTTTCTGGGGAGAAAAGCTGCTGCCCAGCTGACCAGAGCTGTCTAGCAGCAGCTTACCCCCCCCCCCCCTCTCCCCTTCTAATTCAGAACACACAAATGTTCAGCCAATCGGAAGGTGTATATGCCCTTTAAGAGATCAGAATGAGGTTTTAGCTGATATCTTGAGAAATATGTAGAACTATATATCAGTAATTTTATATTATACATTGTATAAGATTTATTTTTGTAAGATCATACAGACCCTCCACAGACATTTTGCTGTAGCATTGAAACAGGGAGCAATTATAAGACCTAGGACTGAACGTCTATGGACATGTGAATAGTTGGTATCCTGGATCCTAATCCAATCCAAGAAAGCAGTTGTAACTATGTAACTATGTCCATAGACTGTGAAGGGGGGGCAATCACCACTGCTCTCAATGAACCTGAGGGTCACCCCATGAAGAACAAGTGACCACTTTCTTGACTATATAGGCCCTCATTAGCACATCGGGCACAGGAACTAATGGCACCAATAGCACCAATAGCTAGCGAACAGGACCTAAAAAATAAATAAGAGTTGTCCGGAGATCCTGATATATGATAATGGTGCATGTCTTTTGAAGAGACCTCAAGTCCTCTTTAAATTAAATATTGTCATTGGCAGGTATAATAGAAGTAGTGAGTTTAATGGCTAATCTTGTACTGGTTTGAGAAGTGTCATACTTGTATATTATTCCTATATACTTTAGCAGCCAAGCAGCTCTGAGCCTGTAAATGGTATGTCATATTAAAATGTACAGGTTGCCAGCAAAAAGTTTGTAGATATTGCTCTAATAAATTCTGTTCTGTATTATAACAACCTCTGTGCTACTAGCTCACACAGCAAGACATATTGCATATACTTTCTTGTTACATCCACAATCTTGAATTCCGCTGGGGCAGATCTTATCTGAAAATAAAATATTTTCACAACCATTTGTGTCTCCAGTGGAGGAGAGAGTTGTGATTGTGCATGTTCCATTTGGATAACCTTTACCCTGTTAATATTAGGTGCTAGGAAAGTTAGTATTTTCTTTATAGGTCGTGGTATTTATTTGGCAGTCTTTGTATCCTGTTATTTGACCTCATCGGTATCAGACATCTGCTAAATGGAACTAAAAGATGTATTTTAAACTGTAATATGTAGATGGATATGTAGGTATTACACATGTGAAAGTGCCATTCTGAGCTTTTAAATACTGTGTACATTCTAAAATGAGATATAAATATATATTTATATATCATTCTGCCATCACCCAAAAGTAATAAATAGATTGTATGCCTTATATTGCTTATTCTTTGGAGGCATTCACCCAAATGGAAGAGCATTCTATGCTCAGAGCTTCTATGGAGAATGAACAGGGTGCTGGCCATGCTTACATGCTGCCACTCCATTTGTTTGGGGTACAATTATCTTCCATTGTCAGGAATGGTTGGGGGTCTCAGCAGTCAGACACCCACAGACTAGCTAGTTATCCCCACATCCTGGGGATAGGGGATAACGTTGGCTTTTGAATAACCTCTTTAATATATGTGGTGGTATTTTACTGTCATACCCAGACTGGGTACCAGTTGATATTACATTTTCCCTTCCTTAGCTCTCAGTCTTATGATACTTATTCACACAACAGCATCATGACATTATTAGGAGGTGGGCAGGAAAACTGGTACTGGGAGAGAAGTTGGAAAGAGATAATTTAATCTCCATTTAGAGTCAATTGAAGGCAACATTATTATCTCCCAAGAATACTTTTAATGACATTATAACTTCCCATTTGACTCTAGAAAGAACATTTCACCTCCACTTGGAAAGCTATTTTCTTCAGGCAAAATCTTTTTTCCCCCAGATTAGATTAAAGGTAGTGTCGATCCTTATTAATCTAATACAGCTAGCTTGTAAACTCATTCTTGAGCTAGAGTTTCTTTGCTTGCAAATTATTCATTTTGACATTTTAATTTCATTTTTAATTAAACCACAATCTTCTAGAAAGTTGGTTACAGGCTTATCCTGTAGAAAATGTGCTAGTGGTGACCTCCCAGACCCTCTCCATGGGGTGACCTCTTCCCTCATTACTGTATGGTTATAGACACCAGCTCTCTGCTCATTCTCTTACTATAAAATACATAAATACATAGGGAATAAGAAGTCATTTTCCTAAAATCCTTTTTGGCTTTAAGCTGAGATGATTATTTGTTCTATATAGGCTGTTCTTGTCCTTGTCGTACTGATAAAGTATAGGTATCATAGCTCAGTGTAGTCTAGTTGCCAGCTTAAAGGAAATCTGTCACTAGGTTTATGCTGCCCTAAACTAGTGACAGAAAAGCTGAACAGATCGGTGTATTACTTACATCTGTCAATTAGCAGCTGGAGGCCGGAGTTTTCTGCTTCTCATGAATATTGAGGACTACTGGGCTCATGCACATAATGGAGACGACTACTTATTATCCATGTTATTCAGGAGGATATCTTGACATCAGCTGCACAGAACAATTTAAGTGATACATCATTCTGTTCAGCTTCTCTGTGGCTTGTTTATGCCACCCTTAGATAGGACACCATAAACCTACTGACAGACTCTCTTTAAGCAAAATGTATTTAAGAGGCATTTCATGTTTCACATTGTCTCAGGTAAGTACACAGCACAACATCCCCCACCATGTTTCCGAATGCTCACTATTCAAGACAGTTATGAATATTGATTTGGATGGAGATTTGAATACACACACTATCCCATAGGCAAGACTGAACAAGGCAAAAACAGGTACAAAGCTTTTAGGGGAGAAATTACACTAGGATCTCGGACAACAGTCTTCAGGAAACTCTAGCTGCTGTTGGATTTGGCAGATTCATTAGGAGGTACATGTACCTTAAAGACCAGATGTAAACTGATTTAAAAACTGCCCATAGCAGCTCTGTTAAAATGGAACCCGAACTGGGATTGGTTGCTGTGGGAAGTTTACACCAGTTCCTGTTTTACGCAGTTTGATAAATCTGGGCCATTCAGTTGTAATCCATTAAAATATGCCTTGTTAGCTCGAAGGCCATGTGTATCCATTTTTGTTAGTTTCAAGAAAGTTATATATGCGATGCAGTCCTTCCTTTCTGCATCTGACCATAGACTTTATAACCAAGTTAATTGAAGCGGCCACCATCCTTCTAAGGTGTATTAGGGCCTCACAACTTTCCTCTGATGGCAGATGTTAGGGTGGGCATGATGGATTTCAACTTGCCAATTACTTTTGTTCTTTGGGAAATAAGCTGCTGTCAGCAGTGTCTGGTAGTGTTCCCCCCCCCCCCCCTTTCCCCATTCAGAATACACACATGCTTATCTGAGAGTGTTTGTGTATGTGGCAATTTTAAGATATAGCTTTCGGCTGAACAAGTGTTTGGTCATTAGCAATCTAAAATGTAAGACCAGCTTAAAAGATAGGAAATGGATCTCATACTCGCAAAGTTTTTTTTTCTAAAACATTCATACACATTTTAGTTTGCAGCTTAATCTTGTCCTCAGACCTATCTTACAGTTTGCTAAGCTACAGCATCTAAAGGATTTCGCTAACGTGGCCTTGCTAGATTTTTTACTTATTATTTGGTGGGTCAACTTCAGTATCTTAGATCTTGAACTCTCTCTGGTCCTCCCCATCTCTCTGACTATATTGCACCTCCTTTCCTGTGTCCATTCCTAGAAATGGACCCACTTTCTTACTGTGAATGCCTCCCTGCTCACAAAGTAGCCTATCGATGATGCGGCATACTGCTCGTAAGGTTGCCAACTATGTGGAATTTTCCAATTCTGCTCTGACCTGATTCTCTTCTTGAGGATGCATAATATTAATTTCAGTGTTTGTCACTTATCAGACCTTATGTCAATGTCCATAGATTGACTATTATGAAATTACCCATACACACTTTAGATTTCTTCGGTTGTGCCTATATCCCTATATGTTCCTAAGGGAAATGCTATTTATTTGTTTTAAAAAAAAAAAAAAACTTCCCAATGAAATATCCCACAATGCTCAGTCAACATTGTATGCACAGTATATATGAATTCATGTATTACTTCTGAAGGTAATTGGATTGTAGAGAATATTGTATAAAAAAATGAAGAAAAACTAAAACTAGGAACAAACGTGAAGCACTTCGGAGGATCTTAAAAGAGCAATTTATCTGGATTTTGTTAACATGTAGTGATCAAGCAAGACATAGATTTCATTTTATTCTCATCTAGTATTTTCCCAGGATACTTTAGGCTTTTCATTTTAGTAAGTATATCAGCTAGAGGAAACGCTAGGAATGATGGTTTTCTACCTTTACAACCCAAATGTTTGTTTCCTGATTTAGATATATTGCAGCTATCGTGAAGCCCTAAGTTATTTCCTTGGTCATACATATCACTGTGCTTTAAACACTTCTGTTATCCTACCACTCATCATGTCTGTAATGTCTCATATACACTCTCTGCAGAAAGTAAAGCTGGTTTGGTTATGTGACTGTTTATCCTGTATTTCTTTTTCTGTACGGTTACAGTTTTATTTATTAATAACTAGAAAACATAGAATGAGTAGTTTGAAGCCATCCGATTGCTTGTGCTTCTTTTTGTCTCTAAGGAAAATTGAAAGAATGGTCCTTAGTACTATATGGTACGTCTATTCAGCCGTATTCCCCTAGAAATGATGTCCCTAAAGTGGAGAGGGTACGCTCCAGCCCGGTTGAGGAGCCCTCAGAGGAATACAATATTGATGACTACACAGGTGAGGCAAAGGAATAAGTAGCACATCATCTACAGTAAGGATTATTTTTATTTGATATTTTTCTTTAAGGGTTTATGCCAAAATTAAAAGTTATCTATCAACAGTATAGATGCTAAGTGTCTGATTAGTGTGAGTCAAAATGCAGAGACTCTCACCAGACACAAAAACAGGGATCCCCTGTATGAACAGAGCTGTGGTGGAGCATCCACACCTCCACCCCACTGCAAAGATAGCTAAATGTACGGCTTGTAACTATGACAGTTCCATAGAGTTTGAATGGAGCAGCTGTGTGTATTCTTGTCTACTTCTTTTAAATCAGGGACACTGGACTCCAATTATTGTGATCTGTGGGGTCCCAATGGTTAGACCCCCCCACCACTCAGACACGTATAACCTATTCTGTGGAAAGGCAATTTGGTTAAAAATTCCCCATTGGTTGACTAATGATACCATTAGACGACAACAGGCATATCCTATAGGAAATTAGCTTCTATACTACAGAATGAGATGTTTCCTTTACACTTTTTTGTAGTTAAATTATTGTAGTGCCTAGGTTATTTTATAGTCTAGATTTACAGCAGCTTAGCTTTGCTTACACTCTTAGGCTGGGTTCACACTACGTGTTTTTCAGTCGGTATTGTGGTCCTCATATTGCAACCAAAACCAGGAGTGGATTAAAAACACAGAAAGGATCTGTCCACACAATGGTGAAATTGAGTGGATGGCCGCCATATAACAGTAAATAACGGCCATTATTTCAATATAACAGCCGTTGTTTTAAAATAACAGCAAATATTTGCCATTAAATGGCGTCCATCCACTCAATTTCAACATTGTGTGAACAGATCCTTTCTGTGTTTTCAATCCACTCCTGGTTTTGGTTGCAATATGAGGACCACAATACTGCCTGAAATATACGTAGTGTGAACCCAGCCTTAGACAGTTTGAACTTAAACCAGCTCAATTCACATCACCTCATGCTGAGCTTTACATTAAGCAACCTATCAAAAAATTAATAGCAAGATATAGCTCGAGATGTTGTTGGAGGGCCCATAGATTTTAATGGTCTGAATGTAGTCTAATAGTGACTATATTAGGTGCATTTCTCCAACATATCCACTATCTATGTGGAATTCAAGAATGTGGTCAACCATGAACTGAGTACAACAAATCAACATCAATGGGCCCACCAGCAGAAAGTTAGACTATAGATGAGCATTTTTTGACAGGTCGCTAATGGTAAGAGGGGTCCTAGGGTGACTGTTTCAGTTTACACGTCCATACTGCTGTCCACAGCCATGGAGCAGCATCTACCTTCAGCACTATGGGTGTTCATCCGTAGTCATCCACACAGATTAATTTATAGTGGAATATTGATCAGTGCCACAATTGCAGTCCGTACTAGGGCCGGGCAGCATTTTTTGTGGCACAGGTCATGGCACGTCACAAACAGGTAACAACAACAGGCGTGAGAATAGGACCATTGAAAACAATAGGTTCATATTCTGTCCATAATTGTGGACAAAAAGTGCAGGCATGTGAACATACGCTAAATTTAGACTACCATGGTACAATTTTGTCACACAGTGTAACCTCTTAAGGCCCTTTTGCAGAAGCTACATGTCCTTATTAGACACAGTGTAAAAGTGTCTACAACACGTAATAAATGGGGTTCACAATATGCATGCCAGTTTTTGGTTTCTATTGTCCAACGGTTCTGTAGCATTTTCAATTGCAAATCATGGATAGTATAATTTGTAAGACCTTCCTAAAAAATAACTATCTACATTTTACCTTAACAATAGGTCCTTGTGATCCTGAATGCAGTGATGTGGGTTGTGATGGACCAGGGCCCCATCACTGCACTGACTGTCTACACTATTATTATAAAGCAAAGAACAACACAAGGTAAACCCATAGCACATTAACTGTATTTCATTTGCTATATTTATTAACATTACTAGGGGGACACTCTGCCAGGAGCAATTGGCCCTGCTACAGTGAGCAGTACAATGCTTCCCTTATATAGACAATACAAAACCCAAGTCCCAACCACCTCGCTTAACTGCTTTGGCACAATTATGGTAGGTCATATACTGTACAAAGTTCCGTGTTTCACGGACGTGACGTCTGTGGAGGGCCTGACGTGGGATCCCCCAGCTTCCAGATGTCAATGAAGCAGGAAGGGAGAGAGAGGAGGTATTGCAGCTTGCAGCTATTCAGGAGCTTGGGAAAGCCTCTTTAAGGGCAGCTCATTAAGGGCAGCTCTGTAATGAAGCAGCCATAAGCTGTATCCATTTTTTCCAGGCAGCCTTGGGGCTGCATCCATCTTCTCCAGGCAGCGGGATTAAACTGCAAAGTGTTTCTTTGTATACTCCCACCATATACACGGCTGTGTCAGTACACTAGCACGAACTTTCAAACAGTATTGGAGCTCCCGACATAATAATTAATCATGATGCTAGGAGCTCCGAACATCGTCCGTGCACAGACAGAATAATCCAAACGTTTGCCTTAGCCCTTACTCTTTGGGCCACAGAATAAAAGCATTTTTCTCCATCCTGGAAATACAGCTAGATATAGGAAAGATACCATGTGTCTCCTTGACCTAACAGCTACCTCACAGTGTCAGCAGTTTGGAATGTGAATTGCACCTGACAGATTCCCTTTAATAATGTGAACAGATGGAATTCACAGGCCTTCAGTCAAGGTAGAACAGATAAAAGCTGCATGTTGCTATAATTCATAGTAAGATATTGTGCTTCAGCTGATATAAAAGCATTCTTTATCTAGTAATAGTTTTATCCATGTACTTAAATAGCACAGAAATATTGAGCTTTTCATGTATTCTTTCTTTTTCTTACATTCAGTTTGCTGGTCACTGGTGATATTTGCCTGGAGATTAGCAGACTTCCATTTCAGGGACATTTACTTGTCATGTGTAAATCCTGTAATAATTGACGTCTAGAATGGTGTCCTTTAAGCATTTCTGTTTGCTTACAGGATTTGTGTATCGGAATGTCCCCCAGGCCACTACTTTGCTGAAAAGAAGAGGTGTAAAAAATGTTTCCCAAACTGTGAGACCTGTGTAGGAAGTCGTAGTGACCAATGCACCGCTTGTAAACCTGGCTACTACTTAAATGAAGAGACCAACAGCTGCACCACTAACTGCCCAGATGGCTTCTACTTGAATGAAAGTATGTTCTCTTTCTGTTAACCCGTTATTTTATAGGGTCTTGTCATGACGTTCGTATTATTTGAAGATACCGCTAAATGACACTTGCTGAAACCTAATCTTAAACCATCTATAGAAGTGGCTTACAATGAATCTTGATTCTACTTTTATTTTTAATTTTTTTTTGCCTTATTTCAACAAAAGTCAACAAATAAACCCTTTAAAACCAAATGATGTAATATGCTGCACTACCAGGTGCATCCTGATCGATCATCCATTATTCAAAGTCATTTATCACATGGTGTTCCTTTATAATTTGCCTATTCCCCAAAGCCACATCAAAGATGACATTGAAAAGCCTACCATCAATCTTTTAGATCGTTGTTCTTTATAATTTTATGCTCTGCAATGTTGCATCAGGCAGCACTGTAGTAATATACCAATATATATTAAAATTGCCTAGAGTATAAAGTCTTGAGTTTATGAGTTATATTGTTGCGTGAAGTTTTTCATTGGTTTTCAAAGGGTTGTCCAGTATAGAAAACCTATTTTATTAGTCAATTCTTAGCTAAAAGAGTGGTGTTCTCTGCTCACATACCCATTCCTTGGTCAGAGGGGAGAGACCTCTTGCTCTAAAAAGCACCTGTCCTGCATTACACAGACACCCACAGATTTAAATGAGCACTGTCTATTGTAATTTTTTTCTGAGGTGGTGCTGCAGGACGTTACTCTCAGATTTAACCAGAAATTACTACTCACCATTGGAGGGCCCAGCATGGGGTCACTTTGTGATCACCTATCTAGAAAATAGAGATTGTCCAAAAAAACGCTCCTTTAAAAAGGGTTTTCTTATGCCCCCCTTTTCAGCACTGCACCACCCCGCACGACTCTCACTTCCTGGTTTGGCGCCTAACAAAAGTTTAACCCTTTAACTTGGATTTCTGCATTTATTGATTTGGTGACAACCTCTAATAACAATTTTTACAGCTGCTATAAGAGTTGTCAGCGAGCATTTTACAGATAATAAATAACTAAAATCTGTATGGTTATGCCAAGTATCATTTCCTAACACCACAGATTTATATGCCTTTCACTGTGTATGTAAAGTTTAAAATGACAGAAATGACTGACCTAGAATATAAGAAAAATCTCAGGCAGGCATGTACAAATTGTCAGATTTTACCAGATTTTAGTTGTGTTTTCGACTGTGTCATTTATCAAGAACTTTGATGGACTTAGAAATGAAAACGTACATTGGGAAACGGTACATAGTTTGTACCAATGTTCCCCTTTAAGGACCGCTGGTTTCTGGGTAGTAACTTCCTAAAAGTTTTATGAATTCACTTAAATTCTTCAGACATGTGAACAGTTTTCCCTATCGACAAAATTTAGTATTTCGCTGAACAATATTAAACAACAGGAATTGATTAAAATGTAACTTTTATTACTTTTCTTAATTAAACATTCCATCCCAATCTACTTGTAACTTGCGACAACCGTCACCATCATCGTTGATTAAAATTAAGAAATGTGAGTTCTAGGAATTCTGAAACCACATAAGCCTACCAAAGTAATACATTCTGCTAAATTCAGAGACCTGAGCCCTAAAACATCAAAAATTGACTAGATCCTAATTCATATAAGAATTTGACATATTTTCATAAAGGTTGTTGCTGCATTGTTGTATGCCAAAGTATTTATACATGTATTTGTCAAGAATGGTGATTTCTTAAATATGTCTGTAATGTAATGTCCATTATAGATAAGAACCTCTGCCGAAAATGCCACGAGAACTGTAAGACGTGCACTTCTGCTGACAACTGTACAGAATGCAGACATGGCCTGAGGTATGAAATCAATGAATTACTGTAACAAACCACACGACCGCACATCAAAGCCATATTAACAAGCAGTGATATTAGAGGTCCTGAGTGGATTTGACTCTGTTTTGTTTGTTTTTTTCGTGGTAAAATTTTGCAGTCAATGAAAGATCTTAGTGAAGCGAGAGGTGAGAAATTTCTATAGTAACATAAATGCTTAAAGAGGCTCTGGGTAGTGATGAAATACTAATGCGATGTGCTGCTGAGTGCATGATTCCCAACCTCAGATGACTCATAAGATCTTTTGGCTCAGGCTGTTACATTAAATGCCATATACATTCTGTCAATAAAACAGAAACTTCTCATAAATATTAGATTTTTCCTCTTTGTTCTCTTCTACTCACAGAAGTTTGCACAGATCAAGCAGGGAAAGAGCAGCTATTTTACCTGGGTGCTTTATTCTTCCATAACATGTAACAGGTGTCAGTGGAGACTATAATGCTTGTGTGTTATGGCTTCAGAACTTTGGTTTCAGGATGCTCCTTTGTTGTCCAAAGTACTCGATGCATCTTGTTCTTGAAACTTCTTACACTCAAAGGATAGCCCTTTGTGTTACATTACTTTACAGCTAGAACATTTCATACAATGCTCATTCCATACAAACTGTCTGATGTCAATAACAGCATCGGCCATATAATATTCATAGCCTGAGTATTGGGTTCTACTAAGCATATGTGTCATTAAAAGGCAGCTGTCAACTCTATATCCTGCTCAGAGCTGCAGACATGAGCAGCTAATAGATAAAACAAATGATACCTGTCTCCTTAGGGCCCCATTACACAGGAAGATTATCATGCGAAAAACTGTTAAATTGTACAAATTTAAGCAAAAGGACATGTTCACACTGAGTAAACGCAGCGGAATTCCGTGGTAGAATCCTGTCTGCCTCAGTGTGTCAATGGGAAAAATCACTTTGTCTGATAGGACCCTTACCCTTCGCTGCCCTGTATGGTGTTTTGTCTTGAGCCTTTTGCGTAAATCATGTAGAGTAGGGTGGAGAAGGGAGGAGGTGTGCATGCTGCAGCTTAGTACAGCCATCAGCTAAGGACAGGTAAGAAACAGCTATCTGCTCGTGCCTGCAGCTTTAAGTGTTATTAAAGGAGAAGTCCCATGGAAATCCAAAAGCCGCAGGCAGGCTGGTGGGGGGCAGGAAAATAATTAACGTCCTCGTGCCTCCAGTGTGCTGCTCCCGGGTCTCGTTAACATCAGCAGCTGGTTGCCCGCCGATCCAATCAGTGACTGGGCTCAGCCGGGCCATGATGTTTTTGCTGGAGAAGCCAGGTAGGTGATGTACCTAGTTTCCAACTGAAGAGGACAGCTGGCTACTGTGAACGGGACCCAGGATCCGCACATCGGAAGCACAGGGACGGGGGAGTTAACTTGTTTATTATTTTCCTCCCCCCACCAGCCTGCCTGCAGTTTTTGTACTTCCATGGGACTTGTCAGGATTATTTATACCGGCCGACATTTTCAAAAAAGCAACTTTTTTTTTTTTTTTTTTTTTTTTGTACCTAAAAAAGATGTGGGAACATAGCCATACACCCAATACCAGACAAACTGATTTAGGACCAATTGATAGCAATAACTAATAATAGCTTTTTATGTGTAGGTTTCCTACATATCTTTAGGCAAAAATGTTCTCATTAAACTTGATAAGATTCCCCGCTCGCTGGCATAGCAATAGAATAAATCAAATTTAAAGAAGATTAGAATAGGTCTGATCTGCAATAACATATTATCTGAGAAAAACCACAGCACTCAAGATTGCATTAGAATAAGCAAAACATCTTTATTTGTATATGTTAGTAGAGCTTCAACATTACTAAGACATTTTGATCTGTGGTGTGCTGCAACACCAGACACAGTTCTGGACAGGAGTGGCCTTGTTTCTAGAAATCTTAGGGCTTATTCTCACGTTCCGTATAACATGGAACCTACAGACAGGTAAGTGATCTAGTGCACTCTGTGGGTTCTGTATTCTAGGCAAAATGGAAATAAGCCCTTATACCGCTCTAATAAGTAAGAGAAATGAGTAACTTCATACATTTACTAGCCCAATGGAGAGGGGCCAGTCTCACAGCCACTTGTTACAGTGGCTTGTTCATCAGATATTGGTCATGCTTTTCTTGCATATTTAGAAAAGGAAAAGACAGTAAATAGGGTGCCTTGGAGCTTTGAATGGAGAAGAGAAAAGTAGTCGAATATTTTTTTCATCACATTAGCTTCTTTAACACTTCAGTTGCAGTGTAAGGAGATGTTCACACATAGTATTTCTGTCAGTCTTTTGGTCAGTCCTTTTTCAGCCAAAACCACGAGTGGGTTGAACACACAGGAACTGTGCAAATCTTTCCATTATTATTTTTCTTTGTTAGTTCCACTCCTAATTTTGCCGACCAAATGACCGACCAAAAAACTAACAGAAATACCGACCGGAATACAATGTGTGTGATCATAACCTGTTAGTGGTAGATGGTGGTGATAGTTTATCTTTTGTTTCTTACAAGTTCCTTGTCAGGGGGGGAAGGGGTGGCGGGAAAGGGGGTTAAAGAGAAAAATATAATCCCTTTCATACACATTGTTTTATGTAGAAGCAAAAATGTGGTTGTAATTTTGAGTGCAAATAAGACCATAAGCCCATCAACATTTAAAATTTTATTTCCCTTTTATTCTATTTATTATCTGTAATAATATCCTTATTTGTTTTACTATATTTTCATATATATATATGGGCACATATATTAAAGATGCACCTCTGGCATGTGTAACAGAAAAGGCACATATTTGTGCCCTTGCCTTGGGGCACTCCAGCCTCGCTCGTCTGATGGAGAAGGAAAAAGAAGTTTAATATCTTTTAATTTGCTTCTTTAAAGGGGTAGTGCAGCGGTAAAGAATTATTCACAGAATAACACACATTACAAAGTTATACAACTTTGTAATGTATGTTATGTCTGTGAATCGCCCCCTTGCCGTGTCCCACCACCCCCACCCATGTACCCGGAAGTGTGTGGTGCATTATACATTACCTGATCCGTGTCAAGGGTCGTCCGCCATTTTGTGCCAAACGTCATCTTCGGACGGCCGGCCGAATCCCTGCCGCCGTCCCCCCTCCGCCGCGTCACAACTGTGCTCGCGGCTGAGCAGCTGTTGTATAACTTTGTAATGTGTGTTATTCTGTGAATAATTCTTTACCGCCGCACTACCCCTTTAACTCATTAGTGGTAGATGATGGTAATACTTTATCTTCTGTTTCTTCCAAGCTCCTTGTCAGGGGGTAGAAGGAGTGAGTGGAAAAGGGGGTTAAAGGTTAAAAAGAATAATCAGTGGTAAAAATATAATATCATTTCTATGGTTAGACAGTAAATGTATCACTACTATGATCTTAGTTGTCTTTCTTTTAATGTTTACACAAAAGTATATAAAGGGATATTCAATATAGTGAAGAGTTTTTATAATATAGTGGGGCATACTCACCCTGATCCCCCACTATCTGCTATTCTGTTTGCACTCTATTTCTTATGACGTGTTGGCCCTGTGTGAAATCTGCACCCAGTCAATGAGTGGCTGAGACGGAATACCACTGTGGACAGTGACTGGTTAAGAAGGCAGGGACAAGATGTCAGATGAAGCAGGAAGCCATTGTAACAGCAGCTGTGGGGGATCGTGGAAGTTGAGTATGCTGTTATTTTTTAGTGTTCCTATGCCAACTCCATTATAAAAACTCTTCATACTGCTGGAATAGCTCTTTAACATCATGAATATTTCCCCCTTGCCACCACAACCCTCTACTCAAGTAAATAGATTAGTTTTCTGCTGCGGTGATCTATCCTCAAGAATTCTTCTTTCTTTAGCTTGCAGGGATCCCGGTGCCTCATCAGTTGTGAGGATGGAAAATACTATAGCACTGTGAAGAAGGAATGTGAACCATGTCACAGGTCCTGCGCCACATGCTCAGGTACAGTAAATGCTATCACTCTGGGTTGGAGAATTGGTTTTTAGGTATGGACCTTTTCCTATATCCGCCCACTGCTCTTTTTCTGTCTCTTTTGTAAAATGTGTATATACACACACATAAAATGACATGAAAAATGGTATGGTCTGGAAATATCCATATGCTAAATATATGCACAGTATATTTAGATAGATAGATAGATAGATAGATAGATAGGGATATTCCCAGGTCATACAATTTTTCCTATTATTTTATATAATATTGCCATATCCTTTATTAGCTACACTCCTATAATATATATGAAAGAGACTAAAATATATGAGAGTCTCAATTGTAAATCTTTGCGTAATAATAAGTGGCTAAGGCTTGGTTCATACTGCGTTTTTGCTGTCTGTTTAACATATCTGTTTTATAGGGGGAAAAATGGATGCAAAAACGAAGGGTAAAAATGGATGCAGTTGTATGCCATCTGTTAGGATCTTTTTTCCATTGACTTACATTATAAAAAAAATCAAAAAGATTCTAAATGGATCCTTTTTTTAAGGCCATATCGCTTACATGAGCCCTTATTTGAGACCCACGTAAGCCCTTATTTTTTGCGCCACTAATTGTATTTTGCAAAGACAGGCTTCATTTTTGCATAAAGTACAGTATGCTGTGAAACCAGAAAAAAATTATATTTGTGGTAAAATTGAAAATAAAACGCATTTTTCTTTTTATTTGGTTGTGTTTACACTGTTCACCCTATGGTAAAACTGACTTGTTATGCATGTTCCTCATGTTCCGCGCAATTCTGCATATCGGAACTTTTTTTGCGCTTGCGTCGTTTACCGTGCAACATCAGAAATGTGATAATTTCATAGATCGGGCGATTACGCACGTGGCAATACCAAATATGTCTATTTATTTTTATTTATAAAGTGGGAAAAGGGGGGTAATTTAAACTTTTATTAAGGGGAGGAGATTTTTTTATTAATAAAAACTATTATTACTATTCTGATCTTTCATATAGATCTATGCAGTAAAGATAAACTGCAAAGATCGATGAGATAGTGTTAGGAACCGGACAGCAGGACAAGACAAGACAGTGAGCCCTAAGCTCAGCCCCGCCCACTGTCCTCTACCTACTTGCCACTATCCGCCCTAAGATGGCGGCGAGCAACTGGGCGGCAGTCCCTGCACTGGCTAGGTGGAACACAAATACAAAACAGACAGACAAACACAATGAAGAATAGTCCACAATCCGGGTCACAACAGTCGGGCAGCAAAAGTACAAAATCAGGATCCAAAGGCATAATCAGAAAACAGGCAATATGATCAGGGGCAAGCAGCAGGCAAGGGAGGTCAGAGATACAAAGCAGTAGTCAGGAGATGCAAAGAAACAGAATCCACAAGCAGGCAGAGACTAAGTCAATAACCAGCAATAAGTGCACAGACTGAGGTTTGTTATATAGGAGGCCAGTGCTCTGGTCCAGAACGTAATTGGACCATCCCCCTGATCTCCAAGCACAGACAGCTGAGAACAAAACAGATCCACTGGCAGGATGACCTGTCAGTCACAGCAGAACCAGAACACAGATTAACCCTGACATGGCCAGACAGAACTCAGCAGGTGAAGTCGGGTGTGTCTCCCAAAGAGAGCAAATAAACCAGTGTTCAGACACAGCAAAACAAAACACAGAACAGAATAAGAGAATATCAGCGCCTTCTCGGCCGCACACCACGAGCAGAGGGCCGCATAATGCTCTGCAGAGATACCATCCTGACAGATAGGTGTTTTATTGCCCTTGGCTGCTGCAGCCGAGAGCAATAGATTACCGTGTCGGGATCAGCACCTGGCCATTACAGATGCGGGGATCGCTCCTCCATGGCTGCGTTGCGTGGGGGGGGGGAGATCCCCTCACTAGACCACCTCGGATGGGGGGAAACAATGATTTATATGCAGCTGTGAACTTTGACAGCTGCATTTAAATTGTTAAATCGCTTATTACTGCGGTCACAGGCTGCAGATGGCACCCGGGATCGCGGCAATTCAGAGCAGGGTCACTGCACGGCCCCACTCTGAACGCCCCTAACAACGCCAGGACGTACATGTATGCCCTGTGTTGTTAAGGGGTTAAGAGTACAAAAACGGATGACCATGTTTTTCTGTATGTTAAAATGGAAATAATTAAAAATGGATCTGTTAAATGGACAGCAAAAACGCAATGTGAACCCAGTCTAAGGCTTAGTTCACACAACGTATTTTTTCATATTTATACGGCCGTTGTTGCAATTTGCAACGACGGCCGTATAAATACAAAGAATATGTTGGCCAGGCGTCGGTATGTGATCCCGGCTGGAGCATATACACATAGTATACACATAGTATACGCTCCGGCCGGGACCTCTAGCGCCGCAGCAAACAACTGACATGTCATTTTTCTGCGGCCGCTATTCCGTGAATATCGGCCGTACGAAACCATGTTAGTGCACACTATGGAGAGAGCGGCTCCGGCCGCTTGCTTCATAGTGTGCTATGAGAAGTTCTGATGCAGGCGCGTGCTGATGCGCCCGCATCAGAACTCTGCGGTGGGAAAGATCATCCGGCTGGTACTGCAGTGCCGGCCTGGATGATCTTTGCAGAGACCGGCCGCTCCGTGACCAGTCCGGGTCACGGAACGGCCGGTACAATACGCTGTGTGAATATGGCCTAATAGTGTCAAGCAGATCTATCAAAATGTTTGGGCTCAGCAATTTTATCTGAACCCGAATGCTCTGCATTTAATTCCCCATGACTGCAGAAGTCAAATAGAAAAAAATAAGGAAAATAAGAAAGCACAATAAAGAAAAATGCTGTTTGAAAAATTGGCACTGTATACTAATGTATGTCCAATAATGTAGTCAGGGCCGTATTAACAGCTGCTGCTGCCCTAGGCACTAAAACTAAAGATGCCCCATCTTCACTCCCCATCACATTGATATCTGATCAGTCTTAGGTTGCGTTCACACATTAACTGTACGTCACCACATGCAGCAGATACCAGTCACTCATGCGGTAACCAATAGGTGTATAGTCAACAATCCTGGTAACCGCACATGACTAGTGGGAAAGAAATGGGAGTGTGGTTTCCACCACATGCATACCCCTAACACCCCCCTACCACCTTGAAAATAAACCAGATTTACTGGGAAGTCTGAAGGGGAGGTGGAAGAGTAAAAAAATAAAAAAAAACCCTGCTCCATGGTGCTGCCCCCCTGAAAGCTGCCACGCTAGGCACCGGACCACGGGTGCCTAGTGGTAAATACGTCCCTGAATGTAGTGATATAATCCCCATCCTAGTAGAGAAACTGATATATGAATCCTGTGTATAGAATAGAGCACAAGGTGGCTATCAAATGGACAATAGATGTCATATGAACCTTTATCTCAAGGAGGTATTGAGAAATTGGCAATGGGCTTCTAAAGATTTGTAAGAGAATAGTATTATGCAAGTCAGGAGTATCCAACCATTATGTATTATGCAAGGTAGGAGTATCCAACCATTATGTATTATACAAGTCAGGAGTATCCAACCATTATGTATTATGCAAGTCAGGAGTATCCAACCATTATGTATTATGCAAGTCAGGAGTATCCAACCATTATGTATTATACAAGTCAGGAGTATCCAACCATTATGTATTATACAAGTCAGGAGTATCCAACCATTATGTATTATGCAAGTCAGGAGTATCCAAAGATTATGTATTATACAAGTCAGGAGTATCCAACCATTATGTATTATACAAGTCAGGAGTATCCAACCATTATGTATTATGCAAGTCAGGAGTATCCAACCATTATGTATTATGCAAGTCAGGAGTATCCAAAGATTATGTATTATACAAGTCAGGAGTATCCAACCATTATGTATTATGCAAGTCAGGAGTATCCAACCATTATGTATTATGCAAGTCAGGAGTATCCAACCACCCCCCAGATCAGTTTAAATTACGGATACATTTTGGTTTAACCCCCATTGTTTATTGATGGCAACAAATGTTCCTGGAAATCCTCATTTGCCAGATACGGATAATCCGCCCATGTAAAAAGGCACTAATACTTATCCCCTATCTACAGAATAAGGGATAAGTGTACTCATTGTCTATGGGACTGCTGGGGATAGCTGAGCGATGTACATTTTTGTGATTTCTCAAGTTCATCAAGTTAAACCAGTCATTACTTAATAGCTTTATAGGAAAAGTGGTAAATATATCAGCACGGGGGTTGTGTACTTTTTCAGGGATCTAATCCATCCTGATGTATACTGGCTTAGCTGTCAACATCACTAATACTGTCTTAGTCATATGCTTGTAGTACTTTATTCTGAACCTTTAATACATGTTTCAGATGTAGGTAAAACCTAGTAAAATACTTAGATTTCTTATATTATGTTTCTCTTATTAATCTAGGACCTGGAATAGATAATTGTATTAACTGTGCAAAAGAAATGTTCTTTGAAGATGGACGTTGTGTCACGTTGTGTGGCTCTCTGTATTATATGGCACCACCCAGAGCTAATGGGTTTAAAAACTGTAAAAGGTAAGTAGTGTTGACATTTAGTAATGTGATATATTGATTGCATTATGCTTTCAAGCTGCGGAAAATATGTTTGGTGGGTGAGATGTTAAAATGCAATATATTAACAGCTTAGTGATGCAGTAGTGTTTGTCCTGAGGCGATGATAACCTTATAACTAGAAGACATGTTACATTAATAATGTATGCAACATGAGACAGAAGTTTAGGGAACGTATACCAGTATACATAGTGGAAAGGCTATAACAATCCTGAAATAGCACTGAATGTGAAGGTGATAAGTCTTTTTTAATATGAGACAATAGAGTAGGGATACATAGTTGTTTTGCTTTGTAACTTCTTGTACACAGGCCAAATGTCTTTCATGATAACTAAAATGTAAGCCCTCATTCACACGTTTAGTTGTTTTTCAGGACCATATTTTGAGTCAGCAATTTTCTGTCCGCAATCTGCAAAAATTGTCCATAGTATTATTTCGTATTTTTCAAGGATCTGTATGAAAGTGGAAAGAGGAATGGTCAAGATGATGACACTGGCTAAAGTCACAAATCTCTTTTGCAGACGTTACCTCCAGACTTCTATTAGTGTGTCCGGCCTTATTCACATGACCCATAGGTTTCTAGGTACCTATTTGCACATCCGCAATTTTTGCGAATCCTTGATTAGGCCGAGATCTGTGCCACAAATGTCCTAGTGCGGACTGGACACACTTTTAGAAGTCTGAAGGTAACGTCCGCAAAAGATATTTGTGACTTTAGCCAGTGTCATCATCTTGACCATTCCTCTTTCCAATTTTACAGATCCGTGAAAAATACGCATGATACTATGGAAACATTTTTGCAGATTGCGGACAGAAAATTGCAGACTCAAAATATGGTCCACAAAAATATACTGACATGAATGAGGTCTATGTCTGCAATTATCGTCTGCAATACACAAAAACCTTGTCTTTGTCAATTTGTATTTTTTTGTGGCTCCACAAAAAATTGTAAGGTGAAAGTTAAAGAAAGGTACACTCTCTTTATATCACCCATTAGAATCAATACATTCGGGTCATGGAGAGGCGGGGGTTTCCTCCCACTGGGGGCGTGCCAGCCGCCTCCAGTGCTTAACCCCCAGCCCAGTAACCATGAATAGAACGGTGCCGTATGCAGGAAGCGGGCCGCGGTTAAAAAAAGGACAGCGGCATCGGCTTCCCCATGCCGGCGCTGTTCGATTCATGTGTGATATATGTGTGATGGTACATTCTCTTTAAAGGGGTAGTGCGGCGCTAAACATTTATTCACAAAATAACACACATTACAAAGTTATACAACTTTGTAATGCATGTTATGTATGTGAATGACCCCCTTCCCCGTGTCCCCCCCACCCCCACCCCAGAAGTGTGGAGCATTATACTCACCTTATTCGTGTCGACCCCCGGCCGCCATCTTGTGACAATGACGACATCTTCGGGAGGCCGGCCGAACCGCTCCAGCAGTCCCTCATGCAGGCCCCCCTCTGCCGCGTCATCAGCTGCTCAGCCACGATTGGCTGAGCATAACTGTGCTATAATGCTCCACACTTCCGGAGTGGGGGGGAACACTGGGAAGGGGGCCATTCACATACATAACATACATTACAAAGTTGTATAACTTTGTAATGTGTGTTATTTAGTGAATAAATGTTTAGCGCCACACTACCCCTTTAAGGTGATCCATATTTTGTGTGGACATTACGGACGTTTCTTCCATAAGAATTATGGACGTTTCCATTGACCTTTATGGGTCAACCCATGATGCAATTACAGCCTGTATTAGGATTGCGGATCCGTAAAACTACGGACAGTGTGAATAGCCCAATAAAATAAAATATGCCCTAAATTTACCGAACGTGCAAATAAGACCTTAGTGTCAAGGTAAGTCACAACCCTTTACAATGTGACTACAACTTTGTCCACTTGCTGCATAAATAAACTAATATTACTTGGTTAATATGATTTATTTTACAATATGGAAAGTGGAAATGACCATGTAATAGAGCCATGGTCAGTTAAAGGGACTTACTATATGTTTGCTGCCAGTAAACACGTGTGGTTCAGTTCTACTTTTAAAGTAAGCACAGTTCCGTCATAGTGAGATGAGCACAAAGAGACTGCAGATGTGAGACTTGAAAGAGGAACAAAAGGAAAGAAGATATTGAAAGTTAAGTTTAGCAGTTATTCTAAAAGACATACTTGTGCTACTTGGATGCCAAGTTCCCATCTGTGGTGATCATGATGTAGTCCAGCAGGGTCACACTTATAGATACATACAGTTTTCTCTAGTGTATAAGTCTTGATTTCAAATTGTTTAAATCACAGAGCATTGCCTAGACTTATGGGAATTTCTCATTTTTGGGCAGCGCATGCATTGTTTGCACAACAACATAAAAAACACAGAAAATTTTCATGCAGTGTAACGTTTGTGCAGAAACACCTGATAACATGCAAGCCTTAATAAGTTACCCATGTTGTATAGACATCTCACAGATTTGTTTAGCATTGTTGCATCTGAATATTGTCATTCACTGACATCAAACTCAAGCTTTAAGATGATGAGGAATCAAAGTAGAAAGTATATTATATTAGAAAATGGTGTCACTTTTCATCTATAGGCTATGTTCACACATCACATTTTAGTCAGCACTTTTAGCAGTGTTATTTGCATTCAAAATTAGGAGTGGAACTGACAAGGTAAAATTATTATAAAAGGATATGCACAGTTTCTGTGTTTTCAATTCACTCCTGGTTCTAGTTTGAAAAAATTCTGACCAAAGGACTGATGGAAATACTACGTGTGAACAAAGCCATACAGTGATTACGTTTCATTTCCAAAACATCAGAACCCTCTTTATCCTACTCTAAGGCTATGCTCACATGCTGTCTAAACAACGGACATTCCGCATGAACGACCATTGTTTACCACTACCGATGGCTGGAATTAATGATCATGATCATTAATTCCAGCCATAGGTAGTGTTTTTTTTTATTTAACAAAATTTTTATTTTCGTAATTTCACATAAAACAGATACATATGCCATATAAAAAATACACAGATAGTTATCCACCCCTCCCCGGAAAAAAAAAACACAACTGACAACTGACCAAAGTAGAAATAATGCTAGGGGGTTTTGTTGTTGATGGGGAGGGAGGAACCTTCCTCTTGAATATATTGGGGGTTGCTAAAGTGATAATAGCTAGACATTGGGTGGACGATTCTATACCACCATATGAGGAATTAGGTAGGGTGGTAGAGAAGGTGAGGAATTATGAAACCATTGCCTCTAAAAGCTCAGCTAAAGCTACCAGACGTTGTAAAAAGGTGTGGAAGTATTGGAAGAAGATTTAGACTGAGCCATAGGTAGTGTAAAGTAAATATACCGTCAGCTATATCGCTTTGGGTTTCTTACCTTAATGGATTGTGCTGGCGCGAGGATGCCAGTGGCACGCTCCTTTTTTTTGTACCGCCGCCCAGGTTCCTGCACACGGCGCCAGTCTTTTCTCGAGCACCAGCCTACCCCGAAGCACCCCCCAGTGCACCCAGTGCTCTGTGAATAGACCAACGTCGTGCATGGAACGAGGCCGCCAACATCTCCGCGCTGGCACCAATCCATTAGGGTGAAAAACCCAAAGTTATGTACCTGATGGTACATTCGCTTTAAATAACGGCTGTTCCTGTGGAATGACTGTTGTTTATATAGCCTAAAACTAATAATACTAATAAAACCCCCAAAACCTGTGTTGTTATTTTCTAGCACATGGAGGTCTACACTATACTAGATTCTCTTTCTCTATAAGATTCTAAATGGATAATTTGGAGAATTTGTCATTATTCACTGAAATAGAGAAGTGCGCTGTTCTAAGGTGGTGGTGGGGCACATCGCTCTGGAACAAACCTCTTTTTTGTTATCTCTCTTGAGGGAGGATAGACACAGAACTAGCCATACATATATTCTCTATGAAAAGGAGTGAATAAATAAGCATACGTGTGATGTGCCTGGTTACGGTAGCAGCAGGTTGTAGTGCTTGTGCTGCAGAATAATAAGCACCAAACCCAAGACTCAGTGACAGCTATGGCTGGGGATTTTCTTAATGTATAAATGAAAAATGTGGTGATTAATGTAAATTTCTTAATCTAATGAAACCCTCAGCCCTCCGTACACATCGGATTTAAATAGCAAGAGGCTGCCACAGCTAATTACACCAAGGAGAAGCTGGGAATTCTGCCTTTGAGTGCCCGCATTATTGCCCATTACATAGCTTCACAGGCCTGATAGGATGGAAATGAGACCAGCTGTGCTCCACTTATAGACGTATAGGTTAGAATTCCTCTGGCCTATAAATGTGCTGTCATCCCAAATGGGAGTAATATATTTGCAATAAGTGTTATTATAATGAAATTCATCTTGACAAGGTGTCAACACTTTCAGCTTCAGGCTTAAACATGAATTATATGATCCATCAGGAATCCTCAACACCAAACCAGAGCAGTAGTGTCCTAATCTGCCCTCTTCTTCATCAGCCGCTATCACCCACATACCCATAAGGCAATATATCTTAGTCCACAGATGCACTTGTATAGTCACCGTCAACATCTGCACTGACTTTATTATGGTATACACGTTTTAGGTTCCTGAAAATGCGATAAGTAATTTCAACAAAGTTCACAGTCTTCTGTTTTATCATTTCTTTGCAAGTTTTTCCATGAGACGTGCGTTAGAGCTGAAGCTTTTTGTGTTCTTACTCTCATTGAATAACTTGTTTTTTTCATATACTTATCCACTAAATTGAATCCTTACTTATATTATGGCATTAAAAATAAAAAAGCATAAATTATGTTTGTGTTTTTTTCTGAAGCTGTGCCTCTCTAGTTTATAGGCTCTCTCTAGTTTTGCACATCAGCATTATTAATTTGCATATATTAAGCTACAGTACCATACATGGCCAATAGATGTTGTTACTTTGATTGAGAAGAGGAATCTTCTAGAAGTTATAATTACCATTGTTAGTGTTTATTATTTATCTCCAGGCAATAAGCAGTATAATACGTTTACACATTTGTTTTTGTCTCTGTTACTTAATATCTTAATTATATGTCTTCAACATACGCTTTATAAATCAAATATTATTTTACTACAACTACTATAAGTTTAACTTAAAGGGTTTTTCAGGCAAAATTTACTGATCAATGCCGCACTACACAGCAAATGGAGCTTTTTTCTATCCACTGTGTAATGGTGGCGATGTACAACTGCAGCTTAGCTCCTATTAACTGAAATGGGACCTGAGCTGCAGTTACATATTACAACTGCCACCCAATAAACAGATGCAAATTCTATACACTGTGTAGTGTGGCGTCAGATGCCAGCTGCTCTGACAGTCAGTAAATCAGTATAATACCCCTTTAAAAAAATGCACTGGACTGGTCTCTGGAAGACAGCAGTCATGGTTAGTTGCATACAACTCCCATAACCCATATATTTCATAATTTTGGAAAGTGCTATTAAGTGCATTAGAGATAACTCTAGTAATTTAACTCCCTAGATGCTATGGTATGTAGCAACCACAGTATCAAGGCAGTTTGTTTCTAGGCTAATAATACCCTGCTCCTTGAGGGATCATAGAGTGCCAAGCTGTTGACATAAACAAATAATATTGTTGAGTTTGGAAATAATCTGAGCTTTTAAAATATAGCATTATATATCTTACACGGCGACTGTCGAATGCAAAAATAAATATAATTGTTTTTCTGTTTTTTGATCATTTTGACTTCCCACAAAAAAATGCAACCCTGTCATCATTAAAAACTACATCTCACCATACTATGAGCGATCCCACAGCCCCATAGATGGCAATTCAAACAATTACATTGGTCACAATATGCAAAGCATTTATTTATTTTATTGTTTGACTTTTTGTTTTTTAAAGCAAAGTAAATGCGCTAAAACAGAAATCACCCCAAACAGTGGCACAATTGGTTTCCATATATGTTTTGTTTTTGTTTTGCAATGCAAATAAAAAGTTAGTTATGCCTTAAGAAGGTAAGAAGGAAAATACTTCAACACTGTCACCAAAAATTGCTGCAGTGGGAAAGAGTTGAATTACTGTAGATTCAAATACAAGTCTTATAAACTGATAAGAATTATTTGTCAACTACAGGCTTTTCTAATAATTGCTTTAGATGACATGGAGCATATTGCTGATGTTTTACAGATGTGACGGCAGCTGCTTATCATGCTCTGGGCCTGGAGACAGAAACTGTACCACTTGTCCAGATGGCTATCTACTAGAAGGCAACACCTGTTTGGTTGGAACGGTCTGTAAAGATGGTGAGTCGATGCATCAATTTGATAGACACATAACACAAGCTATTCATATAGCACAGATGACAAGAACACGTGAAGGTCATTGACTTAGCCTGCTGCATAATTGAGCCTGTAAGGAAAAATAATCCGGTATTTGCCAGAGAACCGTGTTTCAATTTTCAGTGCAAGGCGTGGAGTGGTTTTATGATAAGTACTATGATAAAGGGCTGAGTGAGGGATTGCTCAGTCATGGATTGAAATGGTTTGCAGTACAGCCTATACACACTGTTTATCTGTGAATACTGAACTTATATCCTAGGCACCTCTCAGATAAATCGCAGTGTCCTGCAACAATTTATTTTTACTGCCACTCATGCCAAACGCTACAAAGAACGTCAATGTTAATGTAGGTTGAGCACATATTATTAAGATACAAAGCTGCGAATAACAAACACAATGTTTTCAGATTAAGCAGCAGGGTTTTGTTCTGTGTGGACAAGTGCTGCGCTTCCATTGTGTAGCCAGGCAGGCAGCGTTGCAAGCATAGGATCTATATACTTTCCTCCGTTCTCCTAGCAATTTCACACTGATTCAAGCAACAAAGAGCCATGCCCTTTATACATACAACACCCGGATAGCCCCTTCTTCAGGGTGCATGAGATGAGAGGTATCACAGTTGTATGAACTGTAAGTGACTCATTTATCAACAAGCAAACAGAGCTGCCATGTATAATATCCAGAACTGGCATCTCACCGGTTAATGCCATAGACTACATTTGTTTAGCATTATAATGACAGCAGTGATGGATTCATCATCTCCATTTCCGCATTTACTACCCAGTGTACGCTGTCTCTGTGATTAAATACACCGAACCGAGTAAATGCTTCCAGCGTTCATATCTAGTCTCATCTGCCACAGTGCAGAATATAATGAAGCAGCTCTAACTAGATCATTGAACGATATCCAATGATATAGCATAACCAATTACATTATTGTGTTTTGATGAAAAACCCATTAAGGTAAAATGTCTTTGTTTAATCATTCCCCTTCTACTTGCCGGGATTGTTTCTCAAACGTCTGATGAATAAATGGATGCAGCCTGGCATCTCACAGTCATTAGGGAAATCCACAGATAGCGTATGACTGGTAACTGATGGCGGAAAGCTGGAATAAATGGCTCATGATACTGTATTACTGTCTACTAGATAGTAGGATAATATTGTAAAAATCCTAAAAGAAACATTTGTCTCTGTGATTTTCATAATGCAAATTCTTTCCAGCACAATCTGGCCACCATGTTTCACAAAGAAATCCATAATGCTCCCATTTCTTTCTAAATTCACCAATCTTCGTGAGCGGGGTGCTATGATACTATGTGATCAGAATATAGGTAAGCTCAGAAAGTTCATGGAGCCATTTCTAGAAGATGTGGAGTCGTTTGTTATGAATGAATAGGCAGCTTCTTAAGTGCAAGCATGGTCAGATTAGTTGTTCAGAATGCACCCTCCTTTAGCATGACCTACAAGAACATACAAATGTACTAATGGAGTAAAGGGGTTTTGCATCTGCTCAGGATCCCTATCTACCAAAGTGGATACCCACTCTAAAAAGAAAGAGAAGAGCAGTAACACTTTTGGAAGGTATTTCTGCACATTGCTTATTAAAACCAACATGACACTACCAGCAGCTTTGTGTGGGTTGGGGACGGGGGGGAGTTAGTTGACAGATTCCCTTTTAGGTTAATGGGAATATAATGCTTAGATTTTTGCTATAAACCTTGTTGAACTCTGATCTTCGTAAGCTGATCTTTAAGACCATGATTGAAAGATAGCGTATAGAGTCATGTCTGTTTCTCCATAGACTGCTATGAAACCATACTATCTGCTTACAGTAAAACTGGCAAAATGTGTCCCTGTTGTGTATAATTGTTACACGCACAAGGCATAAGCACTACATGTGTTCACTACTATATATCCTATATTTCCACACTCCCTGCTTCAAGCGGAAACATGCACAATAGCCTTGAGTATCATGAATATTCCGATTCCTGGTATTATAGCATACAAAGAAGGGAAATATCTCTAATAATTCCCACAATCTACATTTTTAGATTGTGGATTAGTGTGAGGTATCCAGTTATGTTTCATTCATCTTTTCTGAAACTAATCTGAAATGGCAACTTGACATCAATCTTTATCTTTAAGTATTGCATCCATTAACTTCAATGGTAGAGATGAGCAGATCTCGAACATATTGGGGTTTGTCCAAACCCATGCTTGTGGCATTTTATTACCGGTGGCTGAAGAAGTTGGATGCAGCTCTAAGGCTACCATAGGCTCTATCCATGTTTTCCAAGACTGGTAATTAAATGCAGAGAGTTCGGGTTTGGTTATCATTCACTTAATGATAAAGCAACAAATGGATGCTGCTAAATCTCTGAAACTAGTGAGGACTCATATATTCTTAAACATTAGTCTAAATCCCAGCTCAATGAATAGGAACTGTCACAATAGAATATAAAATGTTATTCTAAGGGCAGATCAGAAGATATTGTAGCTTGGCGTACCTCTATTCAGTTTCTACCTAACTACTTATATAAAGCTTCGAGTAAAGTGTTATTCCACTTTATAATTGTCGTCTCTCTCGAGCTACATGTAGATCTCGTGGGCCAAGGTTATGTGTTTGTTTACCATGTGTATAGCAGAATATCATCTTCATGTGGACGGAGATTAATGTCTGTGTTTAACTCACATCAATATCTTTTTATTCTTATCTTCTTCAATGCATCTTGAGTGTTAGGGTTCAGATGGTTTTTCCTGGCGAGCAATAATTTTACATCTCTGGATCTCATTTGATTTCATTCCCTTTTTAACCCAATGACAGAATTTCCTTGAAATGTTTTCAGTTTATTGACAGCATGCAGAGGAAGACATCTCACAGCACAAACCTCTTCACACCAGCCTTATTTATAGAGTGTAAAAGTCACATCTGTCATTCTTTGTAGTCTTAGAAGGAATTGTCCACGCTCTTTGTGTAACAGTCCAGATTCCCCCAAAGTTTAAACGCTTTAACTCCTATTGTAATGCCCATTTGTGGCATGTGATGCCCTGATAACTGCATGTAGCGTATGTCAGCAATGAACAATAGTAACACTATGCCTAGGAGTTAAAGGGTTTGTCCCAGGTAGTCAAGAGCTGTCAGCCAGGGGTTCTGGATGATCAGGAAAAAAAAGATTTCTGCTGCTGTTTTGCTAACAAAGGACTGGCTACATTTTGGCAGACCAAACGCCCAGCTGTGAGAAGTATTAAGTATGTACGAGTTGTACAGTCCCTAGTTCTTAGCATTCCCAAAGTATTTTCTTTTTGGCATCCTCAGAAGCAAGGATCCTGGAAGTACAGTAAGTATTCAGTTTCACTGCAGCGCCACCATGGGGGGATTAGGTGTAACACAGTTCTCATGCCAGTCATTTGGTTGTGTGTGCAATGCAGGACAGGACAGATCCTCCAGTACAAGATATACTCTTTGTACTGCTCCTCATTCTGGCAGAGATGAGAGTCCTGGACACAGCCCTCCTTTCCCTATGAGGGTCTATTCACACTGAAACAGGCGGAATTCCGCGTGGAGCTCCTGCCGTGGACTCCACTTGGAAACCCACCCGCCTCAGTGTGTCAATGCCATGCCTCGTGCATGCCTCTGCTCTCTGCTCAAAGACATGTCAATTCCTGGAGTGGAGGGTGGCAACGTGCGTGGTATCGCATTGACTTACTGCATCAGGTAGGATTCGAGTGGGGTCCACGGCGGGGCTTAATGCAGAATTCCTCCACCTTAACCCAAAATTCTCTAAGAGAATATATGAAATTGAACCTAAGGCTTTGAGCTACATGTCAACAAAAACATTCTTTCCTATGATATATGATTTTCTTGTATACCGTATATCTCTTACTTTACAGGAAAGCAGTAAATTAAATACAGGTTGCACTTATAGAACATTCTGTTACCCGATTCCTTTTCCATTATTGCATTGTCCTTGAATATGACATACCATATCTGCTATATTTATCACAAATTCTTGATGTTAAATTCTAATTTTCTACTGTTTTTTTTTTCCTGTTTCGTTTCTCTCTTTCATCAATGGATGTCAATCACTGTCCATGGACCCCTATATTCCTACCTGTTGAAACCATGTTGAATGAAATTCTACCTCTGATGGATCAAATTGCCTTGTTTCCTGCTGCTGAATGGTTTCTCTCACCCAATCTGCCTGTTCTTACCAATCAAACCTTCCTCCGTGTCCATCTTGAAAATCTTGACATTTCTGCTCCTTCCTACTGTCAACCTCGGGAAAGCAACGGAAGAAGCGTGGGCTGAGGGTGGCTTCTGTATGCTAGTAAAAAAGAACAACCTGTGCATAAGGAAAGTACTTCAGCAACTCTGCTGCAGAACATGTACACTCAAGGTGTGATTGAACTGCTGCAGAAGATGCCACTTATTAGACTTCTAGATTTTTCATATTAATAATAAAAAAAGCCACCTCTTTCTCTCACTCTCTATCGCCCTGGTCCCCCTTTTGGTGGGGGGAATGGTGAACTGTTTGGTTGGAACTTCAAAGAAACAAACTACAACAGACCTACCTTGTATTACTGGGTGTTTACTTTCAAGCACCTGGATCCACAGTCAGTATTGTGTGACCAAAGCATTGATGCCAAAATAAAGAGTCAGCTAATGATGTGATGTCAGCTTCAAGGTATTGCTTTTTCTTGTTTATTGTTTGGCCTCCCCAAGGCAGGATGGGCTACGACACGTCTTATGTAGTACTGAGATGACCTGCCATTTAATGAAGGGATACAGTGATTTATGTCTTGTTTTTTCTGTGAAATATAAAAATATTTATCCACAGTTTTTATTTCATTTGTTTATTTGTTTTCTGTTGATGAACATGCTTGGATATCACTACATGAGGAAGAATTCTGGGCATACTTACCATGACTTCTGTTAAGGTGTCAAAAGCTTGTATAGATCTGCAAGAAATTCTCAGGGTTTATCTAGATGAACGTTTCACATGTAGTTAGCCGATGGATAAAAAGAGATTACCGCGTTATTATAGGAAAAATCTGAAGGCTTGAATATGGACTCGGAAAACCTTCAGTGTGAGACTGAGGAGTCAAGGACAGGCCCCTCTCATACCTGATCATTAGAGATAAAGGAACGTCTAGCATGCTTGAGTTTGTCCAAACATGAAGGCTTGCGGTTTGATTATTGGTGGCTGAAGAAGTTGGATGCAGCCCTAGGGAGTAATGAAAAGCATGGATACGGCCTATGGCCAGGTTCACACGCTGTAAAACACGGGCCGTTCTGTGACCTGGGCGGGTCACAGAATGTCTGATATCAGTGAAGATCATCCCGGCCAGTACTGCAGTACCAGACGGATGAACTTCTTTTGTGCTGAATTGGGATGTGGACCCATCCTAATTCACCATAGCCAACAATAGGAAGTGCGTCCGGAGCCGCACTTTCCACTGTGTGAACTGACAGATCTGTGCGGCTGCTATTCAATGAATATCGGTCGCACAAAACTGACATGTCAGTTTTTCCTGTGGCTGCTAGGCATCCTGGCCGAATTGTATACTATGGGGGAGATTTATGAAAGGGTGTAAATATACACCTGGTGTAAACTGCTCACAGCAACCAATCACAGCTCCTCTTTTATTCTACCAGAGCTGAAAACGGAGCTGTGATTGGTTGCTGTGGGCAGTTTACACCAGGTGTATATTTACATCCTTTCATTAATCTCCCCCTATGTGTATACACTCCAGCTGGGATTCCATTGAATGCAGTGCAATGTAAATTTTTTTATTAATCATGGCCGTTGTTGCAAATTGGCAACAACGGCGTAGTTAATAGAAAATTTACGTTGTGTGAACTTAGCTTATGGCTCTATCCCTGTTTTCCAGGCAGCATTAGGGCTGTATCCAAGTTCTTCAGCCATCGGTAATAAAATGCTTGAGGTTCGCCCATCTCTACTGATCATGTCTCGGAGGGAGTATGATAAAAGGAATATTCGACCTTTTATGCTTAAATTACCATACCTATTTTTTTATTGTATACAATTCAAAATGGATTTGTCCATTCAGATTATTTATCATATGGTTGATATACATGTATTAAAGGAATATAATAAGGAAGACACATATTGATGTGATATGCCAGCAATTTGATTGGTGGGCGCCAACCTCTGAGACCCCCTATTGATTTTAGGAAAGAAGGGGTGGGTGCTGATGTAGTACTTTTATGGTTGTTCCTGTATGAGCCACCGTACTGATAAAACTTAGAAGTGGCGACTCTTCATTCTCAAGATCAATTAAGGGTCCCAGAGGACATAATATGCCATCACTTTATAAGATGAGAAAACCCCTTAAGTTGGTTAAACCATGAAAACTACTGTATGTTATTATTAAATTTGTCTAGCCGGGAAAAGGGCTAAGAGCTTTGCATATTATTTAAATAATACTTATTTTAGAGTCGATATGTGTACAGACATATTCATTTACCATAACGGTTGTCATAAAAATCACTTTATTTAATGATTGTAAAAGGAGTTTTTGGAGTTTTTTTCTGTATGGTTGTGTAAAATATATTGTTTTATACTTTCATTTTTAATTTTGATAATTTCTCATAGAAAGTTAAAGTGGCAATACATTACAAGATGTGTATGTATGGGTTCTCATTTTATGTCAGGTTGACCAATGTGATATATAAGTTAATACATTTCACACTATCCTATACTTTGTTCAAATGTGAGATGTTTTTGTATGCTGACCATAGAAATAATATATATGTGGGCAGACCTAAAAGTGTTTTCCAAGCAAATCATATCGATGAGCTGGCCAGTGGTCACCAGATGTCTCCTGCCTAGGAAAACAATCACACTAAAATGTTGGACTATCCTGTTTCTTGTTTTCCCCATGATAGGGTTCCTCAGAAGTGTCCTACCTTGCCTCCATGGAAATGACCTGTATAGCTAAGCTGCATAGGAAGTTAGTTGTCAGATGAGTTAAAGTAGTGTTTTGTCTATGGCTCTCCTAAAGTTTAATGTATTTTCACTACTGAACACATTATACAGTTTACAACAACAAAAAATTCTACATAAAAAAATGCAGAATTGTTAGTGAAGTAATGTATTTAAAAACTGTATGTATTTAAAAACTTGTTGACTAGAATCGATTGAGCACTAAAATGCTCAAGTGCTTGATGATTTTAGATGAGCATTTTTGCTTAAGTGCCCAACTAGAGTCACCAGCCCCAACTTGAATAACAAGATGATAAAGCAATGGGAGACTAAAGCATTTAACCAGGTGCCCCTGTAGAGCAGAGAGGAGGGTACCTGGTTGAACTGGATCTTACAAAGTCTGGCCCCCAGGGGGGTTACATGAATCACCTGTTGGGTGGGTAGGTGGGTGTGAGTGGGGAGGTTGAGTAAAATTACACTTACCGCTCTGGTCTTCTATCTATGGCCAATGGCTGAGGCGGGACACCGATGCAGGGCGCTAATTGGCTGAGCAAAGACTCCAACCAGCAAATCAGCAGCTGAGAGGGGACAGTGTTGTGATAATTGAAGACCAGGGCATGAGTTTAAGGCTGTGAAAAAGCATTGTGCAAATCAACAAGCTTTTTGTATCCTGAGCAGCACAACGTAACCAAGCATTCTTGCTCATCACTATTGTTGGCCATCATCGTCAGCCAGCATCATTGTGACGGCAACTCCAAACTCATTGTTCAAAGTAATGCAAGGTAATAAAGGGGTAGTCCGGAGAATAAAAATAGCTTTTTTTTTTATTTTCAGTCTGACACAGTCTTCTCTGCTACCACCTCTGTCCATGTCAGGAACTGTCCAGAGTAGGAGAATTTTGCTATGGAGATAGTTACTGCCATGGACAATTCTTGTCCCAGACAAAGGTGGCAGCAGAGAGCAGTTGTTTTTCTTATACAATTAGCTAATTGCATAAGAATAACTAGACTAGCTGTCTATTCAAGCTGGACCTGTGAGTCCAAATATGTTCTTTTTTATATGATTTTTTTTAAAATATGATTTATATTGCTTATGGTTGTATGTCTTAAAAACTTATAATAAAAATTAATTGGAAAAAGAATACATCACTTGTGGATTCTTTCCAGTCTGATATGGTGCTCTCTGCTGCCACCTTTGTCCATGACAGGAACTGTCCAGGGCAGGGGAGGTTTTCTATGGGGATTTGCTGCTGCTCTGGAAGTTCCCATCACAGACAGAGCTGGCAGCAGAGAGCACTGTGTCAGACTGGAAAGCACTTCCTGCAGGGCATATAGCAGCTGATAAGTACTAGAAGATTTAAGTCTGTATAACTTTGTGGTTCCAATTCATTACATTTCTTTTCTGGAACAGCACTTTTTTTTTTTTTTTTTTTACTTTTATGCAGATTCTAAGTATAGATGAACTGTAAAATGGTATCCTAAACCAAACATACTGGCCTAGATTTACTAAAAAGGTCGAATACCTATTGAAGACTTAGAGGGACATTTATTAAGTCCTGTTTTTTTTATGCCGGGCATACGAATGCCCCCACAGCTCTGGAGCGCTGGGGATTTATGTAGAGGTGCACTGCACAGTAAATCGCGTGCACATGAAGCCCATCCATGCGGACAAAGTGAAACTCAGAGCTTGCATAGGTTTTACTGACATTTTTCTGCCGGAAAAATGATAAATGCGGAGCACGCAGAGGTCGAGCCCCCTCTGTGTGCTGCCGCACCTCCTGTAACGCCCCCTCCTCACCTCTCTGGCGCTAGTGGCACGGAGAGCCCACTTGCGAATAAATTATTCGCAAATCAAGCGTTTATGGGACCTCTGCACCAGAAAATGCCCTATGTGCCACATGATAAATGTCCCCCTTAGACATTCTTCAAATGCACCAGATAGTGTATCAGGCTGAATAATAAATCTGACAGTTTAAGACAGTAATAGGTCTAGTCTAAGGGTCCTTTTACCCGACCTAATATGTGGCCACTTAGGATTGACGCTTACTTACAGTGCCTTGCTGTATCACTCATGGGACATTTAAATGCAATGTTGTGAGCAAACACATCTCTCTGTCAAAACTGGAGATGTGCAGCCAATAACACTGATTTTACCAGCTGCACTTAAGATCCAACCAGCTGCTGAGCGGGCATTACCCACTCATTGGCTGATCAATGGCCTATTTACATGGGGCGATTATTGCCAGAATTGTGCTCCAAAGTTTTGCTGCAGTTTTTTGCTCATTGAGGCTTCACCCTTTATTTAGAGGTCATGCCTCTTTTGTCAGACCTAGTGGTCATGTAAGACACAAATTACACCAGAATCCTGGCACATTTGTAATTGTAAATCTGAGTCAAAGTTTATGCCTTCAGTGGTTTAGGGAGATCAATTTATATTTCCATTCATTTACCTTGAGAATAATATTTTCATTTTCATGTTGCTTGATCTGTGACTTGCTCATGTTTTAGGGGGAAAATTTGAAAGAAAGGATGCCCATAGCCATTCTGAAAACAGAGCGTTATCAAGAAAATGATACACTGGTTAGATGTATCTCTTAAGGAGGTAAGGAAGTCATTAAAGGGGTTGGCCACTTTATAGTAAAATGGCTCAGTGTACAGTATTAGTAAGTGTACTCACTGTATATACTGACAACAGCTCCCTGTGTACCTCATAGAGCTAAATTCAGGCTCCCCTTCTCCAGGCTCTAGTGAGTCTGTCCATAAGATGGCCAACATGGGGGAGCATGTGACCATGCCCCACCCCAGCAGCATGGTGGGGCAGGGTCACATGCTGCTCCATGTTGGCCATCTTAAGGACAGCCTCACCACAGAGCAGGATAGCACAGCCTGGAGGAAGAGAATCTAATTTTAGCTCTATGAGGTACACAGAGAGCTGCTGTCAATAAGTGCTGTCAATACACTTACTTATACTACACACACACATTTCTTTCTATAAAGTAACCAACCTCTTTAAGAAAGTCCTTGTCCTTTGTTCCTGAAAGTATTACCTGTTACTGTGTTTTAGATCTTATGAAAGTTACTGTAAATTTTTTGAGCAAGCTATACATCTAGGATCACCTCATGATGAAACCACCAATCCTGTTACTCTGGTTACTGGAGGAACCGGTAAATGCAAAAAAAAAATATATATATATATACACGTTTTCTTGGTCATATGTGTTCCTTGTAGGTTAACATTTGCTGCTTTCTCTGTACATACATACTTTTTTTTCTTTGGTTAATATGTTGCTCATGTACACTCACTATAAAAATATCTTTCTAAATAATATGAAATATGATCAAGACTCTGATGTTAAAAAACAAAAGGATTTTGGGCTTACTGAGTAGATCAAAGACCAAACATACGAATGTTTCTGGTTTACTTTGTATAGTCATAAAGGCATGTGATGTCAACATAAATATTTCATGTGCTTGCTTTTTTACTGTTGTTTTTTTTTTCTTAATGATGGTTAAAATGTTCTACAATATGTTCCACTACGCATCAAACTCCTGGAAAATATAAAAATACGTTTTTGTAGGTTGAAATCAATGGCATATAGTATATAAAAGATGCAGAATCCCATAGTATAGATAAAAATTGGATTCAATTATGGTAACCGACTCTGCCACCCATGACTCAAGGGTTTGCTTTTGGTTCCCCAACTTTTTCTATGACTCTTGGGGCTTTTCTTATCACTTGTTTGCTAACAATGCAGTTTATTTGAAGAAGTGATTCTGCAACAATGTCTCATATCCAATAGCAGAGGAGATGTAACTAACCAGGACTGTCCCCCTCTCTTACTATACAGTAGTCCATAGCAGTTGCATGATCTGCCTGCATGATACACATATATCCCTATATGTGTATAGAGATATGCCTAATATGCCCTGGCATAATCTAACAAGCTTTAGGTCCCAGAGCAACAAAACTGAGTAAACCAAAGGCTGCAAATTTCAAATACAAATGGGAGGATAACACAACAGTTATCAAGAAATACCCAAGAGACTGGGAACAAGGACAACGATACAAGAAAACACTTTGGCAGACTCACATAGCATGCTCTATAATTTGCAAGCCAAGGATCTTTTGAAGAGACGTTAACCCCTGGAACTCCATTGAAAACTGTCCAGTCTCAGGCAGCCATAATTGCCTGATCCATTACTCTGGATCAGGCTACTAGACAGTTTCATAGTAACTGCCTCAAGCAAACAGACAGGAGGGGAGAGAATAACTAGAAGATTCCTGTTATACAGACCTCTATCTAAGGAAATGTATTCATCATCTCCCATCTTTTTCTACTGTACATTTATGGAGAAGAATATAACATTGTTCTCCAATGTAAGTTTCTCATTAGGCAATGATATAAACCATTGTAATTACACATTGCACACTTAGTTTCCACATAGCACATGACTCTATCTTATACAGTGTAGATACACAGATATAAGTGTTCTCTCTTTTCTAACAGATGTCGCTTTAATAGACATCCATAAGAGCTATGATAGAATTACGTAGCGTAAAAAGTATGTTGCACATTCTGCTTCCTGGCGATTTCAATTTTCCCCTTTGGTATTTGATAAATAACTGTTATGCTGAAAGTGGCATAAATAATGTATCAAATGGGAGAGAAGAACATGTGGCACACATCTGCTACAAAGTACATTTTTTCTCCATGGTGTTATCTGCAATGTGTGTAACCTTCTGTGCTGTAAAGCAGGAACAATGTGCTTGAAGCCCTGTGTTACTGAAAGAATAGGCACTTTTAAGTAAAAATCTATCGTGTTCTTGGTGTCATATCTGTGCCACTTTCATATTCAGAGGTATAGCTATAGGGCATCAGGGGCGTAACTAGCATTAATAGGCCCCATAGGTAAATCAAAAGTAGATGGAATGGACAGGAAACTGAAACTGAAAAGCAAAAGTTAAAGGTATGATGGTGTCATATAGCAGAAAATTCAGGCCAATTTGTTATTCTCCAGAAAAAACAACAATGTTCTTGCACCTCAATTGGCCCCCGATTTCTATCTACCCAATAGTATGGTTATAGCTACTTTATAGCATAGGTTATACTATCTTTACAATCATGATTCTTCCCATAAAGAACTCACTAGATAGATAGATAGATAGATAGATAGATAGATAGATAGATAATATAAATGATGTGTATAGACCCTATTCAGAATGTTGTAATTACATGCACTAGAAAGCCGAGTTGTTGCCAGTTCCCAGATATAGTATTGAGGATCTAGATCATGGGTCTCCAAACTTCGGCTCTCCAGCTGTTGCAAAACCACAATTCCCATCATGCCGAGACAGCTAAAGCTTTGGATTTTTCTGTCCAGGCATGATGGGAAATGTAGTATTGCAACAGCTGGAGGGCCGCAGTTTAAAGAGCCATGATCTAGAGCTTATACTTATGCCTTTGTTCATAGGATTCAGTAAACTTAGAAGGGCTACAATTTTTCATAGGGGGGATTTATCATTGTGCACCCTTGGCATACGCCGCGAAAAAGAGGCAGATTCGCCCCTTTTCCGTAGCGTACACCTGCCCTATCCCTCATAGTATGACAAGGCGGGGAGGAGGTGGAGCTCCTCCTGTGACTGATTTCTGAAGGTTCTTGCCTGTATACAGGCACAAACCAGGCATAAATCTACACCTGCTTCAAAGCAGGTGGAGATGTTTGTGCAATGCCTGCAACAGGGCGCAGGTCTGGCCGGCTGTACTAAGAGGCGTGCTCTTTGGTAATTTATATTTCCAGGAAATTATTTTGTGACTACAGTTAATTAACGGGAAAAAAAAGAAATGCATAAATAAATGTGAAGTAGACATACATACAAACAAACAAACAAATGATACTGGTTTAAAAGCATAATGTTGTTTGTTGTATGTGAATGTTGTAATGTACATGTAAATTATAATCCACTGCACTTTTTAATGCAGTAGAAAAACAAAGTATGTTTTTGCAGACCAGTCAGACATAAGGACATGCAGGCCATAAAGACACTATTTTTAAATACAGCTATCCCACAATACCTTATGAATATGTATATATATGCAGGGAGCTTATTACACCTAACTGTATGTTGTCCATTTGGAAATACGGTAAAATCTTACCGAAAAAAAAACAACACCTCATTATTCTGACCAGACTTTATGTGACTGATTAATTTTCACCATATATTATGCATACTAGCCATCTTCTTTGAGAAGGACACCCCTCCCCAAAAGACCACTGTTGGATGCAATTTTGGGTCTTTGTCTCAACAAGATTTTATTACAATGCTTATTGTGCTACATACATCTCATATCTAGCTAACAGGATTTGCTGTAGCTCATGTGAAGCAGTAACTCCTAATGGAGGTAGGTCTATTTTTTGGTATTTAACCAGATGGTGTATGAAACACAAGTGTTGTACAACATAATCTTTATCTGACTACAGGAAATGCACATACATGTTGCACAAGTTCTCAATAATAGAAACATACAGTACTAAACAATAAATCTATTGTCACATTGGAGCTTAGGAGCCTAACAGCAAATCTTAGTTGCTTTACACTTCCCATCCAATAAGAGTTGCAACATCATTAAAACGCGGACCTTGCATTTCCTGGAGCCACTTATGTAATGTTATCTGTAAAACATCTGTCCTGGTTTAGTGAATGATTGTCCCTAAATAATAATAATAATAATAATAATTTTTTATAGCTAAAATAAATACCCTAGTACAATGAAGTTAATAACACAATAGACTTTCTCTAGTGACCACTGTAAGCAGCCGGAAATATACAACCTAACGGAAATGTGTTGTCTTTTTGTTTCTAATGAAAAGCAAATGTTAAACACATTTTTGCTAATCTGTTTCTGATTGTAGATTCTTATATTCCATTTTATGTATACAATTACAGATGCTGCCATTTTGCCTTTGCTGTCTCAAAGGAGAAATCTATGGAAAATATTTATTTAAGTATTGTATTGCCCCCCAAAAGTTATACAAATCAGCAATATACACTTATTATGGGAAATGCTTATAAAGTGCTTTTTCCCTGCACTTACTACTGTATCAAGGCTTCACTTCCTGGATAACATGGTGATGTCACGACCCGACTCCCAGAGATGTGCGGGCTGTGGCTGCTGAAGAGGATGATGGCAGAGGGATGCTCAGTGTCACTCCAGTGCCCTGTGTCCCTCAGTGTCTCTCCAGTGCCCTGTGTCCCTCAGTGTCCCTCCAGTGCCCTGTGTCCCTCAGTGTCCCCCTACCATCATCCTCTCCAGCAGCCACAGCCCGCACAGCTCTGGGAGTCGGGTCGTGACATCACCATTTTATCCAGGAAGTGAAGCCTTGATGCAGTAGTAAGTGCAGGGAAAAACACATATATAAGTATTTCCTGTAAAAAATGTATATTGGTGATTTGTATTACTTTTTTAGGGCAATACAATACTTAAATAAAAATTTTCGCCGGACTTCTCCTTTAAGCAGCATCCAGAGATATGCTTTACAGTAGCCATATGGGCCACAACAAACTGAAGTCTGGAGCAGACTGATAGGATTCTATAGGAGAGTGTCCTAGATATGCTCTGTTACCTGTTCAGGGTTCACTGTGAGGGGAAGGGGAGGAGGGAAGACATGAAAAATATCTGTTGTGAATGGTGTGGGACAAATGCGATCAATAACGTTTGACAAGCTTGCTGACATGTCGAAAGGTATTTTAATTGACAGTGACTCTTTAACACTGTGCCCCATACATGTACAGCATGCGAGTGTTGGGGCGCACAACATCCCCAGTGAGTACCAGATGCTGTCAGCAATTGGCAATCATCGCTATTGGCTGACATCAGTGATTTTGCTGATGCTGGTTATTTAACCACCTAAATATTTTAATCAATAGCAATCACAGCATTTAAATGGTTCACTGACTTTTTTGGCATCTATCTAGTGCCCCGTTGTGGGGCAGGACAAAGGATAAGCAGGGTAAACAGCCTCCTAGGTTCCCAGCACCTACCTGACTCCTGTGGAAGGGGAGAATCCTCACAGCATTGAACCTACAGTCTACAGGATGCTGGGAGTAGCACAGGACCTCTTCACTACACCCCGGCTCAGACACACGCACAGTGCATACATCTGGGGAGGGAGCAGACCCTAGCAGCGAGAGAGAGAGGACATATGTAGTGTGTATTCTTTATCTAAAGGGGCAACTACCTACAGGGGGCACTTGGCTTCCTACAGGGAAGTAATTGCATATTGGGGAAGGTACCTTTCTGCCAAATATAACCAAAGTTCAAAATTTAGTCACATTACATTGTAGCAAAAATGAAATAAAGAGTGATTCAAAAGTATC
Source organism: Dendropsophus ebraccatus (assembly GCF_027789765.1). NCBI lineage: Eukaryota > Metazoa > Chordata > Amphibia > Anura > Hylidae > Dendropsophus > Dendropsophus ebraccatus. The sequence goes on along the minus strand of NC_091456.1, from coordinate 57,433,845 downwards.
ACTGACACAGCTCAATAGCTGAAAAATAGAACAGTTAAAGGGAAACTATCAGCGGGTTAGACAAATATAACATGCTAATAGCTCTCTATTGTGCATATTGCGCATGTGGGGGTGGGGGGGCTAAGGATGAAGGTAAGTTTTTTTTTATGCCATTTCTGTGCAGTCTGTAGTTTAATTCGCGTCTAGTAAGGCCGTTTCCCCCTCCCCCACATAATTGAGTAATTGCTTTTTATAAGATTTTATATTTTAATATTGTCCGACAAATATTTCTGCCCTATTAACATATTATAGAGTACCATTAAAATAAAAATTAGCCAAAAAAGATCAAAATTCAAGGGGTTGTGAGTGGAGAGTCAGATAGGGGTTGGCCATTTGTTGGGCAAGTGTCACTGTCGTTAAAAAATTTTTTTGCAGAAATCAATAGTCCAGGCGATTTTAAGAAACTTTGTAATTGGGTTTATTAGGCAAATATGCCATTATCTGCATTTAAAAAGCCTTTCCCCAGGTTTCCCCCTCCTCTCCTTTCTGTCATCCATGACGGCTGATCGTTGCAGTCGTTTGTTTTTCAACATATTGAAAAACAAACGACTGATACAGCAACAATCTGCTGCCGTCGTCTATGGAATAGGAGCGTCGGCAGCAGACGCTGCTGTATCCTATGGGCTGCCCAGACGATCAGCAATCACCCGGGCAGCCCCCCGCAGCTCCCCCCAGCCCTCCCCAGACTCGCCCGCTCGCTGCTGCCACGTGGAATAGCGGCAGCAGCGAGCGGGGAACGAGGAGCAAACGAGCGCTGATAGCGCTCATTTGCTCCTCTAGTCGATTCGTGGAATAGGGCCTAAAGGATTACACCACAGGGAGCCGCTGAAAGCCCCTATTCAGAGGTCAGAGAGGTCAGATGCTAATGTCAGAGGAGATAGCTTGGTGATGTAGCTGCAAATTAACTCTTTGATGTCCTGTTTTGGTGCTTCATCTCTCCCCTCTTCCTAGAGAACAATGAAGACAGGGCGGAGAGCTTCAAACTGCTTTTTCATGATAAAAATGCACTTTTCGGCTAATAAACCTAATTACAAAGTTTCTTAAAATCGCCTGGACTATTGATGTCTGCAAAAATTTTTTTTTAATGACAGTGACACTTTAAGGGTGCCTTCACACCTACCGGATCCGCAGCAGATCTCACTTCTGCGGATTCGCAGCAAAATCAGCTGCGGATCCAGTGTCAATTCACCCCTATGATAGCACATACTCGCAGCGGGATTGACATCCCGCTGTGAATATGTGCTTTAGCCCCCGCTGTTCGCAGCCCCGCCGCATCCCCCATCCCCGGCCGCATCAGCCCATCCCGGCCGCATCCATCAGCCCGCATGCCCATCCCCAGCCGCATCCCCCCATCCCCGGCCGCATCCCCCCATCCTCCCATCCCCGGCCGCATCCTGCAGCCCGCCGGCAAGAGCATACAGTACCTGCGCGGCTGCAGTGAGGCTGAGTGGGACCAGAGCCGGGAGCCTCACTGCAGCCCCGCCACCAAGCAGGTACTGTATGCTCTTGGCGGCGGGCTGCAGGATGCGGGGATATGGAATGCGGCCGGGGATGGGGGGATGCGGGCGGAGGCTGGCTGCAGGATGCGGACGGGGATGCGCTGGGGATGGGTTGATGCGGCTGGGGATGGGCTGATGCAGCCGGGGATGGGGATGCGGCGGCGGGGCTGCGGACAGCGGGGGTTTAAAGCCCATATTCACAGCGGGATGTCAATCCCGCTGCGAGTATGTGCTATCATAGGGGTGAATGGTACCGGATCCGCAGCGGTTCTCGCTACGAATCCGCAGAAGTGAGACCCGCTGCTGATCCGGTAGGTGTGAAGGCACCCTATAGTAAAAAGGCTTTGCACTTACTGACAGCAGCTCCCTCTGTACCTCAGACACCCCTCCTCCAGGCTGTATCATCTTCCCTAGAGTGATTCTGTCTATATGATGTCCAGCACGGAGAAGCATGAGACCATTCCCCACATACAGAATCACCATAGCGCAGGACAACACAGCCGGGGAGGGGAGTATCATTTTAGCTCTATGAGCTCTATGGGTCCTGTTAGTTAACACAATGGAGCATGCGGCTCCGACGGTGAATTCCGAATTCAGCAGAAATGAAGATCATCTGGCTGGTACTGCAGTAACGGCCATTCTGTGATCCGGCCAGTGTTATACATATGGTGCACATGGCCTAATACTGCACACTGAACTATTTTACTATGAAGTGGTCAACCCCTTTAAATATATATTTTTTTCTAACTTTCCATTTTCCTAGCCATGTAAAATTGGAGTTTTCATTGTGGTTGCTAAGCCTAAAACTGTATATGCATTTTTTGGGGGATGGTAAAGACAAGTAAAGCAAGGCTTTCTTCTTATCACAACACCAGTAGCAGTTCAATAACCTATTCCTTGCTGCGCTGCTGCTGTTTCTTTCATTTTTGGCTCACATTGCCAGCACATCAGAAACCCCTTCTCCCACACCATGCCATCTATATTAGCATACTGCTAGCCTACTCAAATCTTTAGCAATGTGTGTGGCATAGCAGTAAGGAGTAGTGCTGTGCTGTGATTGACCAGACAAGTAAGGAGAAGGAAGAACCTGTGTGTGTAGTACAAAAGCTATGCCCTAGTTCATTGCCTATAATGGAAAGAGTGAGAATTAGCTGTGCACAATGGAAGTGTCTCCCAGGAGCTCCATAAGATCACATTGTCACTACTCTGGCCAAACTATGCAGGTTTTTAAAATCTTTTTAAATGAGAGATATACTTTAAAGCAAATGTACCATCAGGTACATTCCCTTTAAGTGTTGCTTATGAATAGAATGGTCCTTTTTTTGAAGCCACGTCATAGAGGGGCAGGGGTTTCTGCCCACTGGGGGGAGGACCGGCTCACCTCAACTGCTTCAGCCTGGACCGGTGACCAGTAGTAGACTGACGCTGTGCGTGGGAATAGGGCCACGGTTCAAAAAAAGCACCACTACACCAGCTTCTCCACACATGTGCCATTCTATTCATATGCAACACTGCTGACATGTCTGCATGTAACACCATGTTCATACAGTATATGGTTTCTTTTGCTATGTACAATATCAGCAAAAAGAGAAGTCTTTTGTTAGAGAAGTTACCATGTTAGCAGTGCATCCATTAACACATTTTGACTTATCACTGATTAGTATGAATTAGTGACACATTGATTCTATTTTAGTTATCTGTCATTCTGGAAGACATCGGTGTCACTGCCCTCTCTTATTACACATTTACAGCAGTTACAGCTCGAGTACCCAGGGCAAATACTGTTATTCCAGGATAAATGCCTGACATCGCCTGCAGTTACACATTAGCAACTATGATCACAAGTGCCAGTAATGATGTGTGTCGTAAGAAGCTTAGAAGACGCTGTTAGAAAGTTTAAGAAATAAAACAATCTGCACTAAATCTTATTAAAGCTAATGGACCACCAGATACATCGCTTTGTGTTTTTTTTTACATGAATAGATCGGCGCCAGTGGGGGGTGCCTGTGTCGCAGTCCTTTTTTCGAACTGACATCTGGTTCCTGCACACGGCACCGGTTTATTAACAAGCACTGGCCCAGCATGACACACTGGGGGTGGGCCTGCTGACACCTGGTGTGATAATCTCCCCTCCCCTATGTGATGCAGCACCATTGATTCTAATGGAGCCCCGGGATTTCGTTACACAGGCCAGCCCCTGGGTTAAAAAAAAAAAAAAAGGACCGTGGCACCGGCATCGACATGCTGGTGCTGGTCCATTCATGTAAAAAAACACAAAGCAATGTATCTAGTGGTACATTCACTTTAAACCAAACAATGGTGACTTTTCTGTGAAATACCCATCTTTATTTTCCTGCCTTCTGACTTCTCATACATTTTTTTTTATTGTTTTTATTCAGTAACAGTGTGATGGTATTATTCAGTTACCATTTCATGTTTTGTAGGGTCAGTTCACACGTGCAGAGTCTGTCAGGTCCTGGCAGTTCACTGTCACTACATACTCGCAGCTGTCTGAACGACCGCGGCGTGTATGTAATTCTGCCGGCCCCTTAACCCCTTCTGTTGCTGCCCGGCTCCCGCTGCGCTCCCGCTCTGTATACATTACCTCTCCTCGCTGCACGGGGTCCAGGTGTACTGCTCTCCCACCCGGCCAATTAGTGGCTGTGGCTGTGGCTGGGCAACACACTGATTGGCCGGGCGGGAGAGCAGTACGCCAGGACCCTGTGCACCGAGGAGAGCTAATGTATACAGAGCGGGAGCCAGGCGGCAGCAGATGGGGTTAAGGGGCCGGTAGAATTACATACACGCAGCAGTCGTTCAGACAGCTGCGATTATGTAGTGACAGTGAACTGCCAGGACCTGACAGACTCGCAGCGAGATTTACGCTGCGAGTCTGTACGTGTGAACTGATCCGTATAGTGCAGCGTTTCCCAACCAGGGTGCCGCGGCACACTGGTGTTCCGGGAGAACCGGCCAGGGGTGCCGTGGGATCCCAGTGGGAAATGTGCGCTGTCTCTTTAAGCTTCCCGAGAAGCTGCGGCCGCGCAGCTTCTCGGGATGCACAGAACACTTACATGTTCCGCCCGCACTATGAGCGGGCGGAACATTAAAGTAAGCAGAATATAGGAGCAGGAAGTGTTAGCGTCCTGCTCCTATATTCACTCCCATAGGCCGCCGGCACTTCATGCCAGCAGCCTATGGGAGGCCGGGACGTGACCTCTACGGCAGGCGTGATGATGTGACGTCATCACGCCTGCCGGAAGTCCCGTCCCCGCAGCTCGCAAGATGGAGCCTGAAGAGAAGGAGAGCTGCTTCCTGCAGCCATACAGTGCGGATTAGGTGAGTAGGATGTTTGTTTGTTTTTTAGGGGCAGAGCAGGGGGCATTATTAGTTCATGGGGGGCACCTCGGGGGCATTATTAGTGTATGGGGGCATCACTGGGTTCATTATTAGTATATGGGGGCACCTCTGGGGGCATTATTAGTATATGGGGGCACCTCTGGGGGCATTATTAGTTCATAGGGGGCACCTCTGGGGGCATTATTAGTATATGGGGGCACCTCTGGGGGCATTATTAGTATATGGGGGCACCTCTGGGGGAATTATTAGTTCATGGGGGCACATCTGGGGGCATTATTAGTATATGGGGCACCTCTGGGGGCATTATTAGTTCATGGGGGCACCTCTGGGGGCATTATAAGTATATATGGGCACCTCTGGGGGCATTATTAGTTCATGGGGGCACCTCTGGGGGCATTATTAGTTCATGGAGGCACCTCTGGGGGCATTATTAGTATATGGGGGCACCTCTGGGGGCATTATTAGTATATGGGGGCATCTCTGGGGGCATTATTAGTTCATGGGGGCACCTCTGGGGGCATTATTAGTATATGGGGGCCACCCCTGGGGCATTATTAGTATATGGGGGCACCTCTGGGGGCATTAGCTCATGGGGGCACCTCTGGGGGCATTATTAGTATATGGGGGCACCTCTGGGGGCATTATTAGCTCATGGTGGAACCATTAGCTCATGGGGGCACCTCTGGGGGCATTATTAGTTCATGGGGGCACCTCTGGGGGCATTATTAGTTCATAGGGGGCACCTCTGGGGGCATTATTAGTTCATCACAGCAGGGGATCCTACATACAGGGGGCATCCCACATTCCTACTCGCTTTACTGCACATAACACCAAACAGCGCAGTTACTTTGGGAGCCTACAGGAGGGAGAAAGGATAGGAAGTTGCTAGAAATGTGCGGAGCCTAAATTGTTTGTCTCACAGGTTCTGAAGAGATGAAAAGTAGCTGAAAGAAATCATCATGGCGGATGGAGAGGAAAAGGGAAAGTGACTCCTCAGATCAAAGAAGACGTCACCTGTGAGTCACTGTATGACCGTTTTCTTATTTTGTAGAACATTATTTAGTAGGGGTGCCCCGAGGAAATTTTTTTTTCCAAGGTGTGCCCCGAGGTGGAAAAGGTTGGGAAGCACTGGTATAGTGCACACTCCATGCCCAGTGCATCCCTGTCAGTTAAATAAAGCTACTGAAAGAGGAACTTTGTATTGGGGCAGTCTAGATGCGCCCCCCCCACCCCTCCCGGCCTTCTGTCTGGACAGATTCCCCCTGTATCCCCTACCTACACACCTGATGAATGTCATCACTGTTGGACTGGCAGGGACCACCACAGCGGTAGCACTGCAGTAGAAAAGTTTTTTCTTATAGCATTTTCTTAAAAACTCGGACAACCCCTGTAAACAGAAATAAGCACAGTTATAGGGGAACTCCAGGTAGAGGTTAACAAATTAAACTTCTGCAGAAGGGAGCAGGAGACAATGTGGATTGGCCATTTTTCTTCACTTCCTGGATTTCTATCAGCTTCCAGTGTGGCAGAACCATATAGATACGATAATACATTATATAGACACATCTACATAACTTTTAATGTGCTTTTATTAGAAAACAGATTTTCCTTATGTGGAGTTCCCCTTTAAGAGGTCAGGGTCCCTGAACGCACAATATATGATTTCTAAAATCATATATTGACATGTATTGAAACTAAAAAAATAGGGTCCTAAAACAGCTCATAGAGTGCCTATCTAGTCTAGTCTTCATGATCTGCATGTATGCTGAAGTTTCTATGATTGGTTTCTATGGGTAAAGCCGGAGAGTTCTGATAAATCTGGGCCTATGTGTTACCCTCACCCTCGTGCACCCCCACAAACAAACCATTATATCTTCTTTTAAACTATACCTGTACAATTATGATAAAGAAGACCTTCTAAGTTCTGAAATCTTTTTTGTGAGCTTTATAGTCATATATAAGATAAATCACACATATTTGGTAAAATCGTAGAATTATTTCTAACATCATTCACATTTACTGCTGCTTACTTATCTCTCATTGTGGATTCCAAGCTACTTGGTCATGTTGTCATGACTGTAGTCGATCCAGTGAATTTTAGTCACACAATTTTAGTCTTCTGTACCTTGTGACTATTCTCACCTGATTGTCCATTCACCCTACGAAATGGATTTGGCATGTTATATGATGGTCAGCAGGCTTTAGTTAAAGGGGTTTTCCTTTCTTTACTTTTTGTACAAATTATTTAGCTTGGGTGATTTATGAGTTACTTACTGCTGTTTAATGCTATCCATAGTGCTGTATACAGCATAAAAAGTATACTGTGTGCCACACGAGTCTATGTAAGAGCGATGCCACTCAGTGGCATTTATCATACACACAGTATTTGGAAAGCCTAAAGAGGTTACTTAAAGTAACACTTGTGATAAACTCTCCTGCCCAAGCTCCTGCAGTGCCTGCCTTACCTACGCTGCCACAACAGGAACATACAATGTCAGATTAGCCAATCCTCAGATGGGTGTATGTTTCCTCGGCTGTTCCTAGTGACGTCAAGACCAGCCTGCCTATTAGGATAGCAGGAGTGTCACACCAATGGCAAGGGGCTCCGATGCTCACTGCTTCATTGATTGTCTACTGTCAGCAGGTGTCCATGACTGTATCTTGTGCCCTTTACACACTTTCCATCATTAATGCTTTATATGGTGTATTACCCTGCTGCTTGTCTTCCTGGACCTGCTTTTTGGATTGTGATTCTGTCTTTACCTCCTGGTTGTGACCAGTATAGGGTATTTCACTGCTTCTATTTTTGCTTGTGACATAGCCTCCTGGTGTTGACCCCTTGTCTTGTATTTGTTTTAACTTTGGTTTTCCCAATTGGCCCCTAACATTCTTCCTGGTTTGACTTGTAGAGACGGTTGCCCAGTTGGGGAGTCCCGATAGAGCCTATTGTCCAAGTAGGCAGGGAAAGTGGGCTAGGTGCAATACAGGGCTCACTCTACTCCTTCCCACTGGATAGATATGGGTAGAACTTGTTATGCTTTGCACACCAGTTTTCTTGCCTACAGAAGTCAAACATTTTGTGCTCAAAATGTGCACATAGGTTTACGGCAGTCTGTATACTTGCAGTTTCCTTTACACAAAGGATATGCAGTATCCTCTCAAAGAGCTCTTGTATCCCTCAGACAGATCAGGAGACAGAACCCCGGGGTGATGGGGCTCAGCTGATGCTATGTGCAAGAGAAAAAGAGAGAGAGAAAGCCTGGGATATGCATCTGCAATCTGTCTGCTACAGAGAACACCCTGGTCCTGAATGTGTTTTTGTTAAAAAAAAAAAAAAAAAAAATTTCCTTATGTGGAGTTCCCCTTTAAGAGGTCAGGGTCCCTGAATGCACAATATATGATTTCTAAAATCATATATTGACATGTATTGAAACTAAAAAAATAAGGTCCTAAAACAGCTCATAGAGTGCCTATCTAGTCTCAGTCTTCATAATCTGCATGTATGCTGAAGGTTTCTATGATTGGTTTTTATGGGTAAAGCCAGAGAGTTCTGATAAATCTGGGCCTCGTGCACCCCCACAAAAATAATGGAAAAAATATAACTCATGTCTCTTGCTCCCCCAACCATTATATCTTCTTTTAAACTATACCTGTACAATTATGATAAAGAAGACCTTCTAAGTTCTGAAATCTTTGAGCTTTATAGTCATATATAAGATAAATCACACATATTTGGTAAAATTGTAGAATTATTTCTAACATCATTGACATTGGCTGGACCAAGAACATTTGTTCAAACATAGGGGGAGATTTATCAAACTGGTGTAAAGCAACCAATTAGATTCCACTATTCATTCCTCACAGATTCTTTGGAAAATGAAAGGTGGAATCTGATTGGTTTCTAGGGGCAACTAAGACAATTCTACTTTACACCAGTTTGATAAATCTCCCTCACACAGTACAGAACATTAGAGCGCAAATATATATATATATTTTTAGGCTATGTTCACACAGCGTGTGAGACCGGCCATTCCGTGCCGGGTGATCTTTCCGGCCGCAGAGCTCTAATGCGGGCGCATCAGCGCATCAGCGCGTGCCCGCATCGGAGCTTCCCATAGCCGGAGTCACTTGCTTCACTGTGTGAACTGACAGGTCTTTCTGCGGCCAGAATTCACGCCACATGGGATCCCGGCCAGAGCGCATACGATGTGTGCACGCTCCGGCCGGGATCCCATTGGAAATAAGGCTATGTTTCACCCTCAAAACTACGTCCGTAGTTCTGCGGGGAGAACTACGGACGTAGTTTTACGTAGTGTGAACATAGCCTTAATGTGTGGCTGTTTTCAGCTTCCTTATATGCCTTCTGGGACCTTTTTATTTATGCTGGATGCTTGGGATAGGCCATGAGTAAGAGTTTGATGCCTGGCATTCCCACTGATCGGCTGATTGGCAGAGCCACAACACCTGTGTATACAGTAAAAAGAGTCAGAAGCATACAGTTCTGTACATTGTGAAGGGGATGTGTTGGGTAACTGCAGCCCAGCATCCTTGAAGTGAATGATAGTTTAGCTATAATCAGTTTTATATGCCCTATTCTCAGAATAGTCCTGGAAAATCCCTTGAAAATTAAAGAAATAGAGTAAAAGGATATGTTTACACACCATCAAAAATAGAGAAAAGGTGTCAGCTTTTGCAATTTTAAAAAGCACCTGTTATTGCCGCAATTTAACTGACTTATCACCGCTGACGTCAAAATAATGATCATGATTAGTTGTTCACACACAGTTTTTCTTTTGTCACTGTTTTTTCTCTGTTTTTACTATTAAATTCAATGGACACACCCAAAGGCCAATTAGTAACCCCAAATTAGAATAATGTACCAACAGCCGTCATTGCAGACAGACTCAAAATGACGGACGTAATTTTAAACGGAGCAGAAAAAATTATTTTGTGAACATAGCCAAAATGTAAATGTATTGTATATACTCTTGGAATGCATAATTCACAAACATTAAAAAAATAAATGCTGCGTTTACACGGAACGATAATTCGCCCGATCAGACGATTAATGATTTCAAAGTAACGTTTTTTATTTAATAATGATCAGCGTTTAGATGGAACGATATATCGTACAGAAAATTCGTTTTGCGATCGCTTAAGCCTATCTCACACATAGGTAAAATCGGTGAATGACTGTTTACACGGAACTACCTGCGAATTTTTTGCGAACGACGAATGACGATTTAAGAACATGTTAAAAAATCAAAATGATCAGCGTTTAGATGGACCGATATATCGTACAGAAAATTCGTTTTGTGATCGCTTAAGCCTATCTCACACATAGGTAAAATCGGTGAACGACTGTTTACACAGAACTACCTGCGAATTTTTTGCGAACGACGAATGACGATTTAAGAATATGTTCAAAGATCAAAATGAACGATTTCTCGCTCATCGTTTGATCATTCACTGTGATTATCGTTTGAATTCGATCGTTATAGTGCAAATTCGCACGATAATCGTTCTGTGTAAACGCAGCAATAGACGCATCAATGACCAGTGGCAGCAAAGTGGTTAATAATAATAATTAATAATAATATTGATCATAGATTGAGTGACTGTGTGATTTCTATTCTTCTCTCCTTCTGTTGAGTGGATAGGATGGATATTTGTAACTAAGGTGATTATTTCTGGCATAGAGAGACCAGTAGGTTTCATCTTTTTGGTCTCTATTCATGAATTTCTAAGCGGCCCTAAAGTCCTATTTATATTATTCCTGAACTGTTTGTAATTAAAACTGTTTCATGTTTTAGACATTGCCCTCTTGAGTTCTTCATATTTTTTTCCTTCTTTTATGTAATAGAAGATTTGCATATTTTGAGAATGTCAATAGCTGGCATGGGGCTTCTCACATCACAAACAATTCCAGCACACAGACTTATAAATGAGACAAGAAGGAAAAGAGGCGTCACTATAAGAATTCTGATGTAATCATCCAGACATATAGTCGTTTATGATAGTGTCATTAGATTATGAAAAATGCTACCTGACTATAAGGGTATTGGAAACTGATGGTGGGGATGGGAACAAAAGAGAGTACAATGGAACAATTTAGGAGAATATTGAGAATAAGAAGGTTTTAAAGGCTTGCTCCATAAGCTCCACTTCTGCTTCTAAGGGCCCTATTCCACCGGACGATTATCGTTCGCATAATCGTTAACGATAAACGATCTAAGCGAGTGCTATTACGAAAGACCTGAAATCGTTCGCCCATTTAGATGGAAAGATAATCGTTAATTATGATCGTTCTTGCAGTCGTCTTGTCGTCGCTATTGCGTTAGTCACTACTGGGAATGAACGACTTCTTATTCAATGTGAACGATTTGCGAATGAGCAACGATAAAAATAGGTCCAGGTCTTATTAAACAATAAACGAACGATTATCGTTTAGATTCGAACAATTTAACGATAATCTGAACGATATTCGTCCAGTGTAATAGGGCCCTTAGCCTCTTGTGTTTACTGCTGCTTACTTATATCTCATCGTGGATTCCAAGCTACTTGGTCATGTTGTCATGACTGTAGTCTATCCAGGGAATTTTAGTCACACAATTTTAGTCTTCTGTACCTTGTGACTATTCTCACCTGATTGTCCATTCACCCTGGTCCTGAAAGGTCAATCAAGGCTGCTGTCTCATCTTTTGCCTCCCAGAAATTTGGAAGCAGCTGTCCTGTGCTTCTACTGTTGTATGTACACAGTCCTTTCTCTTATATTAAATCTCTTCTCTCTGAGGCTTGTCTTCATCAAAAATGTAGTGTATGTTGCAACCTGCTTACTGGCTGCTCAGTGTTTTTTGTTTTATTATTTCTGTTGATATAGCACCATGCAAAGCCAGAGCGACCTTCACCAGCACCATGCCATGGCATAGCACATAGCGGTATGCACTGCACGCTCCTTGGTTTGTATGTAAAGGAAGTTCCTGTGCGTGCAGCTCTTGTCTGGTCCCCTAAAATGTAAAATATACCTCTGCGCCATGGAAGTTCCTCTCAGGGGTTCAATAATAGCAGATAGAACACTAAAATCACCTTGTCACCACTCTGAAGGGTTAATGTAGCAAAATCATGCAGGTTTTTAGAAATCTTTTGAAACAAGAGGTAAGATTTAATCTTAAGACCACCTGCATACAAAATGCTTGTCATAATATATAGACTCCAAGAAAGCTTTGTGAAGAATAATTACAGTTATTGGCAGCGTCTGGCAGTACATTTGCCAAAAGTACAGTACACATCATACTCTCATGAACACAGTTACCATTAGGTAGTAATTGAGAAAGGTCCACGCCTTTTACTGCGCGCAGACCTTTCTCTGTTACTATAATAGAGTGAGTTGACCCTTTTTACCGCTCACAGATTTCTGTTACTAGAAATCTGGCAGAATATTTTAGGCTAGGCATTGGCCCATTCATAATGTGATGTCAGATTCAAAGTAACAGACCTCGTAAAGCAGCTCCACTTCACCAGCTTCTCAAGTATATATAAAATATTAGAAGATCGCTGTAAATGGACTTCCCCTTTAAGCCTGGGATGCATACAAAAACCATTTATTCATGAACTCAGATGAGACGGGTCTTCAATCATTAAGTATCTTTTGTTTCTTCTAGAAAATGGGCTTAATGTTTTATCAACAAAGAAGAAAATGGAATCACCGAATCTGCAGTTTGCTGAGTTTAATTTCTTTGTAATGTTAAACTATAAATGAGTTCAATGCTTCCAATCTCCTTCAAAGTACAAATTAATTAAGGTTCGGTGTCATGTTTGTGTATTCATCTTTGGCTTTCATTACAATTACAGAAAAATCTTTTATTACCCGTGGTGTCATAAGAACCCGCTTGTCATAGAAAATTGTTCTAATTACAATGAAAAGCTTCATTAGAAAAAGATCCTGTGTGGACTTTGAAGCTTTTAAGCATTGTGTAAGACTTAAATTGCTACTAACCTTTTGACTGACACGTGTATTAAGGGAAATATGGACCTTCTTAAATAGTTTTTTTATAATCTGTCCAACTATTAGTTGGAGGACGAAAAGAAACTCAGGCATCATACAATTTGATGTTTTAGTATTGTTGAGGAATTCATAAAAGGAAGTAGATGGTGGACTAATGAGCAGTGTTCCTTAGAAGATTTCCGTTTGTGATTTCATCTGACAAAATTGGATTGTGCCCAGTCATAGAAAAAAATCTCTATCCAGACTTTTTCAACACTATATGGACAAAAGAATTGGGACACCTACACATTACAGCTATAGACACGTTTAGGACATCCCACTCTAAATACATTGGCAGTTACAATAACCATCAAACAACTCTCTACAAGAGTGGTGTCGGGAAAATTTTTGCCCATTCATCCAGAAGAGCATTTCTGAGGTCAGACACTGGTTGGATGAGAGGGCCTGGCTCCTAATTCCCATTTTAGTTCATCCCAAATAGGATTTAGCTCAGGGCACTGTGTGGGCCAGTCAAATCCTTCCAACCAATAACATCTTTATGAGCTGAAGGGCTGAATCTAAACCGTTCCTACAAACTTAAAAGCATACAGTTGTCCAAAATGCCCTGATGTCATAAAGCATTAACATTTCCACAACTACAGGAACTATGGGGCTTAGGACAACCCCTGAAAAACAACCCCACAGCAATATGCCTCCTCCACCAAATATTACAGTTGCACTCAGGAAGGTGACATTCTTCTGGCATTTGTCAAACACAGACTCATCCATCCGACTGCCAGATAGAGAAGTGCGATGCGTACACGTATCCAGATGGAACATGCTTTACACCACTCCATCTTACGCTTGACGTTGACGCTTGCTGCTTGGCTGTGGAAGCTCCTCAGATTTTGTGCAGATTTTAATTCCAGTTGAGGTGTGGAACTCTGCAATCTTTGAGACAGCAGAGCACACATTATGTGGTCTGCCACTTCATGGCTGAGTTCCTGTAGTTCCTAAATGCCTTCATTCACAGTTGATTGTAGAAGATCTGGGGGGAGGAAATTCCATGAACTGACTTGTTGAAGGCATCCCATAACAGTACCAGGCTGGAACTCAGTGAGCTCTTTAGAATGATCCTTTCCTTCAAAAATCAGCATTGAAACCCCAGTTTTTATGAATAACCATCGGCATGACAAGGTTCTCTCTACTCTGATTCCTCTTAATGTTGTCTAAAGAATACATTCAGATACCCCCTACACACACACATTTAAATCCGGGGGTAAAAATTTTTCTATATGTGTAAAAATCAGAATGTGTACCTGTAAACTTGAAGACCAGGCATGAAGAGATGCTCTTTATGCTGGGTGGTACAATTGCGGGGGCAACTGTATATTGCCCAATGAGCCCCATCTACAAAGCCAATTCTAATTAATAGGACTCATGCATGAAACTCGCTAGACAACAGAAGTTGTTTCAGCAATCCAAGAGCCCTCCATGAGCTGCGTTTCTCTACGCATGATCTGAAGAAAGGGAGGACGCTCAGGATTACAGGAACACTTTAAATCTCTTTGGTTGGTATTTCAGGAGGCAATTACTTCATAAAACAAATATCAATGATATGAATAATTACAAAAGCTGTGATGTCTACTCGTTGCATAAACATTTATAAGTACATTGAACGTCAGATGACGTTAAGGTGCCCATACACACCAAAGCAAATGTTCCCATAAGAAATCACTGAAATGCAGACAAATGGTTCCACACCCCCAAAATAATGATTTTTTTAAATTCTGAATAACATGTAGAACAGATGAAACAAACTATGAGAAACAGCTGCATATGTGATATTATAAGTTAGAAGAATTTAGCCATCGGCATGTGGTGTATAATGTATAGTAAGTGCATAAACCTGATAACACAGCAGCAGTTTGTAGATACAGGATGGAACTGCAGATTCCCATAATGCAGTAGTGTAGTACAACAGGCTAGAATAGAGAAGAAGGGCTTCTGCCAGAGGTCTGTGTGGTCACATGACAGCAATGGGAAGGGGTGTGTGTTCAGCATGGACCAATCAGGAATTGAGAATCACAGATCTGTGCAGCAGGACAGTGACAGAAACTGTTCTATACAGCAGTGTGTATAGCTGAGTGTGAGTGCAGGCAGATTACAGCAGCAGTGTGTGTATAGCTGAGTGTGAGTGCAGGCACATTATAGCAGCAATTGAGAGATATTACTTCCACAGTCCTGTCCCCTTATGCAAGTCTAAGCCTGAAGTGGATCTGCTATGATTTGGATGATTTCCTGGGTCAGAGTACAGTGCTGTAGACCCCGCTGTGCAGGCCATGCTCCTTCTCCACTCCCGCTCCCACCCAGTACAGGGGGCTCTTAAACCAAAGTAATGCTCTTAAATCAAGTTACAGTTTTGAAAAACTGTGAGCTCTTTTTGCAAAATGCTCTCAATCCAAGTTACTCTTAAACCAAGGTACCACTGTATATCTTTATGGGCAAAGCTTCAGTATAACTTGTAATTTATTGATTGAAATATCAATCCTAAAGAGTCCAGTCCATTGAGTGACACCGCCCACTGGACTCCTTATCACTGCATGATCGGCTTTCCATCATCATTATACAAGTTATACTGAATCTTTTCCCACAAAGATATATATCAATCCGCTCAGTTCTTCTTGCTCTATAACATGGTGGTGATAGATTAGATAGCATTTTCCTGGTGACAAGTTCCCTCTAAAACTGCAAATATGTGCGGCGAGGGTCCTGCTCAAAAGATCTTACAATGTATGAAAAAGTAGGGATGAAACAAAATGTAAAAATCTTTGTTTCAGTGTTTGTGTCTACATTGTTCCCTTATTATGGCATATTTATCCGAATTTCCCCGCTTGTATAATGATAACAACAATCCTGTTGCTAAAATAGAGGACAATAATGAACATAAGAAATGACAGCAGAGACGTGCTAGCTGAGAGGCCACTCTTTAAGTCCAACAAGCCTTGGGCCTGCCTGTAATGTCTTCCATAACTCTCAATCTAAGAGGTTTTACAGCCCATATGTACCATTATTCTACTATTTTATTCCTTGCTCTCCCTTTGCTTGGGTTTCAAATTATGTCATCATTCCGTAAGAAGTGGTTCCAAGAATATTGTTTTAATTACTCTCTTTTACTGCTCATTAGAAGCTCTCCTATGTTCATTCTGCTAGACAAAGAAACGAGAAAAGATAAATGCAAAAAGAATTGGATCAAAACACAATGAGGGTTTACAAGGAACCCTGTGCAAAAATCTGATTTCCATTACAGGATGGATTCTTAAACTTATGTTACACACATTAGCGAGTCCACGTGGGGCGTAAGGATGTCACTGGATGGGAAGGTGTCTTGTGTTTCATTGGGATTTCAAAGTGAGTTAATGTCAACCAGATGGGTCCAGTTGTCACTGAGATGTTTAAAGCAATTGAAAAATTAGAGAAAATGGGTCTCTTCGTGACAAAGTAGCCCCCTTGTCTCCCCCATTTCACTCTTAGGTTTAGGCCATAAAATATGGTCATACAACACACAGTGAAAAGACTGTACTACTGTATACAGCCCACATAGTTTAGGCATATATCCCCTGAATTAATTTGCCGCGTCCATTTAATATGCCCTTAGGAGTGCATATAATACTGCCATATGGTTCCTGCATAATACTCTTAAAATAATACCATCATACACTGCTAAACAAGCCTGTGGAATCCAGTTTTCGTTTTTTGCCCTTTCATTTTCTCCTCCTTGTGTTTAAAAAGCCATAGCGCTTGCATTTCACCTACAGACCCAAATGAGCCCTTATTTTTTGCGACACAAATTGTACTTTGCATTGACAGACTTAATTTTTTCATAAAATATGCTGCACGGCCGGGAAAAAAAATTATTTGTGCAGTGAAATAAAAAAAAAAGGCAATTTTTATTTTTTATTTTGGGGGGGGTTTGTGTTTAAACCGTTCGCCCCTTGGTAAAACTAACATGTTATTTATGTTCCTCAAGTGGGTACGATTACAAATATATGTAACTTGTATAACTTTTATTTTATTTGATGGCTTTTAAAAAATAAAAAAAAAATAACATTTCTTCAAACTGCTCTATTACCATCACTTTTATTTTTTGGTCTATGGGGCTGTGTGAAGTGTAATTTTTTGCGCCATGATCTACACTTTCTGGCTATGTTCACACTGCGTATGAATCCGTCCGTAGATCGTACGCCGCCATACATGTGCGGCTGAAACTACGGGCGTGGGAAAAATAGACATGCAACCGGATGCGTACGCACCGCGAACATACGCCCGTAGTACAGTTATGCTTCCCTAGATTGTTTCGAAGCGATCTGAGGCAGGTCATTTACTTGGAAATCTTCGCCCAGCCCCGTAAACCACACAGAACCTTTTGGATCGAAAAATTAAGTTCAATTTGGCTGAAATAAGTACTTTGTACGGAACCGCATGGAAATCCACGGCCGTGAGTTTCAACATTTCCGTCCGCAAACAATGGTCTTGTTCATTTTTCACAGCGCCGTATACGATCCGGCCGTAAGCTCAAACGTAGTGTGCACTGTGCGGGTGTATATCGTATACTTTCAAGCGAACACATCAACCTCAAAACTACGTGAGTATATTCGAGGTTTGCACTACGGACGGATTCATACGCAGTGTGAACATAGCCTTAATTTGTACCTTGAGTGCATATATGCGACTTTTTGATCACTTTTTATTACATTTTTTCTAGATTTGATGTGACAAAAAAAAATTAGCACTTTTGCACTTTGGCGGGTTTTTGCGTTTACGCCATTTATCGTGCAAGATCAGAAATGTGATAATTTAATAGTTTGGTTTATCTGACTGGTTTTTGAAGCCAAAGCCAGGAACAGAACAGCTGGGTACATAACAGCTGGGTGCCACACGCTGCGGAGAGGGCTCGTGCTGTGAGGCCTCTTTGCATCTCCTTAACAGCGGCATGACAAGTACAGTATACTCGTCATGCATTGTTAAGGGGTTAAAATCTCTAATAAGTGGCGTCTGTATGTCTGTAGAACTATATATAAAAGATACATATATTACATATTACATCACCAGTAAATGTCCAGCAAAGGAAAATTAGAAAACTAATAGATGGTACAGTATATACACTGGACCAAGCATAGAACGTATGCTTGGTCCAGCCAAAAACTCTCAAACACATACATAGTACAGTAGGTGATATAAGACTAATATAGAACCACAGTAATGTATAGTCTGTGGCTCCACAGTAAAGTAAAGGTTAAAAGTGTAACTGTCATTTCAGGGTCATTTTTTTGAAAACATTAAATATCAACAGTTCAAGCGATTTTAAGAAACTCTGTAATAGGTTTTATAAACCAAAAGAGTTTCCTTCTGGACTGAAAAAGCAATCTCCCAGCCTCCCCCCCTACTTCAGAAGAAGCAGGATTTCTGTGTCCATTATGTGGCTATGGAGAGGGGAGGGGCTGTTAGGAGTGACTGAGCACGGAGCAGTCTTGCACAGCACAACACCCTGCAATCTTCTCTCAGTAAGTTCATAGATAAGCACTGTCCTTTCTGACCCCAGAATCCTGCGGTTTAGGTGCCCAGACAGTCTACAAACAGCAGACCTTCATGTCACCTCTTCCTGCTCCCTCATCTCCCTCAGCCCCTCCCCCCTTTATAGGCTTAAAATGGAGAGAGCAGAACCCGTCTTCACTGGCTTCTCTGTAATGAAGACGTGTTTGCCAGATAATGCACAGATAAGAAGTCAGGGGGGAGGCTGGGAAATTGCTTCTTGAGTACAGATGGAGGCTTTTTTTGGCTGATAAAACCTATTACAGAGTTTCTTAAAATCGCTTACACTACTGATTTCTGCAATAAAAAAAAACATGACAGTTACGCTTTAATGACAAATTAAATTAAAAGAAAACCTAATAACCCACGGTTCTGCCACACTGGGAGAAAACCAGCCTGATGCATGCTTCAGAACACCCCTGTCCCCTAGATGCTAAAGGTGAATACACCCAGACAATGATGTGAGGTATATGGTGTTATTGATTAGTACCATATTAATTGTTATTGTAACTGTAAATAAGCTTCAGCAGTACAAACATGATTTTACACTGCTAAAAGGGTCGTTCTGCCCTTCTCTCCTGCCAGATCAAACAATGTGCCCGGAGACACGCTGCTGCAACTATATGTGCATATGTCCTATACATTAGAATATTACATATACAGAACACTTGCTGAGCTTTCCACAGATGCTTTAGTAATTGTCCTGCCTGATGCCACATGAGAAGGCCAAGAGTGATAGAACATTGTTAGGTTCCATAGGTGCTTCCCTCAGTGGTGGCAAGGCTATAGGTTATACAGCTACCATGAATGGATGACACAATTTTTAGGTAGACAGCTATCTAAAAGCATCTGAGCACCCAGGGTGTAAAGAGAAGACAAGAATCCCACATCTGTGTGCCTCTTCCACCAGTCTAAAGGCCCTATTACACAAAACAATTATTGGCCGATATCGGCTGTTACGGACGATAATCGTCTTGTGTAATAGTAGACAACGATCAGCCGACATGAACAATGTCAGCTGATCATTGCAGTCGTTTGTCTTTCAACATGTTGAAAGACAAATGACTAATATAGCAACAATCTGCTCCTGTT
Source organism: Dendropsophus ebraccatus (assembly GCF_027789765.1). Classification (NCBI taxonomy): domain Eukaryota; kingdom Metazoa; phylum Chordata; class Amphibia; order Anura; family Hylidae; genus Dendropsophus; species Dendropsophus ebraccatus. Next base: position 57,414,279 of record NC_091456.1, on the reverse strand, counting down.
GCTCCGTGGAATAGGAACGGCGGCAACAGACCAATGCTATCTGCTATGGGCTGCCCAGACGATCTAGTGATCACCCGGGCAGCCACCCCTCAGGGCCCCCCGTATTCACCTGCTTGCTGCCGACACGTGTAAAGCTATTACATGGGGCGATGGAGAGGAGCAAACGAGCTCTGTCAACCTCCTTGTTCCCCGCTCATTGCTGTCACTATTAGACGCGTCGGCAGCGAGCGGGTGAGTGCAGGGGGGCCGGGGGGAGCTGTGGGGGAAGGTTGCGGCCCGGGTGATCGCTAGATCGTCCAGGCAGCCCATAGCAGGTAGGAGCAGTCTGCTGCCGCCACTCCTATTCCACGGAGCGACGGCAGCAAATCGCTGCTATCACGGTTGCTTGTCTTTCAACATGTTGAAAGCCAAACGACTGCAACGATCAGCCAACATCATTTATGTCAGCTGATCATTATCTTCTATTACACATGACAATTATTGGCAGTAAAGGCTGATATCGGGTGCATAAGGCTAGTAATTATTAAGTGGGCCTTAAAGGAGTACGTCTTCTGCTATGCTCAGCCAATCGTGACTGAGCAGCTGATGATGCGTGGGGAGGGGGGTGCTGGAGCAGTCAGGCCGGCCTCCTGAAGAGTGATGTAATCTTCCCAAGATGGCGTCCGGGACTGAAGAAGTCAACAGTGGTTCTGTGAGTATGCGGTATTACACTTCTGGGTAAAGCGTCAGAGGGGTGGAAAAATGTGAAAGGGGGCCATACACATAAATAACGCACATTACAATGTTGTATAACTTTGTAATGTGTGTTATTTAGTGAAAAAAAGTTTTAAACCGCACTATTCCTTCAATAGCACTGGCAGCAAGCAGGGAACGAGGAGCAATCGAGCGCTGACAGCACTCGTTTGCTCCTCTCAGTCGCCCCATGTAATAGGGGCTTAAACTGTTGACACCTTCCAGCTGAGCCAATTTCCAACCCTCCCATTAGCATGATGCAAGAGCAGTCTGGATTCATGTGCCCATTTTTCAACTGCTCAGTGATCAGGTTTTGGTTCCCTCTTACCCCTTCTCCAATGGTACTCCGCTGTTATAGCCCAACAATGCTAAGAAATGATGGGCTGTGCATTCAGGCACATTAGTTAGGGCACCAAAATTTGTTTGGCTGTGCACCACATGTTTGTCTGAATGATTCTTGCCATCTTCTTCCACCTCCTTTCATCCACAAGTTATTGGACGTTTGTCAAGACTGGCCTAAGCTACACTAGCAAAAATGACCTTGCCTTGTTCTACAGTGCTCAGCTCACTATATAATACAGTTCTAATATGGAATTCACACTGTTACCAATCTACAAATTTGCTCACCTAAAAAAAGAGTTTTCCGATGAGGACACCATTTTTCGACTGTAAGAAATTAAACTGGCAAATAAAGATAATTTACTACCTTTCTGTGGTCTTTTATGCTTTCCTTCTGCTTTTGTTTCAAACTGTCTGGTCTGTTCATTAGCCCAACTTCCTGTCTAGGGTCACGTTCCTGCTGTACACTCTAGCCTTGAATTCAGCCAACTCTAAAGGGGTTATGCAGCGCTACAAAAAATTAATTATTGCACCCCAATTTTGTACTATTACAAAATACAACTCATCCCATTGGAAAACAAATATATATATATTATATGGCTCAGGGAAGAAACAGAGTGCTGCACATCACACCCATGGCTGATACTAGTGCCGCTTGGCTAAATAAAAAACACATCAGAATTTTGTGTATGAATTGATCAAGCCATACTGCCCCATGTACCTCGTGCCGGTATCTGATACACATGGGTCCCTACACTAAGTCCACACCGTGCCAGTCAGTGGCCACCAACCCCGCAGGCGTGCACAGCCAGGGAACGGGGGCCATGGGACGGCCCTGCGACCCCCATGCCACAGGACCAGACCCAAAAACACCACACCAGAACCCGGCCAGCACCGCCGGCGGAGAAGGTCGCCCCCAAGCAGCACAAGTCTGGATAAGGTATTGCGCTCACCATAGCTGCAGCAAACAGAATGGGAAAAAAACAGGAGGGATTAAAACCATGTGCACTCAGGTGTCTCCTGCTAATTGCGGTCATGTGGGTCTCACCAGGAGGAGTGCAATACACGGAGAAAAGAGAGAAACAAAATGTGGCTCAGGGAAGAAACAGAGTGCTGCACATCACACCCATGGCTGATACTAGTGCCGCTTGGCTAAATTAAAAACACATCAGAATTTTGTGTATGAATTGATCAAGCCATACTGCCCCATGTACCTCGTGCCGGTATCTGATACACATGGGTCCCTACACTAAGTCCACACCGTGCCAGTCAGTGGCCACCAACCCCGCAGGCGTGCACAGCCAGGGAACGGGGGCCATGGGACGGCCCTGCGACCCCCATGCCACAGGACCAGACCCAAAAACACCACACCAGAACCCGGCCAGCACCGCCGGCGGAGAAGGTCGCCCCCAAGCAGCACAAGTCTGGATAAGGTATTGCGCTCACCATAGCTGCAGCAAACAGAATGGGAAAAAAACAGGAGGGATTAAAACCATGTGCACTCAGGTGTCTCCTGCTAATTGCGGTCATGTGGGTCTCACCAGGAGGAGTGCAATACACGGAGAAAAGAGAGAAACAAAATGTGGCTCAGGGAAGAAACAGAGTGCTGCACATCACACCCATGGCTGATACTAGTGCCGCTTGGCTAAATTAAAAACACATCAGAATTTTGTGTATGAATTGATCAAGCCATACTGCCCCATGTACCTCGTGCCGGTATCTGATACACATGGGTCCCTACACTAAGTCCACACCGGTTAGGGACTCATGTGTATCAGAAGACCTGCACGTGGTACATGAGGCAATATGGTTTGGCCAAATTATATACTAACTTCTGATGTTGGTTTTAAATGTAGCTGAATAAGCTTTCGTGTCAGCCATGGGTGCGATGTGCAGCCATTTCTGTCTTTTTGGCTTGTGCATATATATATTATATCATTTCAATTGGGGAAAAAAGTTATGGCTTTTGGAATGCAACCATGATGCAAAAAAAAAAAAAAAAAGATGAACAGAATTACTTTGTCATTAAGGCCCAATGAGGCTGGTCAGTAAGGAGTTAAAGAGCAACACGTTGGGGCTTAGGCAGACACCACTCAGAGCTTAATTGTCACAAGGTTTATTTAATGGTGCAATAAAATCAATACATCTTCTATTCCCTTTGAAATAAAACATTCGCTGATTTTCATTCTGAATCTCATTGCGCTGCCAGTCGTAAATATTCCTATCAAGCATATCAAGTAATTTATAATACATTCTCAGCGGAGAAAAAAAAGTGGACCAAATTATGGCAGAGAAATATGAATTTAGAAATAATTTACGACCCCCATCTTCATCTGCTTGTGGCCGGTCAGAGCCTCCCCTCTGCTGTACTGGGTGTGGGTCTCTTCAACTTCATTTAAGGGCGATCAATTGTAATTTGCCAACTCAGTGTCTTTCTGATAAGAAAACCATTGAAACACTCACTAATCCCATCCCAGGAAGGTTGCTCAGCGCTCAGGGTCCTGAACATGATTTAATGACATTGATTTTGTGTTTTTATTACGGCTCAAAAATGAAATACTTGGTGTTCTGGTCTCTGCTGTAACCTGAATCCCATTATGTTGTAAATGATTGTATCAGTAAAATTAGACACATTTTGGTGATAAACAGGAGGAATAGATGAACCTGAGCCCTATGTTTATTTATTTATTTACAAAGGTCTTTAGCTACAATAGTTTGTTAATATAGTTGTTTACAATGGATAATAAGTGATTATTTATTTATATTCTATTGCCGTAATGGTGGAAGGCGTGCTCTCACATGTGGGCGTAGTAAATACAAAGCTGCTGATAAAGAACAGTAACTGTTAACGGGAAAATCTTTTTCTTTCAAATCAACTTTCAGAAAGTTATATAGATTTGTAATTTACTTCTTTTTAAAAATTTCAAGTGTTTCCATACTTATCAGCTGATTTATGTCCTGCAGGAAATGTTGTTTATATAAGCGACCATGCTTATATAAACTTTAAAGGGGTTATCCAGTAAAAAAAAAATCTTTCAAATCAACTAGTTTCAGAAAGTTATATAGATTTGTAATTTACTTCTATTTAATCTTAAGTCTTCCCATACTAAGCTGCTGCTGCATGTCCTGCAGGAAATGAGGTTTACTTTTCGGTTTGACACAGTGCTCTTTGCTGACATCTCTGGCAGAGACAGGAACTGTCCAGAGCAGGAAAGGTTTTCTATGGGGATTTTCTGCTTCTGCTCTGGACAGTTCCTGACATGGACAGAGGTGGAAGCAGTGAGCACTGTGTCAGACTGGAAAGAAAAACAACATTACATGCAGGACATACAGCAGCTGATAAGTATGGGAAGACTTGAGATTTTTAAATAGAAGTAAAGTACAAATCTATATAACTTTCTGAAACTAGTTGATTTGAAAGTTTTTTTTTTACTGGAGTACCCCTTTAAAGTGTATATAAGAATGGCCACTTTATTCCAAAAACACCTCTCTTGTCCATTTATGCATCTGATATTCATTTCACATATATAGAGATGTGGTGCCAGACACAGAACATGTACATGTACAGTCGCCATTTTATCTACACCAGATATGGAGATCAAATGTAAGATATTGCATGTATTTATTTAATTGAATTTGTTGTGTTTCTTTTCTTTGTCACTATGTGTATCTAAAAAATGAAAAAGTTGAAATATTGAAGTTTTTTTTTTTATTCTGAACACTGAACCTTCATGATATATGCCTCCTGTAGGTAGTTACCCCCATAGGTATATGCCCCCTGTAGGTAGTTGCCCCCTTTAGACAAATAATAATAAATATAACATACATCCTGGCTGCTCCCTTGTTGACAGTGTCTGTTCCTTCCCCATTTACAGCAGATGCTTACAGGGTAAGTGACAGGGGGGGAAATGAGCAGTCTAACACCCGCAAGGCCAGGTAGGTGGTAGCACCTTGGCGACTGTCTGTCTTGCCTTCCTCTTGACCCAGCCCTGCCTCAGATAGTTATAAACTTGCTGTGAATATCAACATACTGATCCCTATGTGTATCTATAATATATGTTTACAAACCTGGGTCTCTGCAATGGCAATGTGTTGTAAACCTCTTAAATGGCTACCATCTTTTAAACAAACTATGCAATAAATAAACAAACAGCACCTCATATTAGGCTCCCCCAAACTTTCATTCATTCTGAAGAAAACAGTACAATTCATTCTAGTCTTTTCTAGAAAGACTAGCAGCTCACTAGGAGATCAGGTTATATGTTGCCCATGAGTGATTGGAGAGCCAGAGGCAAACAGAGACTGCAAAGAGAATTTACCTTATTAGGTCTTACCCCAAAACTTGATTTACAGCTTAGACTGCTTAAACTGCTCTATAATGCCTTTCATGCTGTTGCTTCTAATGGTGTACTATAAAGCAACATAGGAGCAGTTTCCCTTGTGGGTATGCAGTGTATAGCATAATCACCACAATATGGCAAGATTTTTCTGCCACTCCAAGGAAGCCATCCTAATGCACAATGTATTTCTTCTGTTCAGCTTTGGTATATAACTTTTAATTTATGAAAGAAAATGTTTGTTTTTTTACATTTTTAAATTATGTGATGTGCCCATCTGTTACCTCCAATGAATGCGTTGGGAACTGCAGGGCTATTCACGCCCTGGTCCAGGCACAGTTACATACTGCTAGTACTGCTATAAGTGCTAAGCCTAAAGGCCCTATTACACTAAACGATTATCGGACGATTATTACTGTTCTGGCCGATAATCATTTGGTGTAATAGCGCCTTTTAACAGGTTAAAAAAATCACAATAATGACAGTGACGGTCTTCTGCATGTTGTTCTGTGTAATACCGTGGCCCGGTACCCTCCTCCTTCCGATCCTTCCAATTGCTGTCTGTGGCTGTAATACCACAGGCAGCGAGCGGAGAAGGAGGAGGAAGCGAGTGCTGATCTGATAGGTCAGTGCTCGCTTCCTCATGTAGATCATGCCATATAATACGCCCCTAAACCTCCTCTAATGTCTATTCTTATGCATATTGGCATTGAAATAGACATTACAGTAAGGGAATAAGCCTGGATCAGGAGCGCTGCAGGCTCAGCAAGTGAGTGGGCATAACTATCAGTCACCACTCATACTGCTACACAGGCATGGTTTGCACATTTGATAATTCCCCTCATGTGGGTGGAAAGATAGCCATTTCCATATGTGCTGGTCTTCATCTTGCTTCTTATTCATGTTAGTATGATATTTTTGTTTTCATAAACTCAATGTGCTGCAGATCAATAAAACCTGATCATACTTTAGCTCTTGGTTTCCCTAATATCTGGTCAATCCCTAAATGCTACAGATTTTAGTTGCTAGGATGGCGGCTAGCCGTAACCGATCATCCTGGTTATTATAAGACTGACCTTCTTCGGTCTGTCTACTGTGCAATGTCCTCGTCCGAAAATAGTTAATTTGAACAAAATGTTGTGATTTATTTTTCTATTTAAACTGGTTGTAAACATGAAAGGAGGAACTTCTTTATAACACTCATTGCAAATGTTTCCCTAATTGGATTTCTTCTTTCGCGGCTTCCAGAAGAAATAAAAATAACATATTTTATTTATTTCGGTTACTTCGATGGCTCAGACATGTTCCAGAGCACTGTACAGAGTGTCACCGTCAGCACCTGTTCCCCAGTAGGGCTCTCTAGCTAATTTCTCTATGTCAGACACACACACACTAGGGTCACTTTTAATAGAAAGCCAATTAACCTTTCAGAATATTTTTGGCGCACTAATACATTCTAATACACATTATCATAATGTATCATATTATTCATCCCTTGACCCTTATTGCTCCATTCTCTGCCACGTATACAATGCTAATGAAATCCCATTATAGATGCTTTCAGTTTTAGCATATTTATTGTCTATAATATTTATTTGTATCTAATCTACCTTTGTATCATCTCTTTATTGTATCACTATTTATATTGTACAATTCTTTAAAATAAATGTGGGGAAGGTCTTATAACATGATATAGGATAATATGGAAAAAAAATTATGACAGATTTATTTTTTACATTTAGGTTTCTGGTTTCCAGGTAGAAGAAGACAAGATTGACTCACTTCCACATAAACATAGAATTTTGCTATTTTTCATAATCACACTCAAAATAAGAATAATCTTACACATACACAGAGACCTAGACATTCAGGGGGGGTTAGGAGAATAATGCCAATAGTTCTACCAAATGTAACAGATAACATGCAGTGCAGTCATTACCAATACAGAACTGAAGCATTGTAGTTATTCTACCCTAAGGTAAGTATGACTACCAGACTAACCCCAGATTTCTCTATAGAAGTATTGAATTCTGCAGTAACTTTATAAGCCATATGCTTGCTTTGTCAAACTTTCTACTTTCACAGCTCTTGGTTGCCACTAACACCTTGGAAATCCTTTTCTTAATTTTCTTATTTACTGTATGTCTGCTTAAAGTGTACCTGTCGTTATAACTTTCAAAATCTAAATCAACAGTAGATGTCACATAAAGCAAGTTTGCAATTTTTTTTTTTTTTTTTTTGTTATCATGGAAAGGACGTCATTTTCTGTTTTCTGACCCTTTTTTTTTTTCCAAAAAACAGGAAACAGGAAGTCCAGTGTTTCCCAGGCCATCTGAGCACTCACAGAGAGAAGGCAGTCATGTGACTGATGGACACATTGAGCCGTGACTCTCTGTACTGGCCGGAATTCCTGGGTTTAGTTTTTTTCAGCCAGCCCAAGTCAAAAAATCTACCTTTAGGAGACTGGACCTGGATTTCTATTTCTGGAAAGTTCGGCTTTGTTTTACAGCATGATAACAACCAAAAAATAATGAATGTTAATTGCAAACTTGCTTTATATCACATCTACTGTTGATTTCGATTTTGAAAGTTGTAACGACAGGTAAACTTTAGGGCCGTATTACATGGCCCAATGATTTGATGTAAGCGAACGCCGATAATAAACTATGCATACCTCTCCACGCTCCCTGATGTCCTGCTAGCTTCGGCCTTCTCCCCGCAGTGTCTGGCTGCTCAGCCAATTACCAGGACAGTGCCGCAGCCAGTGATTGCACAGCAGACATCAGGGAGTGTGAACGGTATGTATAAGTTTAGTATTTCTTTTACACGTTCATCAGCCCTGGGCCGTGCATCACTATTCCATGTAGTGATGTACGGTTGGTGCTCAATGATTTTCTTCAGCACTAAAAAGACACAATCAGATGATAATTGTTGTCTTTATTACACGGAGCAATCATCTGCTAAATCGGACGGATTTGGCAGATTGTCTCTCCATGTAATAGGGCCCTTAGATTAGTAATGTCTTGTTGAACTACTTTACAGTATGCACACTAATCTGCCTTATCTTCATTTCCAGGTGAATACATTGAAAAAACAGGACACTGCATGCCATGTGATGCCTCATGCTTTAAATGCACTGGTCCTGGTAGGCATAAGTGCATCGGCTGCTCTATTACACGGTGAGATCATGTAACACTTGTAAAATATAAAATCATGAGATTTTTACAGCTAGATCTGACAAATTAACAGTAGCAATAGTAATATTTTTTTATTCTTATTCTTATTCTTCTTATTATTAATATTTTAAATAAGTTTTTCAGCCTAGTCACTGTTGTTTCAACAGATTTTGCATAAATCAAGTAGAAGCAAATAAGTAGAAGTAAGAAAAACTTTGTAATATACCTTATCAGAGAAAAATGCTTCTTTCTCCATGTATCAGGTTACTTTCCTTTCTTCCTGTCCCTGGCAAACTCACCATTTACTCTGAAAAACAACTAAAGTGCATCTTGAAATAACAGAAAGACTACCATGGAGAGAGCAGGGAGAAATAGGGACAGGAGAGGGGAGTGGCTGGAGAGAGTGCCAGAGGCAGATAAAGATACTGGAGAGAGAATACAGGAGCTTATAGTAAGTAATAGGTCTCTAGCCAGTGCTTGATACGCAGCTTAGACTCCTCAGTACTGCTTTAAAATGTCACCCATGCTGCTGTGTCTTCTAAGGGTAAATGCCATAAAGACATAGGGAGAAAAGGAATTCCTCCTCTGCATGTTTATTGTATGGAAGACATCGATCACGGTAATTCGGGGACAACTGAAAATTAGAGATGGAGTCAAATTAATCTAATTGGAGATGGAGGTAAAAATGCCATATGCAAGTTATATCATGGCCAGAAATCCCATACCCCCATATACACACTATATACACATCATGACAGCTCATCTTGAAAACTTGTCTGTAAAAATAAGTTCATGAAGCTAAATATTTTCCCCTATATAGAGCCACATTACAGCTATTGAAATTAGATATTAGACATTTATGATCTGTCATTCAGACATGTCATAAGAATTACATCAGGGGCATGCAGCAACTAAAATATTCTTTATTTTTTGCTACCAACTTTCTTGCAGGGCTAACAGTTTATACTGAAATTAGTACAAAACTCAGATGCTCTGCTCCCTATGGAGAACCAGTGACAAATTAATGGCCAGTGATGGTTCCAGTTTCTCTGTGCTTATAAAAAAAAAAAAAAAAAAAAACTCTGTGGTTGAATACACATCCAGCACCTTATTTCCATCATGAAAAGTGATGGCATATTGTAAGGATAGGCCATCACCTAGTGACCACTAGGGGACCGACTTGTGTGACCCCCAGCAATTGTAAGAATAAAGGGGCTGGAGCACTGGTGTACCACTGCATCCTCTTTATAGCTTCTCGCTGCACAGCAGTGCTTAAGCCACCCAGGGAAGGTCAGCATAAAGTGACAGTATGTCCTAAAGATATACCATTACATTTTAAGATGGCAATACATTGTTAAGGATATTTTACCACCTCTGCAGCCATATTCTGTTACCATATCTTCTAACTAGGGATGGTCCGAACCGAGTTCGGTTCGGGTTCGTACGAACCCGAACCCTCGGTAATGATTCCCGCTGTCTGCCCGCTCCGTGGAGTGGGCGGATCCAGCGGGAGGACCGCCTGGAAAACTGGGATACAGCCATAGCCATAGGCTGTATCCCAGTTTTCCAGGCGTTACTCCCGCTGGATCCGCCCGCTCCACGGAGCGGGCAGACAGCGGGAATCTGCTGCCGTGCGTTCGGGGTAATACGAACCCAAACCTTGGAGGGTTCGGACCATCCCTACTTCTAACCCAAGCAAGACCATTTTTCCAAGTATGGGGGCAGGGGGCTTTGGTCATATGGGGACGGGGTATGGAAGGTGTTGGAATTTAGTGGATAACTGTATAATTTAATTATGATGTTTATAATGTAAATGCAGGCCAAGTATTGTGCCAAACCCCTGGCAGTCACCCTGGTATTGCAATTGTCCTCCAAAATACAACTATTATTGTAGTAAACTCCCCCCCCCCCCCCCCCCCCCATGATGTCTCTGGTATTGTAGTTGACCATCATGATGTCTCTGGTATTGTAGTTGACCAACATGATGTCTCTGGTATTGTAGTTGACCTCCATGATGCAGCCGGCATCACAGCTACCTCCATGATGCCCTTGTATTGTAGTTAAACCTACATCCCAGGTACATATTGTATTTAACACTTTCCTCCCCCCTCCCTAAATGCCGCAAGTCTGTCGGTACCAAATAAAATAAATAAACATTCCACTCACCTTTCCTACCCTCTAATGCTGAGGCTGGCTCTTCATTCTTGTGTAGTCTGTGCCGGAGCAGTACCAGTCTTTTCCTACATGTGGCACTCGACTGGTGACGCTCTATGATGTTACTGGTGACGCCACTTCTGTGGTGGTTTGTCGGTGTGGGTGTGCAGCTCAGCCAGTGATGGTAATCTCGTGACGCCAGTGTTAGTCCAGCACACAGCACACTGCTTTTTGTTGTGTTTGTACAGTAGCTAACTGTACTATTACCCAAAATGGTTGATGACCAGCTGGGCTGTGTTGGGTCCCTTGAGTCCTGAGTGGCAATCGACCCATTAATAGCATGGTGGCCGCGTACAGGCCGAATTAGATGTGCACTGCCCTGACATACAGGAGCAAATAGTCCATGGACCAGTGGTGGAGGGACCCTGACCTAACCAGTATTTTGAGTTTTACCCTACATAATTTTTTTTTATAGTATTATTATTATGCTGCATATTCTTTGTTTTCTTGCATGTGAAAATTATCATTGAGTAAACGATGCTCAATGGGGCATATTTACTATTGAAAATGCACCAGATTTGTAGTCAGGGGCATAACTACCACTGTAGCAGGCATTGCGACTGCTACAGGGCCCGCCGCCTCAGGGGGCCTGGTGGCCCATTCCTGCAGTACACTGGACCCCTGAGCCGTCATAATTTGAAGCAGCTGGTAGCCAAGTGAGCCTTCAGGGTGCTGCAAATGTCCCTCTAATGGTAAGCAGCCCTGATGAGTATCTACAGTTAAATTTTATGGGTTATGACAGGTTTATGGTCAGTCGGGGGAGGGGGGCCCAATCAAAAGTTTGCTATGGGGCCCAGCCATTTCTAGTTAGGCCCCTGTTTCTAGTATAATTTGTGAGGGAAAAAATGGTGTATGGCCTTGTATCGTATTTGATATAGTATGTGTTTTAAGCAATTCAGTAACTTGTTTGCCAAGGGGGTATGATACATTGTAAGAGGGGTGTGGTTTAGCAGTAAAGGCGGTCAGGGCTTCATACAACATTGTGCACCAAAAATTGTGCCAAAAGTTTTACACAAAGTGCCAGCTAATAGGTGGTCTAAGCGGTCCCCAGGCAGTATCCTCCCTCTGCATGGAGCGGGCAGCCTGAGGGATAGGAGAGCAGATCCCCGGACAGTATCCTCCCTCTGCATGAAGAGGGCAGCCTGAGGGATAGGAGAGCAGATCCCCGGACAGTATCCTCCCTCTGCATGGAGCGGGCAGCCTGAGGGATAGGAGAGCAGATCCCCGGACAGTATCCTCCCTCTGCATGAAGCGGGCAGCCTGAGGGATAGGAGAGCAGATATCCGGGCAGTATCCTCCCTCTGCATGGAGCAGGCAGCCTGAGGGATAGGAGAGCAGATCCCCGGACAGTATCCTCCCTCTGCATGAAGAGGGCAGCCTGAGGGATAGGAGAGCAGATCCCCGGACAGTATCCTCCCTCTGCATGGAGCGGGCAGCCTGAGGGATAGGAGAGCAGATCCCCGGACAGTATCCTCCCTCTGCATGAAGCGGGCAGCCTGAGGGATAGGAGAGCAGATATCCGGGCAGTATCCTCCCTCTGCATGGAGCAGGCAGCCTGAGGGATAGGAGAGCAGATATCCGGGCAGTATCCTCCCTCTGCATGGAGCAAGCAGCCTGAGGGATATGAGAGCGGATCCCCGGACAGTATGCTCCCTCTGCATGGAGAGGGCAGCCTGAGGGATAAGAGAGCAGATCCCCGGGCAGTATCCTCCCTCTGCATGGATCCGGCAGCCTGAGGGATAGGAGAGCAGATCCCTGGGCAGTATCTTCCCTATGCATGAAGCGGGCAGCCTGAGGGATATGAGAGCAGATCCCCGGACAGTATCCCCCCTCTGCACGGAGCGGGCAGCCTGAGGTATAGGAGAGCAGATCCCTGGACAGTATCCTCCCTCTGCATGAAACAGGCAGGCTAAGGGATATGAGAGCAAATGCCCGGGCAGTATCCTCCCTCTGCATGGAGCTGGCAACCTGAGGGATAGGAGAGCAGCTCCCCGGACAGTATCCTCCCTCTGCATGGAGCCGGCAGCCTAAGGGAAAGGAGAGCAGATCCCTGGGCAGTATCTTCCCATTCCCCATCCCCCTTTATAAATGATCCCCTATAAATTAAATTCACATATTTGGTATCGCCGCGTCCGTAATGACCCAGTCTATTAACCCGTTACATTAATTATCCTGCCCGCTTAACGCTGCAGAAAAAATAAATAAAAAACTAACTGAAATTATATTTTTTTGTTAATCCCACCCCCTAAAAAAATATAGAAAAAAAGTTTAAAACTGTCACATGTACCCAAAAAGTGTACCACTAAAAGCGTCAGCTTATGCCGCAAAACAAAAGCCCTCACATAACTTCATTGGCGAAAAAATTAAAATATTACTGCAATATGCAAGACACACATAGTTTTTATAGTATCAGTGCTATAAACTATAACAAAAGCTTTATAAAATGAATATCACTGTAATCGTACTGACCTGACGAATAACGGTAACATGTCATATGTAACGTATAGTAAACTGCGGACAAAAAATGATGAAAATCAGCTGCTAAATTGTGTTTTTATTTATACCACCTCATAAAAAATTAAATAAAAAATGATCAGGGTGTCGATTTGTACCGATGGAAACTTCAACTCGTCTTACACAAATATTTTGGCACCCCAAGGCCTCTGTGACATGGTATAATGGCTAAAAAAAAACCAACCTGAAATAAAAAAAGCCCCCAAAATTCACCAGATCTCTGTCATGTCTGAGACCTGTGGTTGAGTCAGGGGACGCACTGTGGCCACATATGGGGGATTTCTAGAAACATTGGAATAAGGGAAATCAATAGTGAGTGGTATTACTCAGTTAGTATTTGCTGTGTAAGAGGAAAAAATTAATTAAAATAGAATATCTGCCCCAAAAATGAAATGTTTAAATCTCCCCTCCAACTTGCTTAAATTTCTGTGAAACACCTAAAGGGTTATTAAACTTATGAAATGTTACTATGAATACTTTGAGGAGTGCAGTTTTTACAATGGAGAGATTTATGGGGGTAACTAACCTTCAGGCCCCACAAATCCACTTCAGAACTAAACTGGTCCCTAATAAAATCAGACTTTGAAATTTTTATGAAAATTTTAAAAATCGCTGCAAAATTTCGAAGCCCTCTAACATCCTAAAAAGGTCACAATAAAGTAGACATGTTGTAGATGTTGCATTAAAAATTAGTTCATGTGGCATGACTATCTTTCTTAGGAAAAGAGAATTTTAAATATAAAGAAATGTAAATTTTTGTAATTTTTGCTCAAATGTGTTTTTTTTTTTACAAAAAATTGCTAAGTGTTTCAACCAAAGTATACCACAAACATAAAGAGGAATACTGTGTGTCACGAAAAAACAATCTCAGAATTACCATGATAATTAAAAGCATCGCAGAGTTATCTCTAGATAAAGAGAGACAGGTCAGATTTGAAAAGTAGGCCCTGGGCATTAAATAGATATAAATTATAAATCTCTGGCACTTACTGGGACCAGTTGATTAGATTTTTTTGGGGGGTGAACTGTCCCTTTAATCTATTAGGGAATTGGAAATAATTAGAATTATATTGAGACCTATGCTATTAAAACTATTAGTTAGCTCCAAACTGGCCTCCCACAATTAAAACATATCTCTGTAGTAGTCCCCCTTGCCCCGATAAACTTGATTGACTTCCCTGTGGATCCTATAAATTCTGAAGGACAGATGAAAAATAAATAATGATATAATTGTAGCCATATTTTTTATTCTCTAATGCTGATAATAAGGAAAGAAAGTTCAAATAACACTATTGTTTCCAGCACAGTTCAGTTCCTGTCCACTCATTGTGCCAATTCTTCTTCATTGTATTGCCCTCTATTTCTTTTTCTCCAATGTTCCCCCTTTTTGCTCTAAATGTCATGGCTCGTTGGACAGGCACAGTGCTGGAGGCGTCTCTGGTCAAGGGTCTCTTCCTCACAATGAACTGTCTATTGACTAAAGGATGATGTTATCTCAAAGCCATTGAAAGAGCATTGAGAAACAAGCTGATGGTCTTTGTCCTTTTGTAAGTATGTAGAAGTTCATCCCACTCCATCAACATCACAAATATACAGCCCATTCAATGAGTGACAGTGCTACAGAAGCACTCCGACTGCTTCAGATGTCTTTTTTCTAGGAATTCTATAGTTTGCCGGGAGACCTGTTATAACAATATGTACATTGCAAAGTCACAATTTCCTTTAAAGCTGAGATTTTATTGAACAGCTTACAATAGACTCAACCATTTACATTGTAATGCCATATAATATGTCCGTCTCAAATAGACACACATGCACTAATATGCTCGATCTCTATAATTTAGAGAGAAGATGTAGAGTGTATCTAGTAGAAAGGCATGTATTGTCTTTCAGATATTCCCTATTATTTATTTGCATTGTTATTAACTAGACAAAGGGACTCAGAACAATCAAACAACCCAGTTGTGAAATCACTGAATAATAATGGCAACAAATCTATAGTATAATAACTGTAATGATAAGTGCAACGCAATGCTGCCTGTAATGTTCACAATCAAGTAGAAGACTGCAGCACTCACTTAAATGTTCACTTCTTTAATCCAACAGGGACACGGGATACAAAAGGTAAAGCCGGGTTAACATTCCTCTGGCGATCCAGTGGTGTTATCCGCAGTAGAAAAGCGCCAGAGAGAAATGCATTTTTGAACTGATCCCATTATTTTTAGGCCATGTTCACACTGCGTATGAGACCGGCCGTTCCGTGACTCCGGCCGGGTCACGGAACGGCCGGTCTCAGCCCGGATCATCACGGCGGGTACTTAAGTACCGGCTGGATAATCTTTTCTCCGTGGAGCTCTGATGCGGGCGCCGGAGCCGCTCGCTTCACTGTGTGAACTGACAGGTCCTTCTGCGGGCGGAACTCATTGAATTCCGTCCGCAAATAATGGACCTGTCAGTTGTTTGCGGCGCCGCATGGGAACCGGCCGGAGTGTATACGATGTGTGTACGCTCCGGTCGGAATCCCATAGCAAATAATGCTATGTTCCACCCCGCAAATCTACGGCTGTAGTTCTGCGGCGAGAACTACGGCCATAGATTTACGTAGTGTGAACATAGCCTTAAAGGGACAGTTTAAAGCATCTGGCATGTTAATACGTATCTTGCAGCGTTCTGCTGTATGGCTTGTCCGATGATCTGGTGCCGCATCCATTAAAGGCTATGGAGTGCCGGAGACATCGCAATATACAAATGCATGCATCATCTGGCTTTTATCTTTGGCGCTCCAAGGAGAGAAGATGGCCCCCTTTGCTCCCCATAGTCTAAAAGGAATAATAATAGTAGCCCCATTAACTCTTGTGACCCAACTCTGCAGCGGAGTGGCCCCCGGCATGAGGGGCAGCCTCTCATTACTCACCAGCTCCTCTATACATGTGCAGCACCCTATAGGAGATGTCCCCATGTCCTGCTGGACACAGTAGAGGGTTCCCATGTGAGTTGCCCCCTCCTATAGTAGAAGGTCCTCTCTAGTGCTACCTCCAATAGTAACTGACACTTTAGTAGATGACTCCCTGTTAGTTATACCCCTATGGTAGCTTTCCCCCTGTGAGTTGTGACCCTATAATAGATGGCCCGCTTTGAGTTGTCACCCTATAGTAGATGGCCCGCTGTAAGTTGTCATACTATAGTAGATGGCCCGCTGTGAGTTGTCATACTATAGTAAATGGCACGCTGTGAATTGTCATCCTATAGTAGATGGCGCGCTGTGAATTGTCACCCTATAGTAGATGGCCCCCTATGAGTTGTCAACCTATAGTAGATGGCCCGCTGTGAGTTGTCATACTATAGTAGATGGCCCGCTGTGAGTTGTCATACTATAGTAGATGGCCCGCTGTGAGTTGTCATACTATTGTAAATGGCCCCCTGTGAATGGTCACCCTATAGTAAATGGCCCGCTGTGAGTTGTCATACTATAGTAGATGGCCCGCTGTGAGTTCTCATACTATAGTAGATGGCCCACTGTGAGTTGTCATCCTATAGTAGATGTCCCCCTGTGAATGGTCACCCTATAGTAGATGGCCCCCTGTGAATGGTCACCCTATAGTAGATGGCCCGCTGTGAGTTGTATCCCTAGAATAGATGGCCCGCTGTGAGTTGTCACCCTATAGTAGAGGGCCTCCTATGAATGGTCACCCTATAGTAGATGGCCTGCTGTGAGTTGTATCCCTAGAATAGATGGCCCGCTGTGAGTTGTCACCCTATAGTAGATGGCCCCCTGTGAATGGTCACCCTTTAGTAGATGGCCCACTGTGAGTTGTCACCCTATAGTAGATGGCCCCCTGTGAATGGTCACCCTACAGCAGATGGCCCCCTGTGAGTTTTACTCCTTTAGTAAATGGCCCCCTGTGCTGCTGCCCCTATAATAGATGGCCCATGTTGCCCCTGTGTGCTGTCCTACTATAGTAATGGTGGCCAGCCCATATGATGACTAGATAAAAATAAAATAAAACACCCTCACATACAGTACATAGAGGGGTGTGGTAGCATGTACACCCTGAACAACCCCTTTTTTGCATAATGATTGATGATTCAAATAAATAGAGAAAAGAGGAAAAGAAAACGATGACAACTAATAGCAACTCGGGGTAACTGACGGTTTCTTTTAGAAAAAAGGATAGAATACCTGATGCCAAAAAGGCATCAGTTGTGGTCAGTTTCTGACAAAAACTGAAAAGGATGTAACTTATATACGTAAACCCAGCGAGTCAGTGACAATCATTTCTTGCTCTAATTGGGCTTTATCATAGGTATAAGGTGTGACAATTAGCATAAAACGATCATTGCTGACTTACCTTTCATATCCTGTGTCCCTGTGGGATTAAAGTCTGAGTAGATGCACAGCTATATCCCACAGCCTACAGATAGTGCCGAGGTGTGTATACTTGGTGGAGTGACTTGCTGTAATGTCATGTCAAATACCTACTCTTTTGGTAATGTCACAAAACATCTTGGAGATCCTGTAGGTATTGCAAAATAACATTTATGGGCCCATCTAGGTAGAAAACATATCCATCCAATTCTTGTATGATCCCCGATCAATGACAGACACAGACAGTATACAGACCTGTCCAAGAACAGTTTATGGGCCCCTGACATTACAAGAGTTTAGCATAGAACACTCCTCTTATCTTGTCTAAAATCAGTTATATGAGATCTGCTGGACTAATAGGAAGCAGCGTTTATTGTGATAGTAAACTCTGGTACCTACTGATCCCCTGTGCAGCTGCACATACAAGGTATCTCCATCCTTGGTCAACATTGCAGAGGCATTAGTGTTCAGGTTTGGAGATACTTCTGTACTTTTTTTTTAGGATTTTATTTTTTTTTTTTTTTTTTTACATTTTATCAAATTAGAATGGTAAAAGTTTTTTTTTTTCTAACACACATTTCTATCCAATTCCTGTAACCAGGCATAAGGCATTAGCAACGCAATACAAATTAACTTCTATCTCTGTCCCTGATTCCCTGACTCTGTCCCCTGTTTGGCCTAAGTAATAAGGGTATGCTTTTATTTTTACATCTATTTTTACTGTTACAAAACTGATTAAAAAAAAAAACTCAAGACATATCACTTGCTATAATATGACATAATTTGTACTGGCCTCAGCATGGTGTTGCATAATAAGTCACTGACAGTTGTGTAGTCCTTTAATTTTCCGTGAGTGTTGTCTCAGCCACTTCCCCAGTTCTTCTATCTTTCCCAAGATGATACATTATCGTCTGATGGTCCTTCACTAGATCTTGCCTCTAAGGCTGCATTTACGGACGTGGAATGCATGTACCGGAGTCCCCCCGCGCCCGGACATCATCTGTAATTACATGCTGGGAGCGGGGGAGACTGTATTCATAAGCGCCACGCTGTAGTAACAGCACCTCTGGCCAGCCTCTCCAGCCTACACCACTATCTCTATTTAGGGGAGAATGAGATGTGCATTCTGTCTAGTGCTGAACAATGACACAGAAAGAGAAACACCCAGGGAATGAATACAGCAGCTGCAATGTTCTGCAGCAGCTCTAGGTAGGTAGCCAGCAAGGTCGCTGTTGGAGGGCTGTGAAGAACAGCTGAGGGAAAGCAATGCATTCTGGGAATAGTAGTACTGAGTAACTGCTAAACTAGGTAGAACAGTGATAAGCTACAAAGCAACAACACAAACTTATTGTGGTGTTTTAAGAAGCGGGAGAGAGAGGTAAGCAATACTGTGTGTAGAATAATTTTTTGAGTTTTTTCTGAGACCCCTTTAAATATATATATATATATATATATATTTTTTATTTTTTTTTTTTTTTTTTTTTTTATGTCAAAAATCTAAACATTAAAGGGAAGAAGATAGATTACACATTATGTAAAAAAAAAATTAACTGCAATAGGGAAAGTATCAAAACGTTTAAAATGATTTCGATATTCCCAACGTCTTTTCTGGGTAATTAATCACAGCGCCATCAAGAAGCTTGTTAATATGTAAAAAAAATGCAGCTCTTCATTAGCTGGGATTTTCTTCCACTCAGATTCAATAACATTACCTAAAGCATGAGCAAGAGCCCTTGTTCTTCCCTCCAGACACGTGCTGTTACAGAAAGGTGCCAGTCAATCTGATCAAAGCTGGACCCTAACCACAGAATCCCTGGGCGGAGGTTTCCCAGCCGCTAGGAGAACAAAACAAACAAACACACTCTACCTACATGACATTTCTCCTTGGTAATGTATGTGCCCATATATAACCTGGGCTTTTACAAATACTTCTGAGTCTGCTAGGAATACAGAATCAACCACAAACAAATAGTAGCAACCGGCAGCTAGGAAGAACCAATTTCACAGTCTTTTCCATTATATTTAACATGCTTTGTTTTTTGTTTTTATTTTACAAGAGTTGCCTGAGTAATGAAATGGGGTCTATGACTAGGAGTGGCGCTCACGTTCTATAGACTTTAACAGAAATACTGTTTATACCATAACAGGACAGAATCTAATGTTACTGCTCTTAATGCAGTATAGGAGGGGTACTGCTGCAAAAATCTTTTTCTTTCAAATCAACTGGTTTCAGAAAGTTATATAGATTTGTAATTATATTTCTATTTAAAAATCTTACGTCTTCCCTTACTTAGCTGCTGTATGTCTTGCAGGAAATGGTGGTTTCTTTTCAGTCTGACACAGTGCTCTCTTCTGACATCTCTGGCCGAGACAGGAAGAGCAGGAGAGGTTTTCTGTGGGGATTTGCTGCTGCCCTGGACAGTCACAGGGGTTGTTACATTACCTGTAGGAAGTCATTACATGGGTAGCGGAAGCATACTCCCACACCTAGTCAGTCTTAGCTACGTTTCTGAGCAGAGAGGAAGCAGGACAAGTTGGTCCCTACCGTGGTCCATCTGGGCCCTGGCTTTGCCAGGTCCCCACTCCAGAGCTACACTCTGCAGTCTTAGTCTAGTTGCTAAGCAGAGCAGACGTATATGGGAGACTTAGACACCCTTTTCTTGTAAGCAGCACTTCCACATACTGTGCAGTGTTAAGCTACTCAAGGGTGAGGACAAGTCGGAGAAAACCCCATCCAATGCCAAGAACCAGTGTAAGAGTACAGGACAGTATCCTGATAACAAGAGGAACTGATCCAGATAGAACAAAGTTGCTAGAAGCCTACGTACTCTATCTCACAGCGTAGGTGTCACCAGGGAACCTTGACCACACTGCTTAACCCAAGTAACAAGGTCTGGGGCTTGTGTCAGCCTCTAGAACGGGTCGCTCGACACTGGTGGGCAAAAAGTGGTGTAAAGACAAAAAGACAAACTCCTCTCAACTACTCACAGCTCTTCTATACGAAAGGTCCTCAGTCCCCCCCCCCCCCTCTGTGGGTGGCAGTACCGATAGTCTAGGTGGGTCACAGCTCCACTCTGGACCACCGTGATAAGTACCCAAGGGACCCCCTCACAGCCCGGCAGGTCACAGACCACAGGGGAAAGGGTATAGCTAGCCTCCCTAAACTAAAAGCAGGTGTGCCACCATACCTGTGTGCCCAACCGGCACTGGCATCACAACAGCATACCATCTGGCTAAGCTATATTCTGACCAACCACCACAGTAGTGGCGTCACATGTTACCATCTAGCAAGTGACCGGTCGAGCACACACCACACATACATTTTTTAAACTTTTTTCCCCATTAAACTGATACATAAAACAAACTGCAAAAACAGTATGAACCTACCCTAACACTGCTGTAACTGAATTGCCCAAATTCTCCCCTTCTATGTTCTGCAGTATCTGGGTATGTGCAAGGCTGCACAAACAAAATTGAAGAATGGCAGCAATGACGCAACACTTCGATGGCTTCACACCATCAAAAATAGTGGCGTGAAGCCATCGAAACGTTCCGTCTATGGATTGCTGCACTTTGATGAATAAATCACATTTTTCTTCACCGTCACCCTGTGTCCTTTGGACTTTCCTCAACTAACTAGATAAGGCTGGGTTCAGACTACTTTTTTGCAATCCGTTGTTTGCAAAAAACTGATGAGGAAAATGGATGCAATTGTGTGCATCCGTTTTTCCATTGACTTTTTTTTAAAAGACACAAAAATTAGGTCGACCACGTTTTTGTGTACGCTAAAAAAAAGATCCGTTTTGATGCGTTTTTTTAATAATGGAATTCAATGGAAAAATGCACACAGTTGCATTCGTTTTTTGCAAAAAAAAATGGATGAAAAAAACGAATTGCAAAAACGTAGCGTGAACCCAGACTACAGATGCACAGTAAAATACACCTACTGTATGACGGCTCAGTCCCATCCCCGGTCACACAATAGCTGCAGGTGTCCGACTTCCTACATGTTATTATTAACATCTTTTCTTTTCATTTTCTTTCTTTTTGGCACAGATTCCTGGACGATGGTCATTGTGTGTTAACCTGTCCTGCTGGCAAATATGAATTGAACAGACAATGTCATACGTGCCACCATACTTGTCTTGCGTGCAATGGCAGTGAGCCTGACGCATGTACATTGTGCGGAATCGGTAAGTCCTCTAAGGCACAGCGGGGTAGCAAACAACTCGAGGGGAATGAGCAGGGCTTGGGGATAGAAATGGATTTCAATTTCCATGTCAGCTGTTAGAGACTCTGTACAAATCTCAGCCTCCTGAGTCCTGGCTTCAGCAGAGAATTACAAGCTCTACAGGGCAATAGGATTACGCTTCTAAAGTAAACAGCACAAAAATAAAGAGCGGGAGATTCTGCTGTTGATATAAAAAGTCACCGATGCGCTGCTGGACTTGTGAAGTGAAATCGAAATATTGATTTCTAGCTGCAAAACTACATCAAATGGAAGGCTCAGTGCGGAATAACTACTACTACTCACACAATCCCACTGGGGTGGACTGGTTGGAGCAGGGGTAGATTGTTCCAGCATGTTACAGTGGATATTATAACAATATTTTAAAAGCAAACGTCAATGCATCCATCATGCCATAGACAAACATGCAACAACCTCTACCTTTATGACAATGGTGGAAGGGTCAGTACCCAGACCTGCACCAAGACAACCTTTAAAGCAGGGGTGGGGAACATTTTCCATGTCGAGAGCCGGTCGGGCATTAATAAAATCATTTGAGGGCCACATACCTAGCACGGCAGTTAGTAGCGTGGGTTTGCAGCACACGGGGCAAGGCAAAGTATTATTCCCCTAGTGCCCCTGCTATTGTAGTTAACTCTCTTTGATGCCCCTTGTACCTGATGTGAATCCTTAGTGATGCCCAGTAGCCAGAGTTAACCTCCAGTGATGCCCCTGGTAGCTGTAGTTAACCCCTTACTAATGTCCCTGGTAGTCTAGTTAACCCCCCTGTGACGCCCCTTATAGTCTATTTAACCCCCAAGTTATGCCCCTTGTAGTCAAGTTAACCCCCTGTGATGCCTCTGGTAGGCCTAGTTAACCCCCCAGTCATGTCCCTGGTAGCCTAGTTAACCACCCCAGTCATGTCCCTGGTAGCCTAGTTAACACCCAGTGCCTGTCCCTGGTAGCCTAGTTAACCCCCCCAGTCATGTCCCTGGTAGCCTAGTTAACCACCCCAGTCATGTCCCTGGTAGCCTAGTTAACACCCAGTGCCTGTCCCTGGTAGCCTAGTTAACACCCAGTGCCTGTCCCTGGTAGCCTAGTTAACCCCAGTGCCTGTCCCTGGTTCCTAGTTAACCCCCAGTGCCTGTCCCTGGTAGCCTAGTTAACCCCAGTGCCTGTCCCTGGTAGCCTAGTTAACCCCAGTGCCTGTCCCCGGTAGCCTAGTTAATCCCAGTGCCTGTCCCTGGTAGCCTAGTTAACCCCAGTGCCTGTCCCTGGTAGCCTAGTTAACCCCAGTGCCTGTCCCTGGTAGCCTAGTTAACCCCAGTGCCTGTCCCTGGTATCCTAGTTAACCCCAGTGCCTGTCCCTGATAGCCTAGTTAACACCCAGTGCCTGTCTCTGGTAGCCTAGTTAACACCCAGTGCCTGTCCCTGGTAGCCTAGTTAACCCCAGTGCCTGCCTCTGGTAGCCTAGTTAACACCCAGTGCCTGTCTCTGGTAGCCTAGTTAACCCCAGTGCCTGTCTCTGGTAGCCTAGTTAACACCCAGTGCCTGTCCCTGGTAGTCTAGTTAACCCCAGTGCCTGTCCCTGGTAGCCTAGTTAACCCCAGTGCCTGTCTCTGGTAGCCTAGTTAACACCCAGTGCCTGTCCCTGGTAGCCTAGTTAACCCCAGTGCCTGCCTCTGGTAGCCTAGTTAACACCCAGTGCCTGTCCCTGGTAGCCTAGTTAACCCCAGTGCCTGTCTCTGGTAGCCTAGTTAACACCCAGTGCCTGTCCCTGGTAGCCTAGTTAACCCCAGTGCCTGTCTCTGGTAGCCTAGTTAACACCCAGTGCCTGTCCCTGGTAGTCTAGTTAACCCCAGTGCCTGTCCCTGGTAGCCTAGTTAACCCCAGTGCCTGTCCCTGGTAGCCTAGTTAACCCCAGTGCCTGTCCCTGGTAGCCTAGTTAACACCCAGTGCCTGTCCCTGGTAGTCTAGTTAACCCCAGTGCCTGTCCCTGGTAGCCTAGTTAACCCCAGTGCCTGTCCCTGGTAGCCTAGTTAACCCCAGTGCCTGTCCCTGGTAGCCTAGTTAACCCCAGTGCCTGTCCCTGGTAGCCTAGTTAACCCCAGTACCTGTTCCAAGTAAAATAATAAACATCCCACTCACCTTTCCTCCGCTCCCACGCTGCCCAGGTCCTCTTCTCTCTCTGCGCCCGTCTTCTCCTGCAGGTGGCGCGTAAAGAAATGACGTCATCGCACGCGGCCCGCAGTAGAAGGAAGACGTGCGGCGCTCTGGTGGGGCAGGGGATGGCACTCACAGCATCCTCCTGTGTCTGGCAGCTGTCACAGAGACAGGAGGATGCTGTGTATGCCGACTCCTGCCCCACCAGAGTGGCGCACACATCACAGGGGAGCCACGGGCCGCATCGGGAGGTCTCAGGGGCTGAATGCAGCCTGTGGG
The DNA here is from genome assembly GCF_027789765.1 of Dendropsophus ebraccatus. Lineage (NCBI taxonomy): Eukaryota > Metazoa > Chordata > Amphibia > Anura > Hylidae > Dendropsophus > Dendropsophus ebraccatus. The sequence goes on along the minus strand of NC_091456.1, from coordinate 57,389,931 downwards.
CCGAAGGTTCCCCACCCCTGCTTTAAAGGGTCTAAATGACACAGTAGAAAAGTGGCGAAACCTCTTTGTTGGGGCTCTTAGTGGATTTCTCAGCTCATGTATCTTAAAGGACAAGTGCCATGAAAAACTTTTTCACAGTAATTGAAGCACATTACAAAGTTATATAACTGTGTAATATGCTTCAATCACCTATCTGCCTCCCTTCCCTGTCTTTTCCCCCCTCCACCCCCCACCAGGAAGTGTCCTGACTTACACAGACCTGATTACTGTCGTCACCGTCACCAAGCTCTTCTCTCAGCTCCTTCTCCTGTTACACTAGCCTCCCCCCTCCCCTGCCTTGTCAGGTGACTCAGCTTGGTCAGCTTATCTTCTCTAGTGACATGACTCCTTCACTGAGTCCACGGCAGCAGGAGAGAGGGTATGAGGGGAGGAGGGAGCTGCCTATGTGCCGGAGTCAGTCTGAGGGAAGATAAGCAAGTGAGATGTGACAAGTGATGGCTTGCAGTTGTTCAGCCAATGGGAGCTGAGCAAGCCTGTCACCTGACAAGGCAGGGGAGGGGGGAGGCTAGTGTAACAGGAGAAGGAGCTGAGAGAAGAGCTTGGTGACGGTGATGACAGTAATCAGGTCTGTGTGAGTCAGGACACTTCCTGGTGGGGGGTGGAGGGGGGAAAAGACAGGGAAGGGAGGCAGATAGGTGATTGAAGCATATTACAGAGTTATATAACTTTGTAATGTGCTTCAATTACTGGGAAAAAGTTTTTCATGGCACTTGTCCTTTAATGATGAGTTAGAAAGCACTGGCACCTCTTTGATTAGAAAATGAGTGTCTGTGCTACCTTCCTGCTCAATCTGCATCAATGTGACCCTCTGAATGACTGACAAATTAGAGGAGTGCCTGAAACATTGGTTTTAAAGAGGCTGCTCACCTAAAAAAATTCTTTTAAATCAACTGGTGCCAGAAAGTGCCAGAAATTTGTAATTTACTTATCAGTTGCTGTATGTCCTGCAGGAAGTGGTATTCTTTCCCATCTGGAGAGCAGATTTATATGGGAACCTGCTACTGCCCTGGACAGTTTTTGACATGGACAGAGGTGGCAGCAAAGACCACTGTGTCAGACTGGAGAGAATACACTACTTGCAGGACATATAGCAGCTGATAAGTACTGGAAGACTGGATTGTTTTTAAAGTAAATTACAAATCTCTGGCACTTTCTGGCTGCAGTTAATTTGAAAGAATTTTTTTTCCTGGTGAGCTACCCCTTTCTGACATGTCTCAACAATGCTCTATAAGGCTAAGTTCCCACTTCGAGAAAGGACCGCCGTATATTGATAATGACGTTATGGACATTAGGGTGCGTTTACACAGAGAGATTTATCTGATAGATTTTTGAAGCCAAAGCCAGGAACAGTCTATAAACAGAGAACAGGTCATAAAGGAAAAATTGAGATTTCTCCTCTTCTCAAGTCCATTTCTGACTTTGGCTTCAAAAATCTGTCAGATAAGTCTCTCTGTGTAAACTTACCATTACTAGTGGGCCAGATCCTGGACATGCACTAATCTACTATATGGTATGCTTTAAGGTTGAGTTAGAATAGACCACATCCATAGTGCCAGAGGGAATTACCAGAAACCCCTTTCCCTATACCTCAATAAGTACTTGGTTTTAGATTTCCTTTCTTTTTTCCATTGTAAACCATCTTGGACACTGTGTAATGTTAAATCCTTCTATCTCACAATGAACCCTGTAACAGTCATTGCCGTGTTCACAATCCTGGCAGATGATAAATGTTTTGTCACTTGCAGAGGTGGAATTGGGAAGATTTTTTTCAAGTGACTGAGAAGCGGACTACAAGAACTTTTCTTTAATGCTATTTTGATATATGTCAATATAATCAACCAGCAAATCTCATCTAATGTATACAGGACGCAGGGTGGTCTGGTGCACCTTTATACAAGAGGGTATAAGCAGCCCATCACTATGCATTCCTGTAACTGTGTAATGATGCAATAGTGCCACCATATGGAGAGTAGTAGAATGGCACATTGCACATGCTGCTCCTGATTGTAGTAGCAATCTTACAGTCCTGTACATACATTAGTAATGTTGTTGTGAACCTATGGCGACTACTTACTATTTATACCCTAACATTGTTTCGGAATATTAAGTTACCAAGCGTGCTAAATGGAAGTAAAGAGGTAGAGTATTAGGCACATAGAAAACATTAATAATATACTGGATGCACTTACAATTCGCAAAGGATGGTATCCTTAGGACAACTCTTGTCCATATGCATATGGACATTACAGAATGGAGTTCTAGATCAAGACCCCCCCTCTATGAATAAAGAGCCGATCTGTGCAGATAGTCAGCCTTACATGACATATCATCATTCATAGCTGCTATGTATTACTATATGCAATAGCCACTGCAGGGGAAAACGCCTGGCAGGCCCTGGAATTCCACAGGAAAATCAACTGGTGGAGCTGGATCTAGGGTGATCAGCTGATCCTCCAGGTGATTATATTTTAAGAGGCTTATTACTGATGAAACTAATGGTGCGTTTACACAGACAGATTTATCTGACAGATTTATTAAGCCAAAGCCAGGAATGGATTTTATAGTCTGTTCCTGGCTTTGGCTTCAAAGATCCGCCAGATAAATCTGTCTGTGTAAACGCACCATAATTCTCAAAATGTTCAATCAACATGTTTCACCATCTCAAGATCAGGGCATTGTTTACAGATTTGTCATTTGGAAATACAGGTGATACATCTCCCATTCTTTGATGAAATAATAGCTTTAAAGATGGGTTTAAATATATATATATTTTTTTTTTGCATTATTTGCTTTCATCCCCTTCAATAGTGAACTGCCCCAGACATTTTCTTGATGCATTTGTCTTAAAATAATGTGCTTTTTTTTATCCTTTCCAAAGATAAAACTGGGAGAATGCGCTATCTGTATGAAGGAGAATGCAGAGAAAGCTGCCCACAGACATATTACATTGAAGATAACAGATGTGTGCCGTGTCCTGAAAACTGTCAATCCTGCAAGAGCAGCAAGCAATGTGACAAATGTGTGGAGGGCTACTATTCTGTGGATGGTGTCTGCCGAGAGCTGGACTGTCCTGAAGGTTTGTAGTACGGCTTGCACCTATGAACTCCAGCTGCCTGCTGATAAAACTAAACACCCTGTAAACTAATTCCAGACAAATTCCCTAAGGCTGGGTTCACACTATGTATATCTGAGGCTGTATTTGGTCCTCATGTCAGGTCCTCATAGCAACCAAAACCAGGAGTGGATTGAACACACAGAAAGGCTCTGTCCACACAATGTTGAAATTAAGTGGATGGCCGCCATATAACGGTAAATAACTTCCATTATTTCAGCTGATCCTCCAGGTGATTATATTTTAAGAGGGCTTATTACTGATGAAACTAATGGTGCGTTTACACAGACAGATTTATCTGACAGATTTATTAAGCCAAAGCCAGGAATGGATTTTATAGTCTGTTCCTGGCTTTGGCTTCAAAGATCCATCAGATAAATCTGTCTGTGTAAACGCACCATAATTCTCAAAATGTCCAATCAACATAGCCTAAGGCTATGTTCACACTACGTATATTTGAGGCTGTATGTTTGAGGCTGTATAGCAACCAAAACAAGGAGTGGATTGAAAACACAGAAATGCTCTGTTCCCACAATGTTGTAATTCAGTGGATGGCCGTCATTTAATGGCAAATATGTGCTGTTATTTTAAAACAATGGCTGTTGTATTGAAATAATGGAAGTTATTTACCGTTATATGGCGCCATCCACTCAATTTCATAGCAACCAATTAGATTTCCTCTTTCATTTTCCAAATAGTCTGTGAGGAATGAAAGGTGTAATCTGATTGGTTGCTAGGGGCGACTGAGCCAGTTTCACTTTACACCATGTTTGACAAATCTCCCCCATTGTGTATTGCAATGTCCAACCATGGTGTATGTCAGGGGGAATCCACAACATGTATCTCTGAGGGATACCTATGATGGATACCACCCAGTATACAGTACATTTTTTAATTGTAATCCTTTAATAATGAAATGGGGGCCAACATGACACCCTTCTACTTGGATAATGGATACCTTTACTGTACACTGCATATCAAGACACATTAGAAGCTTTCATTCTATTTTTTTGTATATTTTGTCCCTTGAAGGGATGTTTAAAGTGACTCTGTACCCACAATCTGACCCCCCCCCCCCAAAACCACTTGTACCTTCAGATAGCTGCTTTTAATCCAAGATCTGTCCCGGGGTCCGTTCGGCAGGGGATGCAGATATTGTCCTAAAAACAACTTTTAATCCGGCAGCGATGTGTCTAAGGGCCGGGGCTTACATTTGTATATGAATTAGGCTGGCACCACCTCTCTGTCCTTCCTCTCCACTCTCCTCAGCATTAGGAATGATCCAGGAACATTAACTGCTGTTTGAGCTTTGCACAGGTGTATTAACGATCCAGCCCATGTTCATTATACACACAGGTGGGGAATAGGAAGCAATCTGCCTGGAGCATTCCTAATGATGAGGAGGGTGGGGAGGAAGGACAGAGAGGTGGTGCCAGCCTAATACATATACAAATGTAATGGTGCGTTTACACAGATTTATCTGACAGATTTTGGAAGCCAAAGCCAGAAATGGATTTGAAAAGAGAAGACATCTCAGTCTTTCCTTTATGACCTGTTCTCTGTTTATAGTCTGTTCCTGGTTTTGGCTTCAAAAATCTGTCAGATAATCTGTCTGTGTAAACGCACCATAAGCCCCAGCTGTTAGACACAGCACTACAGGATTAAAAGTCGTTTTTAATACAATAACTGCATAACCTGCCGAACGGACCCAAGGACAGATCTTGGATTAAAAGCAGCTATCCGAAGGTACAAGTGGTTTGGGGGGGACAGATTGTGGGTACAGAGTCGCTTTAAACGAAATATACACAAATTAGCAGTAAAAAATGCAATAGGTTTCTAATTTTTATATATTTCATTTAAACATCCCTTTAAAAGACAAAATGTACAAAGTTTAGAATAAGATAATGCAATACGTTAACCAGACACCCTCCGCTCTGTTGAGCAGGGGCACCTGGTAAACTGCTCAAGTCTCCCATTGATTTCAATTGGGGTTGTTAGTCGAGTCGAGCATTTTAGTGCTCATATAACACTCACAACACAACTCACAAAACCACAATCTCTAAAGAGCAGAGTAAGGCGGGGGGGGGGGGGGTAGTGTCATACTTATTATGTCTTGGTCTAAAATACTGTATATGTACAACATTAAAAAGGAACATCAGACCAGAATAGTACATCCAAGTGAAAACCAGCTCCTGACATGTCTGTTTTTAGAAATACCTGCATTCACTATATTAACAGTCATAGAGCATCTTTCTTTAGAATTTTGCACTGGACTTTTTTGCTGTTGTTCTTTAGTGAAATTTCTATTTCTGGCCATTATATATTATGTACATAGCATTTTTCCCTTAATTTCTTTTCTGCAGTCTTCATCTCTAATTTTCAGTTGTCCCAGACCTAGTGGTGGAGACTATCCTCTATGATGTCCCCCACACACTCTATATCTCTATAGCAAACCCTCAGTAGCATCAGCATGGTGGACATTATAGAGTACTACTATGAACAGTAAGCTGTGATCCAACACTGAGGTGTGAAAGAATATATACTATACGGCTCTGGTGGGCCTCATTGTCCCTCTTTGTCTTTCTCCACAAGCTGACAGCTCCTCCATATAATTGGTCCCTCAGTGAGCTGTGGTCTATTAACCGGTAGTCTCCCATAACAAATATATCAAATTTAAGCAGTAATTTAAGAGTGAATTGTGAGTTTAGAAGGGTAGAGTTGAAGGTGGATTTAGTATAAGGGCTATGTATAGTCCACAAACTATATCATGGCGACAGTAAGTACTGCATTACAAACTGCTATTCTGCTATTTTATCAAACTCTGACACCTTACAATATGTGCTCAACATTTTTGTTGTGCAGGAGAAGTAGAAGATCCAGACAGCGAAGCATGCGTGCCTTGTGCAGTGGGATGCAAACAATGTTCTGCAGGTAGGTTCCTATTAGAAATGAAGCAATACTATAGAATGTAGCATTGCCGATACCCTAAAGACATATTCTGAAGGCAGATAAATGTCAAAGAAAAAATTTAACTGAAGTGCAGAACCCCTTTAAATAAAAACATCCCATCTATATTCCAAATCTAGCTGGCAAAGGAAAGGGTATTTCATTAACAGAGCTATGTATTGCTTCTCTAGTCACACAACAGTGGCGTTATGAAATATGCAAGATGGCTCCAGAGAGAACTCCGCAGCCTGATTCACCTTCATTCCAGCTTACAAACTGCACTCCTGGCTCTGCGCTCTCTGTAACTCACGGCTTTACTGTGTGCAGGCTGGAAGTAGCCTGTCTGGGAAAAAGTTATGTATACTAAACAAACTGTTTTTACATAGGGGAATACAATTGATAGGGATCGTGGTTTTTCCAGTGCTTACCATCAAAGAGCATTATTTGATTGGTTGTTTCGTCAATATGAAGTTAAACTTAGATTATGCCATTCTTAAAGCAGGTTATATGATTAGATCAACATAATTGCCTAATGGCAGAAATGGTTGGAGAGGAGATCTGGCATACTAGGACTTCAGTCCACTCGTTTGTTCCAGCAAGGGATAAGCCGCTGCCGGTAGTGTATGGATATGACTTATTAATCTCTTCTCATGGATATAAACATAGAGTTAGAGAGACAGTGGTTACCTGAAGGCATGTTTAATAGTGATGAGCAGGGTCGGCTCTAGGTTTTTGTGGGCCCTTGGTCAACAGGGCCTCAGCGGGCCCCTTTGTATAGCAAAGTATGTGGCATCATTGTTAGAGGGCCTCTGTCCCTCCATTCTGTGTGGGTGATCAGCAGTGTGTTGTGTGCTTGTTGTCCCCCGTGTGGGTGTGGGTGATCGGCGGTGTATTGTATGCTTGTTGTCCTCCTGTATGGGTATGTATTAGGTATATGGTGCACTGCTGGAAGCCTGCACAGAGTGGAGAGATGTATGCACACTGATACAGGAGGGATGGTAGGTAAGTAGTACGCTGCTGGTCACCTGCACAGAGTGGAGAGATGTGTATACACTCATACAGGAGGATGGTAGGTAAGTAGTACACTGCTGGTCGCCTGCACAGAGTGGAGAGATGTATGTACACTCATACAGGAGGATGGTAGGTAAGTGGTACACTGCTGGTCGCCTGCACAGAGTGGAGAGATGTATGCACACTGATACAGGAGGGATGGTAGGTAAGTAGTACGCTGCTGGTCACCTGCACAGAGTGGAGAGATGTGTATACACTCATACAGGAGGATGGTAGGTAAGTAGTACGCTGCTGGTCGCCTGCACAGAGTGGAGAGATGTATGCACACTCATACAGGAGGATGGTAGGTAAGTGGTACATTGCTGGTCGCCTGCACAGAGTGGAGAGATGCATGCACACTGATACAGGAGGGATGGTAGGTAAGTGGTACGCTGCTGGTCGCCTGCACGGAGTGGAGAGATGTATGCACACTGATACAGGAGGGATGGTAGGTAAGTAGTACGCTGCTGGTCGCCTGCACAGAGTGGAGAGATGTATGCACACTGATACAGGAGGGATGGTAGGTAAGTAGTACGCTGCTGTTTGCCTGCACAGAGTGAAGAGATGTGTATACACTCATACAGGAGGATGGTAGGTGTATAATACGCTGCTGGTCACCTACACTGAATGGAGAGATGTACACACTCATACAGGGGGGATAATGGGTATATGGTTCACTGCTGATCACCTACACATAATAAGTATATAATGCACTGCTGATCACCTACACATAATAAGTATATAATGCACTGCTGATCACCTACACATAATAAGTATATAATGCACTGCTGATCACCTACACATAATAAGTATATAATGCACTGCTGATCGCCTACATGGAGTGGAGAGAGGTCTATACACTCAGGTGGAAGATGGGTGTGTAATACACTGCTAATCACCTGCACAAAATGGAGAGAGATGTGCACGCCCAGACGGGAGGGATGATAAGTATATAATGCACTGCTGATCACGTCAGTTCAGAACACACACACACACACCACACACAACACACACACACACCACAGAGCACATCAGATGCACAAGTGACGGGTGACGTCACTGAAGCAGCGTCTGAGTGTTACGTGAGGGCGGGCAATCTAAGTTGGCCAGGGATCAGAGCTCACTGCCGCTGTTATTTCGGCGGGTGGCAGGGACAAATAACTTTTGGGGTTAGGCAGAATCATGCCTAGCAACACCACTGTTCCGGTGGCTAATTATTCCGGGGGTGGGCAAATGCCGGGGGGCCCCTTAAGGGGCTGTGGGCCCTGGCACTTGCCCAAGGAAGCCGGGTGCTGACGCCGGCCCTGGTGATGAGCGAATAGTATTTGATCGAATAGCTGCAGGGGGGAGGGACAGGCACTAGGAATAGGCAGGACTTTTACTTGCTGGTTGGAGCTAGAGAGGGACAGACTGTTCACCAGGGAGAGAAAGCTTTTAGGTGAAGTTAGGTAGGAAGGGACCCTCAAAAGCCCTTGTTATGGCTAAAAGTATAAAAACCATATATTCAGAAGCTGTTGTGAGACAGGCAGTGTGTTCAGACATCTACTAATAGTGTATATGGCTGTATACTTTGATTGCGGGATAATACCTGTTGCTACTACTGATTTGCGCAGTCTGTGTCCAGTAAAGGAGTTGAACAGCTCTTTCATTTAATTATTGTAAAAAACAATTATATGTCTGATATATGGCTGTATACTGTGATTGCAGGATAATATCTGTAATCTTGCTACTACTGATACGTACGCAAGTGCGTACCGCTAGACAGAAACATACGCTTCTACTTTACATTCATAATTTGTTCGTAAATGTTCGGAGTACACGAATACGAACCGATCACAAACATTTTTTTGTTTGTTTGTGTTCGGGATCCGAACCGAAAATTGGGATGTTCGCTCATCACTAGTATTGGATGCAGCCAGGGATGCACCCTGCTGTTCCATATGCATTCCAGAGGTGTTGGCATCATTTCCTGAGGTTTCATTGTGTACTTTGTGACCTCCTAGTGGTCGAAAATTGATTTCCAGGTCCCAAGTATTTTTCTCCCATAGACTATAATGGGATTCGATTTTCGTTATATGTATATTGGGAGCTATTCGAATTTCAAATAATTGAATATTTCACTATTCGCTCATCTTAATGTTTAACCAACAGTTATACAAATAACTCTTTATTCCAAAAATTAGCAGTAAATAGTGTGAAGGAGGCAAAACTTTGGATTTCCTGGGCCTCAGCCCCGCTACACCGCACTGTACTGTATAGTCGCTCCTTTGCATAGTCAGTAACTTCACCCAAGCTCTGCGTGTTGCTGATTATACAAAGGGATCCAGTTCCATACAGTACAGTGATAAAGAATCTATACTTTACCCACCCCCGTACCCCTTAGCGCTGCATCACTGATCACGGCCTCCCGAAGTTCATGCACCTGCAACGTCATGACCTGGCTGATGGCTTACCTACTCAGCCATTCAGTGTCCAGGGTGGTACATTGTTGCAGTCACTAATTGGCTAAGCAAGTACTTTTCTTTGGTCAAAACATACCAGAAAGCTGGGAGAAAATTCTGTCTGGTGGCTGTCAGTGACCTGTTGGCACTGCACTGTGGAGGGTACGGGGATGGGTAAGTATACATTCTTCATTATTTACCCTCACCCCCTGCCTGCACTGGATTTTTTTCCGCTGGAGTTCTCCTTTAATGAAAAGCCCAGTGCTCAGGATGCCGATCAAGCGTGAGTGGCTGGAAGGGGTACAGGATTCCACCCCCATGCCTACTCACTGAGTGTCAGGAGCAAAGTTTAAAGACCTGTATTTCGAAAATGCCGCCCAGCCGCAGACTACAGGACACAATGTCTGTTACCAGCAGCTACAAGGTGCTTAAAGAAGTTTACAGAGCACCAGAGACGTGACCAGTTCCCTTCAAATATCAGTCTTGAATTTTTTTTATATTTGCATCTGACCCCCTATTAACCTTTGGAAGAGATGTTTTATATCATTCCTATGATCTTGGTTGCCTTTAGCTCCATAGTTCTCTGAAGCATTTTCCTGTTATTCCAGTTATTTGGCTTGGATTAATAAGGTCATTTATTTAATGAAGACCCTCCTGACAGGATGACACTTGCAGACCAGGCTCTCTATTTGAAGTGCTGTACATGCCTGATATTTTAGCACTGAATAAGCTGCATACAGATAAAGTCGGTGTCAGCCCGTTTACTGCCGTCTTTAACCTCTGTGCATGAATCACCTTTGATTGATAACATGACATTTATAGGTAGGGCTCCGAGCCATAACAATCATAGGTAAATCATTTTAATTTGGTCCATGTCTCGAGACCTCAGCAGAGAGCAGATAGACTATGCTGCCTTCATTTATTTTACACAGTATGCATGGGGCATTGGCCTTCACCTGTCCTACACATCCAATTTACAATTTTTTTAAAATAATTTTGTTTAACTACTATGAGTGTGCTAGAATGGAATAATAATGCATCGCCATTAATCTCAATTCATTCCCTGGTATTTACCTGGCAAGTGACGGAACACTCTTCGCATTAACGGCAGCCAGACAAGTAACAAATCTTCACACATATTGTAATGTATCTCTTGTTATTCTAGATGATCCTGACCTGTGTTCCTCCTGCTTTGCCAGTTACTATATGTAAGTTTACTGTTTGTAATTGTGTAGTTACGACAAAGATCAATGCTATATTGCTAAACTGTTGTATGAGGATAGCAACAACCTGGCATCAATTTAATGCTGCCCAAACCATGAGTGAATCATATATCACCATACACAGGAGTGGTGCTGGCAGCTTGACAATGGTTACAGGTTCCCTATAAAGCAGTCATACATAAGTTTTCAAGAAACAGCGCCCCTCTTATCCATGGGTTGTGCATGGTATTACACCTTACATCTAAGGGTGCTATTACGCTGACTGATGGTAGCCCAATCAATATTGTAAACTAGCACCGACCTGCTAGATTGGCGCTCGTTTACTGGGCCTATTACATGGCCCAATAATTGTTTAGCAAGGGCTGCATGGACATCCTTAGCGATGTCCATGCAGCCCTTGCCCAAACAGTTTACATTACCTGTCCATGTTCCCAGTGTTCTCTTGAGCTCTGCTTTCTCCCTGGTCCCAAGTGCTTCAGCTTCAACCCACCTAATGTCTAATTATTCAATAAGCTGAATGTTCTGTCTGTATCCACCTGCCTGTGGGAAATAGGGTTTAGGGTGCGTTCACACGTACAGGATCTGCAGCAGATCTGCAGCAGATTTGATGGCGCAGTTTTGAAGCTGCAGATTTAAAGCAAATCAATTCTGGGCCATCAAATCTGCTGCAGATCCTGTACGTGTGAACGCACCCTTGAAAAATGGAAGAAGTCAAGTGTCATTGCTCTATATTTGTAACCTGCTTTTTGTCACGTTGTTGAACCCCCATTATGTTTCTATGCAGGTTTGAGGATTTCTGCTACGTAGTCTGTCCAGATAACACATACAGCAGAGACGCCGTAATGAGATGCTTCCCTTGTGAACCTTCATGCCTCACCTGTACTGAAGAGGAGTGCATATCTTGTGAGGAAGGCTTCTATCTCAAAGGTAACTTGAGCCCCATCACCATTTAGCACATAAACATCCTAAAAACCCAAATTCTTTATGAATAATGCTCGATTGCGTATAATCGTCACCATATGTATGCAGCACCATCGAACATGGTGGCAGGAGCTTTGCTAGGATGTAAAAAGTTTTGGCGCACGAGCCCCAAGGCATGGTCTTGCCCCAAACACAACCCCCTCCCTGTATGTTTTTTCTGACGGTACAAAAAAGGGTCTGATTCTCACCACTCATCAGAATACAGTTAGATACAGTACATGTGCCATATAAGTTATATCTTGGAAAACTCCTTTCAGCTAAGCTTACAAAACAACTTTCAACAGCCGTTATTTTGAGTACCGAATAATGGCCGTTATTTAACATACTTTGGCAATGACGGCCCTTGGTACATTAGATTGAATGATGGCCGTGTTTAATAACCTTCTGGTGTGCTTTTATAAACCCACTAAATTCTATCGAAAAGACAATAAAAGGATGACCCCCCCAAAATAAATAAATAAATAAAAATAATAATCTTTGTGTGAACAACTTAAATAATGGCTGTTGTTCGCTAAATAACAGCCGCCAATAAATGTGCTAAACATTAATTTGATGACTGCCACGAACAAGGGCCATTATTCTATGCACTGTGTGAACTAACAGCTGTTGTTTCCATAGACTTCAATTGAAATCAATAAAAACTGAAAATAATGGCCGCTTTTTGAACTAAAGAAGACAGTGTGTGAACATGGCCTCAAAATGTTTCTTGACCATGCTATGCCTTTACTATTTAACAACAATTGTGAAAATACACCATAGAAAAATGTTTTTACAAGAGAAAATATTGATCTATTCCTAGTTAAAGGGAAACTATCAGCAAAATAGCTCCCCTATAGCTCTGGGGACGTTGAGGAGGATGGTATGTGTCTTACCTTCCTCCTCTGCGGCATTCACATGCTGTTAGTCGGGGTAAAGTCCACTTCGGAGCACTGTTAGGAGCACTGCTGTGTCATCCAGCCCACCCCGTCCATTGATTATCATGGATGGATGACGCAGGAGTGCTTCTAACGGTGCTCCAGAGCGGATCATCACTCGTATGGGGCTGACATCTGTCTGTATAAAATTAGCCTAAGCCACTGTGATACCCAAGTACTATGTCCAATCATAAGACAATGATACAATGTCCTCTTAGAACAAATAAGCTTTTGCTTGCGATCAGATAACTTGTATTAAGGTTGACATGTGACATATGCCTGTGTGCCGGGTTACTGAAAGTTTTTATCTTTTTTTATTTTCACAGATGGGGTTTGTGTCGTTGACTGTGGTCTCGGATATTATGCTGATGATGTGGATAGAGAATGCGATTCCTGTTACAGAGCATGTGACGCATGTACTGGACCGGACTATGATGAATGTACCACCTGCAAAGCCAAATTCCAGTTTCAGAGTGGCAAGTGTGTGAATTCATCAGGGCTGAATGTTAGGGGGCTTCCAGGAACATATTGGAATGGTAAGGCAAGAAGAGAATGCTACAGTATTTCTATCATTTTCCAACCTTTTGTCCCTCCATGGTAAAAAAATCGCTCACCATTATCTTTTTTGGGGGGGGAAATTTAGTATTGCCACCTTCTCAATATGCTAATGATAGGGTGCTACATGTCTACATGTACCATACCTATTGTCATTTGTTTCATTTCATTTTAGCTGCATTCATACATTTGTTGGCTGATCACAAACAGATGATGTCGGACCCCTTTATTCAGGTGGAGATAAGCTGCAGCCAGAGCTCTTAAAGGACAACTCCCACGAAAAATGTTTTTGGCTTATTTAACACACATTACAAAGTTATATAACTTTGAAATGTGGTTAAATAAACGGTCTGGCCCCCTTCCCCCACTTTCCGACCCCCGACCCCCCCCCCACCCCCGGAAGTTAAAAAATGTATACATTACCGATTACGGTCGTCACGGTCCTCTTCTCCTGGGCACCATCTGGTGACGATGACGTCAGAGACGGGGGGGCGGTCCGGGTCTTCTTCCTCCTCGGCGTCTTCATGGAAAGTGAATTGGAGAGAAAAGGCTGCTGGTGCATGTGCGCACCAGCAGCCTTTTCATTGGCTGGAGCGCATCACATGGCTTCCAGCTTGCTCAGCCCTGATTGGCTGAGCTTGCTGGAAGCCATGTGATGCACTCCAGCCAATGAAAAGGCTGCCGGTGCGCAAGCACACTGGCAGCCTTTTCTCTCCCATGGACCCGGAAGTGAGAGACATCGCTGGACGGCGGACGCAGGTGACGGTTAGGCGGACGGCGGGCGAATTGAGTGGCGATCGTCACCGGAGGGATGGTGAGTATGGTGTCTGTTTTTTTGGGGGGGGTCCCGCCGGAGTTGTCCTTTAAAGGAGAAGTCCGTCGCAAATTTTTATTAAAGTATAGTATTGTTCCCCAAAAGTTATACAAATCCCCAATATACACTTATTATGGGAAATGCTTATAAAGTGCTTTTTTTCCCTGCACTTACTACTGCATCAAGGCTTCACTTCCTGGATAACATGGTGATGTAACGACCCGACTCCCAGAGCTGTGCGGTCTATGGCTACTGGAGAGGATGATGGCAGGGGGACACTGAGGGACACAGGGCACTGGAGGGTACACTGAGCATCCCTCTGCCATCATCCTCTCCAGCAGCCACAGCTCTGGGAGTCGGGTCGTGACATCACCATGTTATCCAGGAAGTGAAGCCTTGATGCAGTTGTAAGTGCTGGGAAAAAAGTACTGTATAAGCATTTCCCATAATAAGTGTATATAGGGGCAATACAATACTTCTCCTTTAAGCTGACTACCGAGCTAACGAATCGCTTCGCTAACACTGTAATTTTCTTCATCTCTATTAAAAGGGTTAAAGGACAACTCCGGTGGGCCCCCCCCCCCCCAAAAAAAAAAAAAACACAGACACACACACAGACACCATACTCACCATCCCTCCGGTGACTATCGCCACTCGATTCGGCCGCCGTCCGCCTCACTGTCATCTGCTTCCGCCGTCCAGCGATGTCTCTCACTTCCGGGTCCATGGGAGAGAAAAGGCTGCCAGTGCAGAAAGTGGGGGAAGGGGGCCAGACCGGTTATTTAACCACATTACAAAGTTATATAACTTTGTAATGTGTGTTAAATAAGCCAAAAAATTTTTTTCCGTGGGAGTTGTCTTTTAACAGACGTCTGCCTTTGAACTCTGTGCCGCTCTGGGTGCCTGAAAAAGCTGGATCCAGAGAATACTTTGCTTTGTTAATACTGTTTATTCTCTCATCACTGCCTTTTAACCCTCCACTCCCTATACAGAATACAGGAACACTCAGCTGTGCCAAAAGTTCCTGTGTGTGGGTAGGACGGGGGCCGCATAGGAGAGATGGGTGTATGGCCACTTAAGGTTTGCTGAAATGGCCCCAAATGTTGAAATATCACACCAGCAACTCATATACAGTACTATATATTATAGTCAGTCACTATACAAAGACCAGTATTGCCAATAATATAATATAAGGCCAAGATAAAACTGCCACACAAGCAAAACTACTATTACCATTAAATAGTGACTGAATAATCTTCTTCTCCCTCTTCTGTTCTGGCGTGCGCATGAAAAATAAGTAAACATCAGAAGTGGGCAGGCACTTTAAATTGTGTGATGTAATAGGAGTGCATCTATGTCTCACAAAAAACACAGTATACCACGATTAAACAATGCCAAGTGTACCAAATGAAGCTAGGGCTGTCTACACATAAGTAGAGATGAGTGAAGTTGTCAAAAGTTCGAGTTCGCATGGACCCGAATCATCAGCATTTGAATCCTGCTTCCTGGAGAAGTTTGATGCAGACCGAAGACTGCCTGGATAGGCTGTATCCTTGTTTTCTAGGCAGTCCTTTGGCTGTAACCACCTTCTCCGGGAAGCTGGATTCAAATGCCCATTGTTCAGGTTTGTGCAAAACTGAACTTTCAGCAAGTTCGCTCATCTCTACACATATTTGAAAGAAAATCTTTTTCTTTCAAATCAACTGATATCAGACAGTTATATAGATTTGTAATTTACTTCTATTAAACAGGTCTTTCCATACTTATTAGCTACTAAATGTCCTGCAGGAAATGTTGTTTTATTTCCAGTCTGACACAGTGCTCTCTACTGACATCTCTGGCTGAGACAGGAACTCTGTCTCGGTTTTATATGAATCCCCATAGAAAACCTCTCCTGCTCTGGACAGTTCCTGTCTCAGCCAGAGATGTCAGCAGAGAGCACTGTGTCAGACTGAAAATTTCCTGCAGGACATTTAGTAGCTGATAAGTATGGGAACACTTGAGATTAACTTTCTGACACCAGTTTATTAGAGAGGATCGAACAGCGCCGAAGTTCAGGTTCTTACGAACCCAAACCAGTTTTCCAGGCGGTATTCCACCTTCCCCACGGAACGAACCTGAACTTCGGCGCTGTTCGATCATCTCTACAGTTGATTTGAAAGACAAAGATTTTCGCTGGACAAACCTTTTAACAAGGACATAGTCGAGAAGACCCAAAACATTTCACTCTACCATAGTTGTGTTATGTACCAATAAGATGGATCATACAAAAGTGTCCATCTGTGCAGATACAGCTCACAAAACAATATTTCACAAAGCTTCAGATCCCAGAGAGCCCTGTAAGGTCTTAAAAGCCTATATACAGTTCTATCTATAAAACTTATGTTCCATCACAATTATCATTTCCAGCTGAAATGCCGCCTCTTGGGATGACATTTTGCCATTTGTTAGAAGCTTGGTTTCTATGAACAGAAAACGTGCTTAACCCAATCTTGGCTAGCTGTGATAAGATGATCTTTGTATAGTGCTCTTATGCTGTAACCCAGCACTGCACATTTATCTGCAGATCTACAGGAGTTAGAATTCTTTAAATTGAATGCATTTCACAAATCTGTCAATGAATTACCGTATTTTCCGGTGTATAAGACAACTGGGCATATAAGGGTATATACTCGCCGTATAAGACTACCCCTCTTGCAATGCTCACCCAAAAAATTATAATTAAAAACATCAGACAGCAGTGAAATCTGAGAGGCAGAGAAGGAGGTACAGTAATACCGGTAGGATACAAGGGGGAGCCAGACAGATGAAAGCGGTAATTTTTTTGGAGCGCCACTCTACCGTATTTCTTTTTTCCATACTCCAGACGCCTGCCGCTTTCTCTGCCCTTCATACAGTCGCCGCAGGGGATGTGCCTGTGGGGATGTGACCGTTTTTGAGCTTTCCCCACCGTATGTGGCAACCGCAGATTCACTATTCTGGTTCCGAAGTTTTTCAGCATCCGCCATGTAAGAGGACACCTGACATATAAGACGACCCCTGACTTTTGAATTTTTTTTTCCTGGGTTGAAAAGTAGTCCTACAGTACTTTGTATGTGACACAAGCAATTTTTCCAATAATTTTTTACAAACAGATCAACTAACTCAGAATTCATTATACATACAACAAGTTTACTGTGCCTTGAAAATTGCCAGGAAATGATGTCATGGCTTTAGATGCTTCCAATTGGTATCATGTTAGATACCTCACTCTTTGCTTGACATAATGGAAAAATCAATTTGCATCAGGCATCAGAAAAAGAATAGTGTACCTCTGAATGTCTGGTGCATCTTTGGGAGCAATTTCCAAACAGCTTTAAAGGAGAACTCCAGGCTGGGGTGATCAGGGTCCAGTCTCTGCCACTGACTGGTTGAGCGGGCCTAACATGTCACCATGTGTTAGACCACCAGTACACACCATTAAATATACATACACCGCTGTTAATGGTCACTGGGGGACTGCCTGTTCCACTCTTCTCTCCATCACAGACTGCCTTTTTTTTATATTATTATTACTGAAGCATGACCAGTAAGTAACTATATGTATTTTACCTGTAACTAAAACGGAAAGTGAATTGGAGGATTAAAGCCACTTGTCTGTCCCCCTCATATCCCCAATGCAGCTAGCACATTTTTACTATGACTTTGATAAAGCTACTTTTTAAAGCTGGTTCCATCAGACTCTTCAAACAATATACAGCAGCCTCACATTACAGCGTCCTTCATTCGTCCAGCCAGGAGAGCCAAAAACTGAAAGGTCTTTTTTTGTTTTGTTTTGTTATTGCTCAAGGCATAGTTTTTATAATTTCCCAACATGAAACACAAAGCGTTCCATCACTTTGACAATTGCACTGTGAAGACCACAGAGACGCTTAAGAAGATGGAGTCCCAAAAAGAAACTGTATTAATATAGATTGTGTGAACTATGCTTACTGAAATAATAGCAGTGGTCACAGTTACCTATTCCAGATGTCATTACTGTATAGCAGGATAGTATATTAAAGTGTCACTGTTGTTATAACTTTCAAAGTCTAAATCAACAGTAGATGTGATATATAGTTTGCAATTTACATTTATTATTGTATTTTTTTAGTTATCATGCTGTAAAACAAAGTTGAACTTTCTCATATTCAGGTCCAGTCTCCTGAAGGCAGATTTTCATACTTGTGAAAAAAAAAAGACTAAACCCATGAAGTCCCGGCCAGTACAGAGAGTCACGGCTTAATAGGTCAATCTCATGACTGCCTTCTCTCTGTGAGAGCGCTCAGATGACCTGGGAAACACAAGACTTCCTGTGTTTAGACTGGGAAAAAAAAGAATCTAAATACAGGAAGTCTTGTGTTTTCCATGATAATTAAAAAAAATAAAATAATGAATGTATGTTGCAAACTTGCTTTATATCACATCGCCCGCTGATTTAGATTTTGAAAGTTATAGCGACAGGTACACTTTTAGGCTATGTTGCCACTTTGTAAGACACTGGCCGTTCCGTGACCCAGCCGGGTCACGGAACGGTTGGTGTCTGAGAAGATCATCCCGTCCGGTACTGTAATGCCGGCCAGATGATCTTTACTGCCACTGACTTAGGATGCGGGCGCATCCGTGTGTGCCTGCATCCGAATTCCCCGCTGCACACAATGGAGCATGCGGCCCGCGCCGCACGCTCCATTGTGTGCACTGACAGGTTTTCTGCGGCCACTATTCATTAAATAGCGGCTGCAGGAAACTGACTTGTCAGTTTCTTGTGGCGCTGCAAGGGATCTCGGCCAGAGTGTATACTATTCCTTAGAAGGTACCACTACGTAAGTTCCATGGTAATCACGGCTGTTGTTACAACGGCTGTGATTATTACGAAATGTTTGCAGTGGAAACATGGCCTTAGGGTGCATTTACACGTACAGGATTTGCAGCAGATTTGATGGCGCAGATTTGAAGTTACAGATTCAAAGCAAAGCAATTCTGGGCCATCAAATCTGTTGCGGGTCTGCTGCGGATCTGCTGCAGATTCAAATCTGCACCATCAAATCTGCTGCAGATCTGTTGCGGATCCTGTACGTGTGAACGCACCCTAAAGCATTCCCAGCCCCTGCATCCTCAGTATGCTTATCCCTATGCCTAATAGGATCAAAATATTCAGATAACTCATGAATGACTACTGAAACTATAAAAATATTATCTATAACCATAGGGATCCTTACTGAAATAAGGCCAGAGATAGAGGACAATGCCCTTTGGCACAGACATGTCAGATGTTCCAAGATGAGTCATGCTACCTGATATATGAAAGATCTTCTTAATCTACCCTAACTGTTATGGGAATATAACTTTTACTGTACTATTAAGTCCAGTTAGGCCTCATTCACATGTTAGTGATACATCAGGTCCACATGTAGGTACATTGATCCGTAAAAAATGGTTTGTGTTTACATCCGCAAAAATGTTTAACTGGTAAAAAATTATTTTTTGCTTAGGTTTGATTCATGTTTTTACGGACATGGAGGTGACACCCACGATGTCCAAGAAAAACATGGATTCCATAGTTCTATTGGCTAATCACGATAGGACAAGTCCTTATTTTTCAAGGAATGGATTGCAGATCTGTGAAAAAGCGTAATATGTAAATAGTACAATAGAACTTAATTGGCAATAAGTTGATCTGTGATTGCGGATCTGCAATAACAGACAAGTGTGCAGGATGTGTGAATAAGGCCTTAGAGATGCAGTACAGTAGTAGGTTATTTCCAATGCACCTCTGTGGAAGCTATAGAAAAGTGAGTTTGCTTCCTTCCATTATCCCAGCCACCCACCTGATTAGTCCCCGACTGAATGTGATGGCTAGCAGCTTTTAACAGTTCCAGAGTATCTGTAGATACTCTGTATACTCTGGATCTACACTATCAGATATTTTATGGCATATCCTATGGAGATATGGGGAGAAAGATGGAAATATCCATTTAACACCTTGATCTAGCCATCTATTATTAATCATTGATTTTGTTTTAATTTTTTTTTTTTTTTTTTACAGATTTATAAATCTTATAAATCATAATTAATGTAAGAAATTAGATTTCCTGTATCAGCATCAAAAACCTGAAGCTACTTACACTGACATACTACTAGAGCATGAAACTTGTACTTTATATGACCTTGTGCTGCCATCTAGTGTCCAGTCAAGTAATTGTGCAGACAAATTTTTGTAATATAAGATATGTTCACAAGTTTGTTTTTGGCCATATTTTCGTATGGCCGTCATTTTTAGGCAAAAATATGGCTGTATTTTGATAATTACAGCCTCAAAATGACAGCCGTCCATAAATATGGCCAAAACCAAATGTTTTGTTAACATAGCCTTATTGTTTTCTCAATTTTTTGTGTTTGTGTATGGTAAAAAATAAAATGGACACACATAAAAAGATCATTTACAAGTAGCAGAATATTCTGTCCATCAAAGTAATGACAAGGTGTATGTATTAACCCCAAAAAATAAAATACAGAGTGTTGAGCAACGGTGTACAACTTACTGATAATAAAAAATTTAGTAGATACATTTTGATGTCTAGAATGGAAAGGCTTTGTAGAGTACTTAAAGGGGTTATCCAGTCCTTTAAAAACATGGCTGCATTCTTCAAGAAACAATACCTTTCCTGTCCTCAGTTTGAGTGTGGTTTCGCATTACTTCATGCTGGATAGCATTATACTGACAAGGAGCTAGATTACTGCTGGGCTGAAAAACACACAGGGCCCAGCAGTACTAAAGAATTCCTCACAGAATCAGCTCCTGATCAACTACAGATCCTTATAGAATCACCTCCAGATCAGCTACAGATCCTTATAGAATCACCTTCAGATCAGCTACAGATCCTTACAGAATTAGCTCCTGATCAGCTACAAATCCTTATAGAATCAGCTCCTGATTAGCTACAAATCCTTATAGAATCAGCTCCTGATCAGCTACAGATCCTTATAGAATCAGCTCCTGATCAGTTACAGATCCATATAGAATCAGCTCCTGATCAGCTACAGATCCTTCCAGAATGCTACAGATCCTTACAGAATCAGCTCCTGATCAGCTACAGATCCTTCCAGAATGCTACAGATCCTTACAGAATCAGCTCCTGATCAGCTACAGATCCTTCCAGAATGCTACAGATCCTTACAGAATCAGCTCCTGATCAGCTACAGATCCTTACAGAATCAGCTCCTGACCAACTACAGATCCTTACAGAATCAGCTTCCGATCAACTACAGATCCTTACAGAATCAGCTCTTGATCAGCTACAGATCCTTACAGAATCAGCTTCCGATCAACTACAGATCCTTACAGAATCAGCTCCTGATCAGCTACAGATCCTTACAGAATCAGCTCCTGATCAGCTACAGATCCTTATAGAATCAGCTCCTGATCAGCTACAGATCCTTACAGAATCAGCTCCTGATCAGCTACAGATCCTTACAGAATCAGCTCCTGATCAGCTACAGATCCTTACAGAATCAGCTCCTGATCAGCTACAGATCCTTACAGAATCAGCTCCTGATCAGCTACAGATCCTTACAGAATCAGCTCCTGATCAGCTACAGATCCTTACAGAATCAGCTCCTCCCCTTGCAGTTGGTATCTCCCAGAGAAGATGAGAATCTCACCAGATTTTGATGTCTGGCTGCCAAAATGAAAGTAAAACCCATCTCCATGAAACACTGAGGGAAAGTCGTCAGTCGTATGTATTTGAGAAAAGTCTTATTATTTCATCCACTGCTAATTTTTGAGTTTTTCTAAAACCCCTCAATGTCCTATTTAAGTAAATTCTTGCATTCGCTATGATATGAAGCATTTGGGTCGTATTACCATTACTATACAAAGTTCTTACAGTCTGACAGTTCAGAAATATGAAGGAATATTAATAACATTGCAGCAAGGTCAATTGTTGACATAATCCAAGACTGCTACTTATGTATATTGTTCTGTATTTGTGCTATTCATACATTCATAACTAATATCTTATTCCAGAATATAAACAGAAATACCTGCCCTGTGATGACACCTGTCTGACCTGCAATATTTCGGCTATTACTTGCACTTCATGTCACTCAGGTATGGTGTGTATTGTGTATTTTATTAAATTTCTGTATCCTTTTTTTTTTTACATTTATTGATCATAAAGGCTTAGCACATCTGATTTTCTCTAGGTTATAAAGTACATAAACTACAGCCCCATGTTGTTGAGACACACTGGGTATTAGCTATTTAAAAAATATCTTGGTATGGTATGACTAAAATGTAGGAAATGTTACTTTTATTAGCTATTAGAAGTAAGAGGAAACAGCTGATCCTAAAACATCAGTAATAAAAATGCTAAGTCCTAAGGTTATTCAGTGATACAGGGACAGGGAAATAGCTGCCCCAGGAAGCCAACCTGCTGCATGTTATGGCTATGTTCACACAACGTGAACACCCGGCTGTTCTGTGACCCCGTGAGCCGCGGAGCTCTGATGCGGGCACATCAGCGCGCGCCCGCATCAGAGCTTCCCATAGCCCACAGTGAAGCAAGCGTCCGGAGCCGCTTGCTTCACTGTGTGAACTGACAGGTCTTTCTGCGGCCGGAATTCACTGAATTCCGGCCACAGAAAACTGACATGTCAGTTTTTTCCGGCACCGCATGGGATCCCGGCCGGAGCGCATACGATGTGTGTACGCTCCGGCCGGGATCCCATTGAAAATAAGGCTATGTTACACACCGCAAAACTACGGCCGTAGTTTTACGTAGTGTGAACATAGCCTATAAATGTATATATTGCAGAAAGACATCTGATATAGGAAACACTATGTATGTAGGGTTACGGATATAAAAAAACACTGATGTTTTATCCCGGTGGTAGTGTAAAAAAAAAAAAAACACAAAGCAAACTGGGACATTCGCTTTAAGTATTTTTTTTCTTTTGTAACATTTTCCTGCTCTCACAGGGACATATCTTCATGAAGAAGATTGCATTAGTTCATGTCCTAAAGGAACGTTCAGCAATTCAAAGGACAGGCGATGTGAGAAATGTACAGAAGATTGTGAAATGTGCACAGAAAACGATGAATGTCTCAAGTGCACCCATGACTTTCTACATGATGGGAGATGCTACAAGAAGTGTCCAGAGTAAGATCATCACATTGGCTAGCTGCACATCCAACATCTAGGAGCATAGCTAAATGCTCATGTGTGCACATGTTCACTATACAGATGTGTTTGTGAGTCTGTGTATATACATATAGCATACAGTGTATGGCTGGGTTCACACTATGTATATTTGAGGCTGTATTTGGTCCTCATGTCAGGTCCTCATAGCAACCAAAACCAGGAGTGGATTGAAAACACAGAAAGGCTCTGTTCACACAATGTTGTAATTGAGTGGATGGCCGCCATATAACGGTAAATAACTACCATTATTTCAATACAACAGCTGTTGTTTTAAAATAACAGCAAATATTTGCCATTAAATGACGGCCATCCACTCAATTACAACATTATGTGAACAGATCCTTTCTGTGTTTTCAATCCACTTTTTGTTTTGGTTGCTATACAGCCTCAAATATACGTAGTGTGAACATAGCCTCTAGGTGTGTGTGTCTGTGTGTATACATACAGCATACAGTGTATAGGTGTGTGTGTGTCTGTGTGTATACATACAGCATACAGGTGTGTGTGTCTGTGTGTATCCATACATCATACAGTGTATAGGTGTGTGTGTGTGTGTGTCCATACAGCATACAGTGTATAGGTGTGTGTGTGTCTGTGTGTGTGTCCATACAGCATACAGTGTATAGGTGTGTGTGTCTGTGTCTGTGTGTATACATACAGCATACAGTGTATAGGTGTGCGTGTGTCTGTGTGTATACATACAGCATACAGGTGTGTGTGTCTGTGTGTATCCATACATCATACAGTGTATAGGTGTGTGTGTGTCCATACAGCATACAGTGTATAGGTGTGTGTGTGTCTGTGTGTGTGTCCATACAGCATACAGTGTATAGGTGTGTGTGTCTCTGTGTATACATGCAGCATACAGTGTATAGGTGTGTGTGTGTGTCAGTGTGTATACATACAGCATACAGTGTATAGGTGTGTGTGTGTCTGTGTGTCTGTGTGTCTGTGTGTATACATACAGCATACAGGCTATAGGTGTGTGTGTATATACATACCAGGGGCGGATTAACTTTACCACCGTCCCTGCGCTCTTCACCAAGCTTGGGTCCCCCACCCCACTGTAACTATGGCAGCACTAGATTTAATCTTCCTCCTCCATAGTGCAGACTGTAAAGGACTTGTGGTGATATCATAGTCACATGATAAGGTCCCTCAGTATGTTCTCTAATGTTACTAAATTGTCTCCTGGCTGCACTTATGCCCTGATTTGTGCAAAATTGTGTTTAAAAAGCTGCAATTTATTTTTTTTTTGCGAATCATGACAGAACTATATTCAGGAGACAATATTCCACTGAAACTATGAGTGTGTTTTGCTGGCCATGGGTCCCCCAATTATAATCCACTACTGATACATACAGCATACAGTGTATAGTACAGTGTACAGTGTGTATTTATACAGCAGACAGTATTACAGGGCTGCATGTGTTGGTAACAGTATTATAAAAGGTCATTTTGCCCCATGATATATTAGTTCTGGTTCTCCTCATGTCCCCGCCCCCCCCCCCGGTGTCCCTAAGGGCCGTAGGGACTAGCAACCATAGTGTCCTCTACAGCACTTAGTATTAATAAATGGCTCAGACCCTTTACTACTGAAGACCATTAGCATCATATTTAGGAGTTATGTCACTGATGGACATCAGAATACCTTCATGAAAAAAGTATTCATTAATGTATACCTTTTTTGCATAGTCTACTATTAAACGGACATATAAGATAGACCAAATATAGTCTGCTACTGTCTATGTTTGGTCTGTCTTATATATCTGTTTAATAGTAGACAAAAATACATTAATGAATACTTTTTTCATTAAGGTATTTTGATGTCCATCAGCGACTTAACTCCTAAATAGACTATTAAAGTCTATAGGCACATTGCGGGTGCGATGTTCTGTGTACTATGTACTTGAAGTATACTAAGGGACCACAATCTACAGGAATCAGGGTGATTGGTGTTATTCCCTATGTTTAGCCTGTTATATAGGACACTGCTGCCTGTTCAGTCTATGACAAGCGGCTGTACTCTCCCTTAGGGCTGTAACAAAAAGTGTTGTTTATATCTGTATATATATATATATATATATATATATATATATATATATATATATATAAATCCTGTTTTCTTTTTTATCAGCAATTGTAATTTTAATGCTTTCTCTTACCTTATACTTGGCTCAGAGGTTTCTTTGGCCAGGGACAGGGATGTACAGAATGTGATGAGAACTGCAGAACATGTGACAAATCTTCCGATTATTGCTTGTCATGCCATGCTCCTAAAGTACTGCAGCAAGCCACGTGTATGAGTACCTGCCCTGCCAAATTCACAGAGGTTAACGGCATCTGCAGACACTGTCCTCCTGACTGCCTGTCATGTGTGAATGAAGAAACTTGTACAGGTACTCCAGCTGGATTCTGCGTCCTCTGTTATATGATAAATATGAATAATATATTAATTGAGACCAATTGAAGCCTCGCACTAGTAAACCTCGAGCACGCTCGGGGTCGTCCGAACCTGAGGCAGGTGGCATTTGTACAGACGCTGGACAAACAACAGCCGCTATTCGCTACATTGTGCGTACAACGGCTGCTGTTGGCATTGACTTCAATGCAAATAATTTTAAATTAAAAAAATGTCCGTTGTGTAAATGGAAAACAACGGCTGTTCTTTTCATAAAAATTACATTGTGTGAACATAGCCTATAGCTGTATCTAAGTTTTCCAGGCTGCCTTAGAGCTGTATCCAACTTCTTCAGCCACTGGTAATCATATG
Organism: Dendropsophus ebraccatus; assembly: GCF_027789765.1. Lineage (NCBI taxonomy): Eukaryota > Metazoa > Chordata > Amphibia > Anura > Hylidae > Dendropsophus > Dendropsophus ebraccatus. The sequence continues at coordinate 57,363,841 of NC_091456.1, read as the reverse complement.
CCGAGAGAATACTAACTATTGTAGTGTATTTTATAAGCATCTAAATGATTACGATTAAATTACGTTTATATTGTTTCTACTGTGGGGAGAAGGGACCCCTAGTGCCTATAAGTAGCCCGGAGGCTTAAAACTTAACCTTTATTGTAGTACTATGAAATTGAGAAGTGCTCAAACAAACATACTGCAGTAGTGAAGTTAAAACAGAACCGGGTGGCTCACACCTCTCTCGCAAGGATGAAGGGGTTAATGTACGTTAGGCAGAGATAGCGGTCAGAATGGAAGCACCTTGGCAGTAGGTGCTAAGCTAGTGAACTTAATGTTCTATCAACTTTTACAAGGCGTGACAACCAAGCGATAAGCATAAAACACCCTTAGTTGTCTCTGACCGCTACTGTTTCCCTCCTAATAGTCTTTCACATTAGAGCAATGTTGAAAAATGCAAGCGTGTCCACTCAGGAGCATGCTGAATGTCTGAGTACAGACAACTAGATGCGATTTTGCATACGCATATTTCTAGCCCCAGTAGCGTTCACCCATGTTCTAGTCTAAAATCGTACTGCTGCCTTTTCCTGACATGTTTCATTAGCAGCTTGCTGGATTTTTCAAAGTATTGGTGCAGACCCAATGTGTGTCATCACTCTCAGTGCTTTTAAAACTTTTTTGTGGTGTTTTTGTATATACATGAAATAAAGATTATTATACATTTTCTAATATTTAGTGGTGTGTGCCTACTCATATTGTGTCTACCTTATCTTGTTGGTGTTATTGATTGCTGCTTCTAGACACTAGGTTGTACCCCGATTAAGAGCTCCCCTTTTGCTTGCAATTTATTGACATTTTATTTTGTTGATCACCCCTCATCCTATAAGAAGTAATAGAAGATATATAAAATGTTACCAATGAAAGCTACAGCTTGCCTTGCAAAATATAAGTCTTCTTAAAGTATGGATTAGTGCAACTTGAGCATGCTCCAGTCTGATTGTCCAGCATTTGAATACCGGTGGCTGTAGAAGTTGGATGCAGCCCTAAGGAGTCCTGGAAAACCATAGGCTGTATCCTTTTTTTAGAAGTCCCTAGGGCTGCATACAACTTCTTCAGCCACCAGTTTTTAACTCCCTTCCCGCATCAGTCAGTACGTCCTGATGTGGGAGAAGGGGTTCAGAGAGCGCATGCTAATTATACATTTAAATGAAGCTGTCAAAACTAACAGCTGCATTTAAATGTATTGTATTTCCCTTTCCCTGGTGTCTAGTGGGGGGATCACCCCCCTGCGATGCGATTACTCTGCAGACCAGAGTAATACAGCAATGATCTAATTGATCAGTGCTGTATTAAGTATACTGCAGTGATCTCTATGGGAGATCACTGCAGAAATACTAAAAGTCCCCCAGGGGGACTAAAAGTTACAGTATACAGTAAAAAAAAAAAAAAAGTGTTTTTATTAATAAAAAAAAAAATCCCCCTCCTTTAATAAAAGTTTGAATATTTGGTATTGCCGCGTGCGTGATCGCCCGAACTATTGAATTATCATTTTTAAACACAAAAACCCACCAAAGTGCAAAATTGTGCATTTTTTGTCACATCAAATTCAATAAAATTGTAATAAAAAGTGATCAAAAAGTTGCATATACGCAAGCAAGGTACCAAGAGAGAGAACAGATCATGATGCAAAAAATAACGCCTCACACAGCCCCATAGACTAAACAATAAAAGTATTTTAAGGATAGGAATAGAGCAATTTTAAACACATTTAGTTTTTTTAAAAAGGTTTTAATTTTTAAAAGCAGTCAAATAAAAAAAAGGTTATACAATTTAATTGTACTGACTTGAGGAACATATATAACATGTCAGTTTTACTATAGAACAAATGGCGTAAACACAAAACCCCTCCCCCCCCCCCAAAAAAAAAAAACTCCTTTTCTTTTTCAATTTCACTGCTGAAATAATTTTTTCCTGGTTTCACAGCATACTTTATGGGAAAATTAAGTCTGCCCTTGAAAAGTATAATTAGTGGCTCCAAAAATAAGGGCTCATGTGGGTCTGTAGGTGAAAAAATGCAAGCACTATGGCCTTTTAAACATGAGGAGGAAAAAACAAAAATGCAAAAACGAAAATTAGCCCGGTCCTGAAGAGGTTAAATGCATGCTTGAGTTGCGTTCATCTCTATTCTTTAGTATAGACAATTGCTCTTCTATTCTCCCTACGCCTATGTGCAAACATTTCAGCTAGCCCTGCCACTAGGGGGCAATTTACACACAGTTTTAAATAAGTTGTATTCCTCTGACTAGGAGCCCCCCAAATCCACGGATATATTACTCTATAGTCTCCATGTCTATACAGAGTGAATATATACTGTTCATACTAATAGTAATAATAACATGGAAAGTTAAAACCAAGCAATGATATATACACCATGGTTTATTTCCTTTTTCAGGGTGCATGCCTGATTATTTTCTCCATAAAGACAAATGTCTGAGCTCATGTCCTGATGGATATTATGGTGAAGACGGCAACTGTGTGTCTTGTGATCCCATGTGTGCAAAATGCAGCGGACCTGATCAAGATGATTGTGAGCAATGTGCCAGCCCCAAGTTTTTCCTTTATAATGGTGAATGTCTTGGTAGATGCCCACAAGGAACCTTCAGTACAACGGCAGAAAGAACCTGTCAAGGTACATCTGATGGAGAAGTGACATTAGCGTTTGTAGTGTTTTTGCGGTTTATGTTTTCTCATAGTGATTTGATAATTTCATCCTCTTCACATTCGCAGACTGTGACCCCAGTTGCAAGACCTGCCATACATGGGACACTTGTGATGAGTGCAAAGAAGGTTTTGCTAAAAACAGACAGGGCGACTGTATTCCGTACAAGGTGTGCGACCTTCACGAATATCCAGATGAATACGGGGACTGTGTGCAATGTCATAAGAAATGCTCGAGGTGTATGGGAGCCACTGAGCACCACTGCCTGAGCTGCAAAGAGAACTCTTTCCTTCTCAGTAAGTCTCAATCTTATTACAAGAGCAGCAAGATTTTCTGGTGTTTCTTCCCAGTCTGGGGCCTTTCTCTTTATTCTGCAATTAGTATAAAACATCTGGAGACATAGTATTACGGCATATCCTTTCACCATGGAATCAGTGTAGTTAATGTCCACCACAATTCTGTAACATATCTTTATGGCAGCCAGGATGTAGAACGCCAAATACCCTGCTTCTTGTCAAAGGAGAAGGGGAAGATAAAATTATTAATGTTCTGGCAGGGGCGTACTCCAGGGAGAAGTGGCACCAATGTGGGGGCGCGGCAAGACGAGGAGCAGGCATGGCCTTCGCCTGCACCGCATTTATCCTGATTTAGGTGTACATTTTGTACACCGATCGCAGTTTCTGGTGCCCGGCCAGCCGGATTCACTATCTTAGTGAATTCAACCAGGAAAAAGGGGATGGGACCTAATTTATGAGCAGTATTGATAAATCCCCCCCATTGTCTTTTTCAATTTCCCCCCACCCCCTGCCCTTAGTGATTTTTTACCCCCAAACACCCCCGCCAGACTTCTCCTTAAAACGACTGGAGCAGTCATTCTCTATGGGCGTCGGACTCATCTCTGGTGAGCGCGCACAGCTTCTGACAGGGATTTCTCGGCAACCGGACTGGGTCTTCAAGGAAGGGATAAGTATAAGGGGCTCCAAAAAATAAAATGAGTTAGGATAACACATGCTAGGAGATGCTGTCATAAGCGATCTCTAATGTCTGCATTTTTCCGATTCCTCAGATGCCACCTGTGTGGACACCTGTCCAGATGGATACTATGCAGAAGAGGATGAAAGGCGTTGTGTCCCCTGCCACAGAAGCTGCAAGACTTGTGCTGGGAGGCGCAGCATGAGCTGCCTGACTTGTAAAGAGGGATTATACATACAGGACCACAGCTGTGTACAGCATTGTATCACGGGGTAAGAAACTAAGAATTAAAGGGATTATTCAGCATTAGAAAGAACACAATGACTTTCTTGCAAAAACAGCACCACCCTCATCTCCAGGTTGTGTGTGGTACTACAAGTGACCTTCAATTGAATTAGGTTGCAGTAAAACACCCAAACTGAGCACAGGAGTGATGATATTCCTGGATAACCCCTTTAAGTAAGGACTGCAAGAATGCATGAATAAATACTGTTTACCAGCGCTTCTCAAACTTTTTCTAGAGGAGCCTCACCCAGCAGACCAAGGCAATGCCTGGGCCTCACCAGACTGACTAAGAGGTTGCCAGGGCCTCAATATCTGTGGTAAAAGTCCATTTAAAAGCTGAAAATAATGCTAGGGCTAGCTTTCACCCATCGACCAAACTCTATATACTAATAAAGTACAAAATAAATAATTAATGTTGCTAAAATTGAGACTGTGCAAACTATAGTTACTTTGTGAAAACTGGTTCCTCAGCTGGGCCTCACCAACAACTAGGGGGCGCCTCACTGGTGAGGCCCGCCTCACACTTTGAGAAGCACTGCTATATACTAAAGTGCCCTTTACACTGGCTGATTATTGGCCCGGAGCATTGTTAGAAACGCTCCTGCTGCTGCCAATCGGCCTTTGTAGAAGTGACAGCGATCAGCTGATCCTCAGGTGTTTGTGTCTTTAGAGTAGGCTTCAAAATTTATGGTTAGCGGACGCACATCTTCCTGTGTAAAACGGGATAACGGATAGGTATGTGCATATCTGTGCTGTCAGTTTCCAGATCATAAGCGCTGCTTAGGATCCGCCCTCCGCCTCCCATCCTACGGCCGCTGCTGTATCCTCAGGCCGCTGCCTCCTCCACAATGATTGACAGCTGGAGGAGGTGAGGCCTTAAGATACAGAACCGGAGTGCTGGTGGCGGGATGCCGGATCACAAGCAGCACAAAAGGTGACTATGCTCTGCTTGTCCTCTGGAAACTGGCAGCTTGGATATAAATGGATATAATAATAATCTTTATATAGCACCAACAGATTCCGCACCACTTTACAATTCACATATCTGTGCTGTCAGTTTTCATGGCTCTGTGAGGACACTAAGATGCAATAAATATACATTGTACAGTAACTATTTGTTTTAAGAAATGTGACTAGGTGCATTGTTTAACTGCTTTATAGCTTTGTTTCTATATAGTATTACAGATTATTACCTGTGTTGCACAATCTTGGCATTATTAGCTGCCAGGGTGTGTGATCTCTTGTGTGGCATACCTCAGTGCCAAAGTAATTTACCATTGCATACATACATATATTAGAAAGCAGAGAATAGGCAGACCTGTGCAGGAAATATAAACAGGAGTATCTATATGGATTATAAAAAGGAATAATTGTTTAGGTAAGTAGTAGAGATGAGTGAACCGGGTTCGGGTTTGAGTCCATCCGAACCTGAACGTTCGGTATTTGGTAAGCTGGGGCTGCTGAACTTGGATAAAGCTCTAAGGTTGTCTGGAAAACATGGATACAGCCAATGACTATATCCATGTTTTCCACATAGCCTTAGGGCTTTATCCAACTTCAGCAGCCACCGCTAATCAAATGCCGAAAGTTCGGGTACGGATCGACTCGAGCATGATCGAGGTTCGCTCATCTCTAGTAAGTACACTCAAATAAAAAGTGTGTACAAGTGTAACCTTTCCTTAAAGGGGTTGTGCGGAAGCAGAAGAGGTCTAAAGCCTTTTGCTCCGCGCCATTAATTCTTGTCATTCCAGGTATCAAAAGTATCCCTTCCAATCATTGCCTATTTGTGAAGCCACGCCCACAAGTGATGTCCAATAGCTGGACAGTGTCTACAATTTTGCGGCGACACTGCTCAGCTATTGGCCATTGGATGCAGGTGTGGTTTCAACCACATGTGATGATTGGAACTTAGATCCATCCCTCCACAACTCAGAAGAGGCGGGAATGAAAGACTTTTAGTGTCAGGAAGCAGAAGGCTTTAGCAACATTAGAGGCTCAAGATGGTAATGACAGTGAATTACTTGGTTTGATGCGATCCTTTGAGTAATCTGCTAGTCACTATTTTACTATGTGTCACCATGTTTAACTATGTGGTTATCCAGTAACTATAGTTATTTAGTATCTAGTACTTTGGTCCATTCCATTTTCAATCCAACAAACAACCTTTATATGTACTGACAAAGTGTGTTGTTCACTGTGAATTGTGGTGAAGTGGTATTCAGTTGAGTGAAAGCCACCACATAGAAATGGTGATGGTCACACTGGTGCAGGACAGATTAATGTTATAGTATTAGTATTAGAGTTATCAGTATAGTTTTTTTGTTTTTTTTTGTACACTTGCTGTGCCCAACCGATACCCGATAACAAGTTTAGTTAGTCATATACCTCAGTCATACCCCCTTTCTTCTAAACTTTGTTGCCTATTTCCATGGTGGTTCATGTGCCTTTACAGAAGTTACAGAAATAAACACCTATTATAAAGTTGTCAGAAGATGGACATAGCCTCTAGCTATGATTCTACCAAATCAATTTCCACACTTTTCAAGTGCAGAAATACAACCTGAATTTAATTAAAAAAAAAACAACAAAAACATATATATATATATATATATATATATATATATATATACAGTATATATATATATATATATATATATATACAGTATATATATATATATATATATATATATATATATACACCCCCATTACCACTATACCAGGGCTGTTACTTGACAGAGTTGGAGCCACCTGGGATGTTTACCATATACAGGCTGGGGGTTGCCTCTGATATATATGAGTTGGTGAAGGTACCGTGCCAGAAGGGCTTTAAGAAATCATTGAATTTCTTCTAGCTGAGTGTCTTTTTTAGTGATAAGCGAACATGTTTGTAAATGTTCATACGTACATGATGCTAATTGTTTGTATTTGACAATGATGAACAATTTGTTCGATGATCGGAATAGTTATAATGATCATTTTCAAACATATTCAAATTTGCAAACGTACGCAACTACGTAATTTACGCTTTGCGTCTGATAATCTGTGCGCATGTGGGTAACTCTAGATCGAAGCACACACAATCTGTAAGAAACCATGTATTTCACACTTTGCACCTGATAATCTGTACATATGTGCATAGACCGAAACGTAAGTTCGTTATTTGTTTGTGAATTTTCAACCAACACAAACCGATGACAACAATCTTTTATTATGTTCGGGATCAGGAACATCGGGATGTTCGCTCATCACAAGTTTTTTTCAAATGCAAACCTGTCCATAGGCTTGCACTGCCCTAAAGCAGATGCACATATGATGACGTCAGTTGAAGTCTGGGTTAGGTTAGGTGAGTTTGGTGGAGGACCTGACTACTGGGTAAACCACTTGTAAGTAGTACCCCCAGTAGCCACGTTCAGGTCTGCCCTGTTGATAGTGTGCCCAGTAGACAGACATGCCCCCAGGTAGTTTTCCCAGCATCTATGCCCCTTGCTATAGGTAGTATATTATATTGAATTTCAGGGATACAGTATGTATAGTATGTATATATTATAAGGGCAGCTCAGTTTGGGTGCCTGGGAGCTGTAGTTTACATGCAGTGAGACCCTCCCCCAATGTACATGCCCAAAGAATTTTTTAACAACATTGCTCATTTCATTATTATTAAAGGGGTAGTGCAGCGCTAAACAATTATTCCCTAAATAACACACATTACAAAGTTATACAACTTTGTAATGTATGTTATGTTAGTAAATCGCCCCCTTCCCCGTGTTTCCCCCCACCCACACCAGACCCGGAAGTGTAGTGCTCTATACATACTTGCCTCTTGCCGACCCCCGTCCGCCATCTTGTGCCAGTATATGGAAAGTATACGATATACGGCTGCACAGTGCACACTATGTATGAGCCTACGGCCCGATCGTAAACGTATCCGTAAAAAATTAACAAGACCATTGTTTGCGGCTGGAAGTGTGCAAATTCACGGCCGTGGATTGACAGGCGGTCCGTACGGAGTACTTCAAAAATAGCCGGCAATAATGCCGAATGCCAATGCCTCTAATAGTTAATATATTAAATTAATAAAACACATTTTCTTTGTAATAAAGTCCCTTTCGTTGTTCAATAGTTTAATTCTAACGAATCCATCATTGTGCAATTAAATATACTGCACATATAATTCAAAATGTTTCTTCTAATAATGCTATTGTGACAACATAATTAGAAGAAACATTTGATGTTTTCATTAAAGTAAAGTGTTGATTAGTACAGTTTGCTCTATTGCCGGCAATATGAATTAACGGCTTAATGGAGCTTCCTGTACTAATTAATATTTAATTAATAAAACACATTTTCGTTGTACTAAAATCAGTTTCGTTGTTCAATTATTTAATTTAAACAAATCCATCATTGTGCAATTAAATATACAGTGGTGCCTTGGATTACGAGCATAATTCGTTCCGGGACCGTGCTTGTAATCCAAATCCACTCTTATACCAAAGCAAATTTTCCCATAAGAAATCATTGAAATGTAGACAATTGGTTCCACACCCCAAAAATCATTTTATAATCATTATAGCAGCAGTGTGTATAGCTGAGTGTGAGTGCAAGCACATTATAGCAGCAGTGTGTATAGCTGAGTGTGAGTGCAAGCACATTATAGCAGGAATGGAGAGGATGGGAAACACAAGGACTGATAGAGACTGCAGGGAGCATGAAGGAATGAGCAGGGCAGATGTGGACACAGTATAGCAGCACTCTCTGTCCGGGGAGAGAGGGGTTAAAGCTATAAAGAGATTACCCCCCACAGTCCTGTCCCCTGATGCAAGCCCCAGCCTGAAGTGGATCTGCTATAAATTGGAAGGTGAGAGAGACTTCCTGGGTCAGAGTACTGTGCTGCAGACCCCGCTATGCAGGCCATGCCCCTCCCCCACTCACGCTCCCACCCAATACTGGAGCTCTTAAACCAAAGCAATGCTCTTAAACCAAGTCACAATTTTGAAAAACTGTGAGCTCTTCTTAAACCAAGTTACTCTTAAACCAAGGTACCACTGTACTGTCAAAAAATAAATATATATAAATATACATTTATATATATATATATATATATATATATTTATTTTAACAGTATATTTAATTGCAAAATGATGGATTCGTTTAAATTTAATTATTGAACAACGAAAGGGACTTTATTACAACGAAAATGTGTTTTATTAATTCAATATATTAACCATGAGAGACATCGGCATTAGTGCAGAGGATCGCAAACCCCGGTAATAGCGATTCATGTAAACTGTTTCCCTGCTTTCCCAGATGCATCCAGAGGTGTTTCCATCACTTTCTAAAGATGTTATTTGTTATTTTTAGTTGAACCAGATTTCCAAGTAAATGACCGTATGTTTTGAGCCGCATGTCTATTTTTTCCCACGGCTGTAGTTTCAGCCGCACATTTCCAGCCGCATAAAAAATACAGCCGCACAGATACATAGTGTGAACATAGCCTTAAAGGGGTAGTCCAACAAAAAGGGTTTTCTTTCAAATCAACTGGTGCCAGGGATTTGTAATTTACTTCTATTAAAAAATATTGTCTTCCAGTGCTTATCAGCTGCTGTATGTCCTGCAGGAAGTTGTGTATTCTATCCAGTCTGACACAGTGCTCTTTGCTGCCACATCTGTCCATGTCAGGAACTGTCCAGAGCAGTAGCAAATTCCCATAGAAAACCTCTTCTGCTCTCCAGACTGGAAAGAATACCATTTCCTGTAGGACATACAGCAGCTGATAAGTACTGAGATTTTTTTTTTATAGTAAATTACAAATCACTGGCACTTTCTGGCACCAGTTGATTTGAAAGAGAACATTTTTGGTGAACTGCCCCTTTAACACACAAAATAAAATTAAATAAAACTTTAGGCAGCGGTGACCTTGTGATCTTTATGTGCTTAATCCTATTCAATTACATGCATTCTATTTTACAGCACAGCTAGATTCAGTAATCTAAGTAGGTGTGACACAACAGCACACGACTTTATACTGTAATGAATTTGGGATAACTTTGCATTTGTGAATGGATTTTGATAAACAGACCTTGGAAATTCCAATTATTTCTTTAGCTTTAGTACAAGGTGACCCTGTGCTGCGTCTAGAGAAAACAAACTCTGTGAAGTATTACAAAATATCCTCATGATGTCTCGGAAATGTCTTCTATAACTTTATGACTCATATCTCCAGTGTGTTCAATTATTATGGAACAGCATGTACTATTTCATCGGACAATCCTCACAGTGTACATGTCAGCCTGATAGAAAACTGTACTTTGGCTGTAAACACTTCATTGTTAGTTAGAAGGTGAATGTTGTGTATTTTATTGGTTAACGCTCCCTGTTATACACTTTGTCAGCAGTGCTAGAATAACTGCAATAATCTGACAAAATGACTTGATGAGATAACATCTGATTTTAATCCACTGATTTGTATAATATCTAGTAACTTACTGGTATTGTACATAGGCAGAAAAACCGCAACACTATAAATTAAAACAAGTGTGGTGTTATTTTCATCTAAGGCTATGTTCACACGCTGTCTCAGCCCAGATCATCCCAGCCGATACTTAAGTACCGGCTGCGGCCGGGTGATCTTTCCAGCTGCGGAGCTCTGATGCGGGCGCATCAGAGCTTCCCATAGCCCACAGTGAAACAAGCGGCCGGAGCCGCTCGATTCACTGTGTGAACTGACAGGGCTTTCTGGGGCTGGAATTCACTGAATTCCGGCCGCAGAAAACTGACATGTCAGTTTTTTCCGGCGCCGCATGGGATCCCGGCCAGAGCGCATATCGTGTGTTCACACTACGTAAAACTACGGCCTTAGTTCTGGCCGCAGAACTATGGCTGTAGTTTTGAGGGTGAAACATAGCCTTATTTTCAATGGGATCCCGGCCGGAGCGTACACACATTGTATGCGGTCTTGCCTGGATCCCATGCGGCGCTGGAAAAAACTGACATGTCAGTTTTCTGCGGCTGGAATTCAGTGAATTCCGGCCGCAGAAAGACCTCTCAGTTCACACAGTGAAGCAAGCGGCTCCGGCTGCTCGCTTCACTGTGTGCTATGGGAAGCTCTGATGCGGGCGCGTGCTGATGCGCCTGCATCAGAGCTCTGCGGCTGGAAATATCACCCAGCAGGTACTTAAGTACCGGCCGGGATGATCCGGGCTGAGACCGGCTGAGACCGGGGTCATGGAACAGCCGGTCTCACACGCCGTGTGAACATAGCCTAAATCTGCAATGTTCCACTCTCACAATGAGAGCTTTTTCAAGCAGCAATAGGTAAATTGGTATACAATCAATCTATAAAAGTGCCATACACTTGTGCAATATCAGACACACAATGGGGGAGATTTATCAAACATGGTGTAAAGTGAAACTGGCTCAGTTGCCCCTAGCAACCAATCAGATTCCACCTTTCATTCCTCAATGACTCTTTTGAAAATGAAAGGTGGAATCTGGTTGCTAGGGGCAACTGAGACAGTTTCACTTTACACCATGTTTGATAAATCTCCCCCATTGTGTATGATATTGCACTTGTTTATATTCAACACTGATACAAACGTTGCATAAAGCACTACAACTAGTATGAAGTGTGTAGAGTATGTAGTGTGACAACACTGTAGTATTGATTGACGATAATCGGCTTGTGTAAAAGGGGCTAATAGTAGATGCATTTGTCATTAAATATCCATGCTCTCCTTGATGTTTGATGTCATTAATCCAATATTTGTCTTCCAGATATTTTGCGGATAACTCCACTGCCTCATGTCAGAAGTGTCACAAGACTTGCAAGGAATGCCAAGGCCCGGGCTCCTCTGATTGTCTGTCCTGCCATAACAACTTTTTCCTCATGGGAACTATAAAACAGTGTTACAGCTCCTGTCCTGAATACTACTATGAGGACCACGCACAGAAAGCGTGCAAAAGATGCCATCCAACCTGCAGGACCTGCAGTGGTAAGTAGCAGTTATAAAACCACTTACCACAGGCCGACATAACCTGGGCAAGTGAAAATAGAATAGTCCTATGCCCAGCTGTAGAGAGGCCCCCATATGCTCACCCCAAATGGCAGAGTCCTGTACTGCACCCCACCTGAAGCCATCAATAGAAATTATAGGTGATCAGTGGAGCAATATTAGATGACATGACTTCAGGGGATCAGTAAAGTGCTCCTGAATAGCTATCATAGAAAAACTATGACCTATTATCACCTAGCACTTTTACCAATGTCATAGGGGTCATTCACATCACGATTTTCACGCAATCCACACATAACAATACAGACGTAAAGAGGGTAAAATGTGGTCAAAACTATGCACTTGTCTAGATTTGTTAAATGGTGTAAAATATATACTGGTGTAAACTGCCCACAGCAACCAATCACAGCTCAGCTTTTAGCTCTTTTAAAATAAAAGTTGAGCTGTGATTGGTTGCTGTGAGCAGTTTAAACAAGTGTATATTTTACACCCTTTGATAAATCTCACCCTATGTACAGCGTTGGAATAAAGTACCTTGTGCCCACCAAAGGAAGGAACGCAGCAGTATTGTTAGGGTATATAAATGTATGTTTTTTACATCCCCCCACCCCACCCCCCCAAAAAAAACTTCCATGATAGCATCTTACAGCCATGACTTGTTTCCACAGAATCTGCCAAACAAACATTTAGGCACCTTACTTCTTCCCACCTCTACACAAACTCCCCTCATTGTGCCCTGAAAAGTGTAATTGGCCCCTGATTGTGCCCCCATCTGCAGTTAGACACCTCTTTGTGCCCCCATCTGTAGTTAGACAACTCTTTCTGCCCCCATCTGCAGTTAGACACCTCTTTGTGCCCCCATCTGTAGTTAGACAACTCTTTGTGTCCCCATCTGCAGTTAGACACCTCTTTGTGCCCCCATCTGTAGGTTGACACCTCTTTGTGCCCCCATCTGTAGGTTGACACCTCTTTTTCCCCCCATCTGTAGTTAGACACCTCTTTGTGCCTCTCTTTGTGCCCCCATCTGTAGGTTGACACCTCTTTGTGCCCCCATCTGTAGGTTGACACCTCTTTGTTCCCATCTGTAGTTAGACACCTCTTTGTTCCCCCCATCTGTAGTTAGACACCTCTTTGTGCCCCCATCTGTAGTTAAGCCCCCTCTTTGTTCCCCTATATGTAACTAGGTCCTTTTTTTTGTGCCCCCTCCCTTCTGTAGTTATAATACCATCAACCTTGGCCTTAGCTGGGAGGTAAGTCCTCAATGATACATCTCCTTCCCCAGGGGCATTATAATATAATATTTATTTATATGATTAAAATATATTAGTGATGTGTATTAGTGTTTTAAAATACTGTTGGTATATGTCCTATAAGGTGCTTGTAACACAGCGCATAGGGGTCCAGTAATATATAATAAAGGGAACAACAGACAGTTTGCCACAAAACTTTTCCAACCTTGTATTATTTGCACGTTACATATAATCAAACCTTGCAATACAATTCTATTCACACCAACGAGTGTCGATGATCACATAGACTCCGTCTTTACATCCAGCGTGGGCGCTCTGAAGTCCAGTTTACCTGAGCAGAGACTCTGTCCAAACCAGGGTAGTCAAGAGGAGTCAAGAGTAGTCATGCTACCTTTCGGAGAAGGGGGGTCCCGCTTTGACTCACTCTCCTCTTGGCCAGAGTGGACTCTTTGGACAGAGTACCTTTGTTCAGATGAACTGGACTGAGTCTATGATCATCGGCACTTGTGGGTGCGAATAGAATTGAACTGTCAGGAATGAGTCCCCTAGCTGAGGATACTCCTATACAACACTCCAGTCACTGAAGGATTGATAAAGCTCAAGACACACTCGTTGTTCTAGTCTTACCTGTATCCTGTCTCCTTGTTGTGACAGTACTGTGAAATTACTGCAGATGACCCTATGACAGCAGTCATTAAAAACTTTCCATACCCTTTCTCCCTTTTCTCTGACATGGAAAATTTTTAATGACTGCTACTATAGGGTCAGTCACACGTACCGACTATAATGGTACTGAGTATCACAGTGGATTTCACTGCAAAAGCAATGTAAAAATTCACTCAGTGCTTCCCAGTGAAATCCATACCATACCATTCATTGTCCTCCATGCTCGCATCAGAATGAAAATCCACTGCGAGAATGGAGGGCTAAAATGAGTGGATTTCACTGCAAAACTCAAATGAAAGTAAGAGCCTTGTTTAACTACTTAGCTGCCGTGGAGTTAGACATAATAAACAGCCCATGCTTACCTGCCTGGGCTTTGCTTGAGTCTTCAGCTCACTAAAGGCCATTCAGCCAGTCACTGGCTGCAGCAGGACAGCATAGTGATCAGCTGAGCGGGCTGTCAGTGAGTGGGTGCCCGGAGAAGCAGATGGGATCATGTCGGGGGAGCATGGGCTGGTAAGCATGGGCTGTTTATTATATTTAAAGGGGTTGTCCGGCGATAAAAAATTATTCACAGAATAACACACATTACAAAGTTATACAACTTTGTAATGTATGTTATGTCTGTGAATGGCCCCCTTCCCCGTGTTTCCCCCCACCCACGCTAGACCCGGAAGTGTGGTGCATTATACTCACCGCATCTCGTGTCGTCCACGGTCTCCGATCCTCAGCAGTGACGTCTTCTTCGGGAGGCCGGCGGATCTTCCCGAGTGCCGGCCGCCCTCTGCAGCGTCATCCGAAGCTCAGCCGCGATTGGCTGAGCATAACTGTGAATCTTGGATTACAAGTAACTTGGTCTGAGAGTGTTTTGCAAGACAAGCAAACAACTAAACTCTGTTAAACTCTGCCGGTGATCGGACACCTTACTGCTCTCCCCGAGTACCCGTCTGTGCCATCGCTGCTTCTCTTTAATCACTTCACCGATAGCTGCTGCGGGCAGCCGGCACTAGTACCAACGGAAACCAGCACCAGCAGGTTTGCAGCCACCTGGATAGTAGTGTGTGAGGGGAGAGTAAACTGATTAACCCATTTCTTACGGATACAGTTGTCTTTATTGATGCAGAACACCTTACCTAACATATTTTTTGGTTGTGGAACGAATCATCTGCGTTTCAGTTATTTCTTATGGGAAAATTTGCTTTGATATACAAGTTATTTGGATTACAAGCACGTTCCCGAAATAAATTATGCTCGTTATCCAAGGTTTCACTGCATATGTATATATATCTTCTTATTTCTACTTATCTTCTGCAAAATAATGATAGTCAAAGCAAATTTGGCATTTATAGTTTTGCATCTTTCTAAAATACAGCTTTAATGTTTGCATACATTCATTTAGGTTCGGGCGCTCTTTCCTGCACATCCTGTGTATCCAGCTACAAGCTCTCAGGACAAATTTGTAATTCAGATTGCTTTGCTGGAGAGTTCAAACGTACCCAGGTAAGAAGAAACTTCTGTACTCGACTCTGTACTCACAATCTGACCCCCCCCCCCCCCCCCCCTAACCGCTTGTACCTTCGGATAGCTGCTTTTAATCCAAGATCTGACCTGGGGTCTGTTTTTCAGGTGATGCAGTTATTGTCCTAAAAAAACTATGTTTAAACTTGCAGCCCTGTGTCAAATTGGTGTGGCCTAGAGTGTCTGTGCCCAAGCCTTGCACCGCCTCTCTGTCCCTCCTCCCTACCCTCCTCATCATTAGGATGCACCTGGGCAGGATTTTTCCTATTCATCACCTGTGTGAACACTGCACAGGTGCTGGGCCATGTGCAGTGTTCAGACAGGTGATGAATAGAAAAAATCCTGCCTAGGGCATTCCTAATGATGAGGAGGGTGGGGAGGAGGGATGGCGAGGCGGTGCACACACACTCTAGGCCACACCAATTTGACACAGGGCTGCAAATTTAAAAGTTGTTTTTTTAGAACAATAACTGCATCACCTGTCGAACGGACCCCAGGACAGATCTTGGATTAAAAGCAGCTATCCGAAGGTACAAGTGGTTTGGGGGGGGAGTCATATTGTGGGTACAGAGTCACTTTAATGTTGTTACCGTTTCTACTGGATTTAGATCTCAACAGCCTGTAAAGGCCTAAATACCCAGACCCTGACTGATCAAAAATGATGACATATATATGACATGTCAAAAGTTTTAGCAAATGATGGGGACAAGTAAAAACATTTTTTTCAGTTTTATGTATTGTTTTTGAATGGTTATATGATGGGTAAGTTTACAATCTGATTGTTATTAGCAAAGTAATAGCTACAGTATCTAATGCTGCCAGTCCATGCTTTATACTATCTGTATACTTTTGTATAAATCTGTAAATCAAAAAAGTAGCGAAGAGGCATTCACCATTCAAGTAAGTATTAATCTGGTTTTACATAAGCACTATGTTACAGTCGTAAGTACTAATGACAGCTGTCAGTTCAGTTTATCAGAGTTGTGGTCAGGCATGGACTGTAATACAGATGCAAAAATGTGCATGTAACACGCTTGTGTACAACAGGCCTAAAGGCATAGACAAAGATTGACTTAAAGGATATCTTTCACAATGCAGACAACTCCTGATAGGTGAGCAGTCACAGGTGATGCCAGAAGATTGGGTTACCATGTATATGTCCAATGTCAGCCATATTCCATGTACAAGCCCTATTAATAAAAATAGGGTTTGTGCACAGAATCTATTTGTCATGGGACATAACGTTGGAAAACCGATGTTCCAGCGTCAGCTATAACGGCACAAAAATTGAGCTAGCTGCATTGTGACAGGTACCCTTTTAAAGGGATTCTATCAGCTCTACGTCATGCTGAGAGCTGCATAGGGGATACCTGATAGTTGATAGGGAAGAAAAACAAGTTATACATATTTCTTGGTTGATGCTGTTTGCAAAGTTATAAAATCTTTATTTTTTCTTCCAAGCTCAAGTGTCATAGAGGTCGTACTGAGCTCCAGCATGCACTCCTCCTCACCCACCTCTTCCTTCCCTGCATAATTAATGTACAGGGTTTGGTTTCCAGCACTGAGCCTTGTACATCAATCATTCATGGCAGGGATGGGTAGGGGAGGGAGGAAAATGTGTGCTGCAGCTTCTATGACACTTAACCTTGGAAGAGTAGCAAGACTTTATAACTAAGCTTAATGATAAGTATTATTTATTTTACCTTCCTGTCTACCAATGTGTGCACCTCAAAGCATGATATAGCCCTGACAGGTCCCCTTTAAGACTGGTCTATGATAACACACACAACCTGTGGCATTGTTTCTAGAAGAAGGCAGACCTGTTTTTCTAATCCCGGACTATTTCTATGAGAAGAAGCAAACAAGAAGCTAGGCCAAATAAATAGCAGGTGCCGTGTCACTAAATATGGCATAAACTATAGTAAAGCTACATGATACTACACTGCTCATACAGTATGCCCCAATGTGTTCCATTACAATGAAGTATATGTATTAATATTTTGCTTTGTCTTTTGGAGGATCCTGAAGCACAGTGTGAGAAATGCCATGAAAGCTGCATAGAATGTAAGGGCCCTGGACCACATAACTGTACTGCGTGTCCAGCAAGCTTCTCACTTTACATAGATGAAGGGAGGTGTGTGCATTGCTGCGGTGCCAAACCAGAAGACGTGGGGGAATGCTGTGACTGCACTGAAAGTCTGGGTAAGATAATACTTTCAAATAATAATAATCTCTATACTATAAAAAAAATCCTGCTATTTGTTCATGGGATTTTGCAAACACCATGTGCAGGTACTGTACTGTAATGTATTGATGTTTTTTTGTATAGAATCCCTGCTGAAAATCTGTGAAACATCTACCGAATCAGAACGTGAAAAACTACATACAGAAAGACAGATGACAGCTATTAAGTCATATTAAAATATAGTCTTTATTAAAGGGAAGCTAAGGGCAAGTTAGAAAACTCTAACTTGCTATGTTTCCATAGCGCATTGGACGCTAAGAATGAAGTTAATTTTCTTACCTTCATCCTCAAAGACTTTTTTGTTAAAGTGTACCAGACGTTATAATGTTCAAAATCAAAAATCAAAGAGTTCAAAAAGTACATGTTGTATTAAGCATGTTGGCAATTTACATTCATTGTTTTTTTTTTAAGTTATCATGCTGTAAAACAAAGCTATACTTACCAGAAATCCAGGTCAGATTTTTAGTCTTGTGCTGGTTGAAAAAAAACAGACTAAACACATGAAGTCCTGACCAGTACAGAGAGTCACAGCTCAATGTGTCCATCAATCCCATGACTGCCTTCTCTGTGAGCGCTTAGATGGCCAGGGAAAAGTGGAACTTCCTGTGTTTAGACTCTTTGGGAAAAAAAAAAGTCTAAACATGGAAAATAAGTTGTGTTTTCCATGATAATTAAAAAAAAAAAAAAAAGAATTTTAATTGCAAATTTGCTTTATATTATTTATATCACAGCTAATCTTAATTCATATTTTGAAAGCTACTACACGTGCCAACAGCGAGCGGGTAAGAGCTGGGGGCCGCAGGGAGCTGCCCTGGCGATCGTCAGCTCTTTTGCCAAGTCCCTGCCAAGAGGCAAGAGCTATTGCAGAAGATCTCATTTCCCTGCAGACTATTGCACAGTCAGTGTGATTGCAGCTCCTTGTCTGCATCATTCATCACAAGGCAGCATGCTGTAATCACACCTCTCCCTAAGGCTAAAAACACATATCCGCATGTAGTCCTTTACATACAGCCTATGTGCAGGCTGCATATCCCAACTGAGCACTTATCTGTAATGGGACTCTCTGAATGATAATTCAGTATGATGCAGTCAGATCACCAATGGCCAGAGCACTACGCTACTAAACCAACCCATCTGCGTCAGCTTAGTAGTGTGGTGCTCTGCTCATTCTGGAGCTCACTGTAGCATAATAAAATATGGTGCAGAGAGTCATGTTACAGATAAGTGTTAAGTTCTTGATAGGCAACCAGCACACAGGAAGCAGGAGACATTTTCTATTTTTAATTTCATGTCATAGGTGAATCAAGCTAAATTCTGAAGCCAGTAATATTAGTAATAAGACTAAAACTATATTAGTTAGATATCATGGGTGACAACTCCTGTATAATCAAATAGCATTTACAATACATACTCATTTTTTCCTTTTTTTGATGCTTGACATGTGCATTTCCTGATATTAGGATAGGTAATATATATATATATATATATATATATATATATATATATATATATGAATTAAATAAAACAATCTCTGATTTGAAAGTATTAGATTGGACTAAAGTAGCCTGTACAAAAAGATCTGGAAATTATATGAGGGATCAACTAGAATTTCAAGTCTGACAGGATTAGCACATGCTGGGAAGAAATGCATAAGGTGTGTTTTCACATTTAGCTTTTTGATGCAGTTTTAGAAACCAAAGCTGGTAATGGATCATAAGTAGTGGGGTCATTAAAAATTTCTTTTTTTAAAACCCAGTCTTGGGCTTTAATGTAAAAAACTGCACCTAAAAACCTGCATGTGCAAACAGACCATTATTCTTCCCATGCTTACCTCTACTAATCCATTACAGGTGTTTCCTACTATTGCCCAATTCAGTATTTTTCAGCCAATGATGTACTCAGATGTACTATAGAGAGATTGTCTACTGCTGAGCACACATCCTACATGAGTGATAACCAAGGAGCTGCAAGGTGATAAGTGCAGGCCTAGCAGGTGTTGCTGTACTGCTGCGGTACTAGTCACAGTGCCTGTGTGGTAGCTAGTAGCGATGAGCAAATTTACAGTAATAACCTTGCAAAGCACTTTGTTATCTCTGCAATCCGTTTATCAGACAGCTGCCTTTTAACTCACTGATGCTCCTCCTGGGGTGCTGGGAAAAGCTGAATGCAGTCCTGGGAAACTTCTCCCAGTTTCCCAGATTTTAGAGATAACGAAGCGCTTTGCATCATTATTACTGTAATTTCACTCATCTGTACTAGCTAACTTCCCAGGATCCCCAACACACATTCTGAGAAATGTTCTTATTTCCCCTTTCTACTAGGCATTGGTGCAGGACACAATCTTGGAATTATTGGAAAAGTTCTTTAAAGGGATGGTTGATTTGTCATAGCCCCAATTAGCCAGAATTCTACTCTACACTGACGAGGGGCAAATACCCCGAAACGGCTGTCTGTGGATGGATGCCTGCCCTGGCAATCCCTTGTCATGATCGCAATACTTGTACCTTAAGTTAGACATTGACAAAAAGGGGCCACCCTGGTATTTCCCTATTTATGTTCCAATACTCGCAACCGAGTGGGATTTAACCCCTTAAGGACAGAGCCTGAAATGGCCTTAATGACAGAGACAAATTTTATGAATATGACCAGTGTCACTTTATTCATTAATAACTTCGGGATGCTTTTAGCTATCCGGCTGATTCTGAGATTGTTTTCTCGTGACATATTGTACTTTACATTTCTGGTAAATTGGAGTCGATACTTATAACAAATCTTTATGAAAAAACCCCAAATAATGTGAAAAAATGTGAAAAAATGCATTTTTCCAACTTTGAAACTTTTTTGCTTATACAGAAAGTGGTTATACCACATAAATTATATATTAAATAGCATTAGCAACATGTCTAATTTATGTTGGCAGCATTTATTAAACAATCTTTCATTTTTTTTAGACAATAGGAAGCTTAAAACATTAGCAACAAATTTCCAAATTTTCAGTAAAATTTCAAAATCAGATATTTTTAGGGACCTGTTCAGGTTTAGACTGGGTTTACACTATGTATATTTGAGGCTGTATTTGTGAGGCTGTATAGCAACCAAAACCAGGAGTGGATTGAAAACACAGAAAGGCTCTGTTCACATAATGTTGTAATTGAGTGGATGGCCATCATTTAATGGCAAATATTTGCTGTTATTTTAAAACAACGGCTGTGGTATTGAAATAATGGCCGTTATTTACTGTTATATGGCGGCCATCTACTCAATTTCAACATTATGTGGACAGATCCTTTCTGTGTTTTCAATCCACTCCTGGTTTTGGTTGCTATGAGGACCTGACATGAGGACCAAATACTGCCTGAAATATACATAGTGTGAACCCAGCCTTACTAATTAAAGTGTATTTGAGGGGCCTGTATGTTAGAAAGCCCCACAAAGCACCCCAATTCAGAAACTGCACCCCCCACACTCTGCAAAAGCATATCCAGAAAGTGTTTTAACCCTTTAGGGGAGTCACAGAAATAAAAGCCAAGTGTGTAAGAAATTAGAAAATTTTAATTTTCTGTGCAGACATTTTATTGTAATCCAATATTTTTCATAATTATAAACCTATTACCAGAGAAATGCACCCCAATATTAATTGCCCCGTTTCTACAGTTTATAGAAATACCCCATATGTGGCCCTATTGCGCTATTTGACGCAACCACAAGCCTCAGATATAAAGGAGCGCCTAGTGAATTTCAACACCTTCGTTATATTTGGTCATTTTTGACTGTACCACTTCAGGTTGGCAGAGGCTCTGGGGTGCCCAAACCTAAAAAACACCCCTAAAGGGACACCATTTAGAAAACTACACCCCTCAAGGAATGTAACAAGGGGTGCAGTGAGCATTTGGACCCCACAGGTGCTTCACAGATTTTCCGAACAATATGGCGTGAAAAAATAAAAAATAATTTTTTACACTAAAACGTTCTAGCCTTCAATTTTTCATTTTCTTAAAGGGATAAGAGGAAAAAAAAGACACAAAATGTGTAGCGCAGTTTCTCCCGAGTACGGAAATACCCCACATGTGGCGATAAAGTGCCAAGGGGGCGCAGGACGAGCCTCCAAAGGGAAGGAGCGCCAATTGGCTTTTGGAAGCTGAATTTCACTGGAAAGGATTTCAAGGGCCATGTCGCATTTACAGAGCCCTCGTGCTGCCAAGACACTGGAAACCCCCCACAAGTGACCCCATTCTGGAAACTACACCCCTCAAGGAATGTAACAAGGGGTGCAGTGAGCATATGGACCCCACTGGTGACGGGCACAAATGTGGAACAATGTGACGTGAAAGGGAAAATTTTCATTTTTTCACTTTCATGGCACAAATGTGCCCGTCATCAAGGGGTCCATATCCTCACTGCACCCCTTGTTAGATTCCCTGAGGGGTGCAGTTTCCAGAATGGGGTCACATGTGGGGGGTTTTCAGTGTTTTGGCAGCACGAGGGCTCTGTAAATGCGACATGGCGTTCATCATCCATTCTAGCCAAATCCAACCTCCAAAATCCAAATGGCGCTCCTTCCCTTCGGAGGCTTGCCCTGCGCCCACATGGCGCTTTATGTCCACATGTGGGGTATTTACGGACTCGGGGGAAATTGCTCTACACATTTTTTTTTTTTCCCCTCTTTTAACCCCTTGTGAAAATGATAAATTCAAGGCTAAACCAACATTATAGTGTAAAAAATGTAATATTTCATTTTCACGCCACATTGTTCCACATTTGTGCCCGTCACCAGTGGGGTCCATATGCTCACTACACCCCTTGTTACATTCCCTGAGGGGTGTAGTTTCCATTATGGGGTCACTTGTGGGGGGGTTCAACTGTCTTGGCAACACAGGGGCCTTTTGAATGCAACATGGCCCCTCGAAATCCATTCCATCCAAATCCAGCCTTCAAAAACCAAATGGCGCTTCTTCCCTTCGGAGGCTTACCCTGCACCCGCATGGCGCTTTATGTCCACATGTGGGGTATTTCCGTACTCAGGGGAAATTGTGCTACACATTTAGTGTTTTTTTTTATCTTTTAGCCCCTTGTGAAAATGAAAAAATCATGACAAGATTAATGATTTAGAGTAAAAATTTTCCAAAAATTACACTAAATGTTGGTCTAGCCTTGATTTTTTCCATTTTCACAAGGGGTTAAAAAAGAAAATGAACACAAAACGTGTAGGGTAGTTTCCCCTGAGTACGAAAATACCCCACATGTGGGCATAATGTGCCATATGGGCACAGGGCAAGCCACCAAAGTGACAGAGCGCCATTTAGAGGCTGGAATGGAGGATGGAGGCCATGTCGCATTTACAAAGCTCCTGTGCTGCCAGGACAGTAGAAACCCCCCACAAGTGACCCCATTCTGGAAACTACACCCCATAAGGAATCTAACAAGGGGTGCAGTGAGGATATGGACCCCACTGGTGACGGGCACTTACGTAGAACATGTGCCAAGAAAATAAAAAATACCATTTTTTTCATTTTCACGTCCCAAATGTGGCCGTCACCAGGGGGCCATATCCCCGCTGCCCCCCTTGTTAGATTCCTTATCGGGTGTAGTTTCCAGAATGGGGTCACTTGTGGGGGGTTTCTACTGTCCTGGCCGCACAGAGGCTTTGTAATTGCATCATGGCATCCTCTAATGAGAATGGCGGCCATACCTACTTAGCTGGGGAAAAGGGACAATTCTAATTTATTTGGGGGTATTAGGCCAATTATTAGTTTATAAAGTTGAAAATGACAGGTGTCCATCAAATTCAACCTGTGTTGATCCAGAGGAATGCAAAAAACCCTCGTGAGGCAGACGACAGTAGCCTCATCACAGGGGAAAAATTCCTTCCCGACTCCATAATGGCGATCAGAATAATCCCTGGATCAACGTGACCCCTGAAATAGGAATAAGGGACAGAATTTAGATAATGTAGAACTCAAATGACGTGTGGTACGCCTTGGTGCGATCCAGTATGCAGAGGCCGGGGGGATCAGGACAGGTGTCACACGGGAAAATGGTGTCCTTCCTGATCCCCCTGTTACGCCACACTCTGCACTTCTTCTGGGGTCTCCTGTTCTCCAGTGTGGGGGACGTCACCTGGAAAATGTTGTCCTGGTGCGATACGGGGTCCTTCATATCCAGAAGCGCTGGGTCCGCTCCATGGCTGCTAAATATTAGGGCTCTATTACTGCTTCTGATATGTTCGGATCGTGCCGCAAGCTACAGGGCAGCGAGGGACCAGAAGAGGGGGTGCTGGTATAAAAGTCATCCCCGTACGGGTGGTAACCTTTATCCAGCAGTGGGAAGATCAGTTCCCGGACGATCTTCCCACTTGTTCCGAGGATGGGGGGGGAGGGGGCATCTGGGGGTGGATTTGGGTGCCCCTTCCTTCATACACTCTAAGGGTACGTGCACACTGCGGAATCGCGACAGATAACCCTTCGTGCATTCCACAGCTGGCACCCACCGGCGGAGTGATGCAGGTGCACGTCTCCATCCGTGTCATAGACTCCATTCTATGCACGGGCGGATTCCGCTCTCCGTCCAACGTATTCATTCTTTGGATGGACGATGGAATCCGCCCATGCATAGATTGGAGTCTATGACACGGGGGGAGACACGTGCCCGCATCAGTCCGCCGGTGGGTGCCAGCTGCGGAATTCACAAAGGGTTATTCTTCGCCATTCCGCAGTGTGCACGCACCCTAAATCTGTAAGTGTACCCAGAGGTACGCTCACAGAGTTTGTAGAATTTCACGCCATACCGTGATCTCTTATTGGGACGGTACTGGCGGAAAAGACGTGTCTGGGGGGCAGCGTACGATACGCTACCCCCCAGACATGTCACTGGATGATGAGGATGAATGGAGGAAAGAAGGATCCCCCCATTCATCCTCACTGGCTGTTTCGGTGTCGGAGGCAATAATAACGTATGCGTCCGACACCGAAAACACCCTGGGGGTCATCGTTATACGGGGACTAGTATATGGGGTATGTAGTGGTGTAGTGTCAAACTTTATTCAATGTAGTGTGGTGTAATGTATTGTTTTTTACGTGTTTTTTTTTTTACAGTAAGTATAAAAAAAACCTACGCCAACAAAGGCATTGCTGATAAATTTCACGGCGATCGGGCCGGTGGCACCGTAACACCATTACTTTTTACAGTAATGGCGGTCGGTGCCGTCCTCGGACAGCACCGACCGCCATTTTTTTCCGGGTCATCGGGTCACCGATGACCCGGAAAGGTTCCGATCGCCGCTATTGGCTGATCTGAATTGATCAGCCAATAGCGGCGATCGTAAGCACGGGGGGTGTTAACCACCCCCTGTGCCGAGAAGCTAAGATGGCCTGATATGATTTATAGCAGGCCATCTTCCCCGATCGCTGTGTGCGAACACGCAGCGATCGGGGAAACATCGGGCGTAAATTTACGCCCTGATGCGCTAAGTACCAGGGCGCGAGGGCGTAAGTTTACGCCCGATGTCGTTAAGGGGTTAAGGGGCTACCTATCACTGTGGTGTAGTGCTCTCCCCATCATGGAGGCACCCCGTGGCAACAGGTTAGAGATATATGGCTATGCCGTGTTTTGAGACTCGCAACCGAGACTCCACAGACTCTTGTTTTGCATCTTTAAAGGGATAGTTCACAAAAAATCAACTGGTACCAGTAAGTGCCAGAGATTTGTAATTTACTTCTAAGGATTCTTAATTTACTTCTAAGCTTAAGTCTTCCAGTACTTATCAGCTGTTGTATGTCTTGCATGAAGTGGTGTATTTTTTCCAGTCTGGTGAGCAGGAGAGGTTTTCTATGGGGATTTGCTACTGATCTCAAATGTTCCTAACACAGACAGAGGTGACAGTAGAGAGCATTGTGTCAGACTGGAAAGAATACACCACTTCCTGCAGGAAATATAGCAGCTGATAAGTACTGGAAGATGTTTTTAATAGAAGTAAAATTACAAATCTCTGGCACTTTCGGGCAGTTGATTTGAAAGAATATTTTTTTGTAAACTACCCCTTTAACCCACAATCAATTTTGTCCTTCTGGATGCAGAACCTTAAAAAATGACCTGTCTTATTTTGTGTTATTAGTAACCGTGTGATTTTGTGATGTCAGTCAGTGTCAGTTTGCTGCGTCAGTTGTCAGTCAGTGTCACTCCATACAGTCAGTTGTCAGGCAGCCTAAATCTGAAGGGTCATTTGTCAGGTTGTCACCTTCAGTTCGTCACATTAGTTGTCAGTCATCGTCAATCCACAGCGTCAGTTCGTCTTGTCAGTTTGTAACATCAGTCTATATAAGAGTTTTAATGCTTATCAAGTTACTGTACAGTGTCTGTTGGAAATGCTACACTTTCCAGAACCCTTATCACAAGAGCAAGTACTTTAACAACATTGAGTCATCAATGCCCCCCCAGGACTAACAAATAATTCCATACATGTCATGTCACCTTTTCTGTCTCCTTCCCCCAGTTCTGAGCCTGCTACTTTTGCTGAAGATACAGAAAACCGTGTCTAAGCTGTGCATTACTCTCGCCTGAGAGGGCTGATGCTGTTTCTGCACTCTGTGAGGCTGGGAGGGTTAATCACAGTAAGGTTGACCTTAGGGTCCTTTTACACTGAGCGATTTTTAACGATTAACGATTAACGATAGCAAACGAGATTGTTTATTGTTAACCTGAAATCGTTCACCATATTACACAGAACGATAATTGTTAGTTACGATTATTACTATGATCGTTATTGCGATCGTTACTATGATCATTTATTCCTTCTGATCCCAGAAAAACAATAGGCAATGTGCAATTACACTGAATGATTAGTGAAAAAATGCGGAACTTGAGCGAACAAATGTGGAATTACAGCGAACGATTAGCGAACGATTAACAATAATTTTAGGTTCAGATCTAAATCAACGATCAACGACATCGATCATTGCCTGCAATTATTGTTTAAAAAACGATTTGATTTTTCGCACAATAATCGTCCCGTGTAATAGGGCCCTAAGATTAGCTCTCCCGCATTACACAGTGCATCGACAGCCAGCCATGGATTTTAATACCCCTTTAATGTTCATGCAATAATCTATTCTCATTTTTCCTATTTCAGAGGAATGTATCCTAATAACAGGACTCTTGGTAGAAACACATGGTCATAAAAAGGCGGCTTTGTCTGTGGCGATATCTATTCTGCTGGTGCTTACTATGGTAGCAGTCATATTCCTTTGGCGACGGGCCCGTGCAAAATCTTTGTCTGTCAACAAAGGGGGGTATGAGAAGTTGCCGGACCAAACAAAATCCTTCCAGTCTTTCAAAAGTACTAGAGAGAGCACCTCCAGCTTCCAGCAGGATCACGTGATTGAATACAAAGATCGTGACGACGAGGAAGATGATGATGACGATGAAGATATTGTTTACATGGGTCAGGATGGGACAGTTTATAGAAAATTTAAATACGGACTTTTAGAAGATGATGATGAGGAGGATTTAGAGTATGATGATGAAAGTTACTCATTTAGATAATTTATGTAAATATCCGCAGCACTGATATAATGGTAAGGACTAGTGTTTAGGGGACTTGCTGAACTGTTCGGGTCATAGGCTGTATTCATGTTTTCCTGGCAGCCCTAGGGTGGCATCCAGCTTCTCCAGCCACCAGGTGTTCAGAGAACATGGCCAAACCTGAATAGTTAAGCAAGTTCCCTAAACACTTGTAAGGACTGAGGGACATGAACTAGGATTATGCAGTTAGGGTGGGTTCACACTGCGTTTTTGCAGTCTGTTTAACATATTTGTTTTATGGAAGGAAAACTGATGAAATTATGTGCCATCAGTTTCGATCCGTTTCCCCATTAACTTACATTATAAAAACTAAAAACAAAAAACGGATCAAAACATCAGTATTTTCATTTTTTGCATACAACATAGTTGACCGAGTGTTTCTGTACATTAAAAGTAACCATCTAACAAGTGATCCATTAAACGGACTGAAAAAACACAGTGTGAGTGTGACGTAAAATGCTTTTGGACTGCAAATTAAACTTCACTTTGGCTGGTCGGTATAGCCTTAAATCTTTTTTTTTTAACAACTCAATTTTAATCTCAATTATCTTGTTTTACTTGTTTACATATAGCAGATGCAAGCCCAGTTATTCATTCATATATACTGGTTATCAGTACTGTCATTTGAACAGCCACGCTTGTGAAAGGTACAAAGTAACAGGACACCATGTTTGATGTGCAGCACAGGAGGACATCATGTTTGAGGTGCAGCACAGGAGGACATCATGGTTGAGGTGCAGCACAGGAGTACATCATGGTTGAGGTGCAGCACAGGAGGAGCACAGGGGGACATCATGTTTGAGGTGCAGCACAGGGGGACATCATGTTTGAGATGCAGCACATGAGGACACCATGTTTGAGGTGGAGCACAGGAGGACATCATGTTTAAGGTGCAGCACAGGAGGACATCGTGTTTGAGGTGCAGCACAGGAGGACATCGTGTTTGAGGTGCAGCACACCTCAAACATGTTGAGGTGGAGCACAGGAGGAGTACAGGAGGACATCATGTTTGAGGTGCAGCACAGGAGGAGTAACAGGACATCATGTTTGAGGTGCAGCACAGGAGGAGTAACAGGTCATCATGTTTGAGGTGCAGCACAGGAGAACACCATGTTTGAGGTGGAGTACAGGAGGACATCATGTTTAAGGTGCAGCACAGGGGGACA
The DNA here is from genome assembly GCF_027789765.1 of Dendropsophus ebraccatus. Classification (NCBI taxonomy): domain Eukaryota; kingdom Metazoa; phylum Chordata; class Amphibia; order Anura; family Hylidae; genus Dendropsophus; species Dendropsophus ebraccatus. Next base: position 57,335,456 of record NC_091456.1, on the reverse strand, counting down.
TCATGTTTGAGGTGCAGCACAGGAGGACATCATGTTTGAGGTGCAGCACAGGAGAACATCATGTTTGAGATGCAGCACATGAGGACACCATGTTTGAGGTGGAGCACAGGAGGACATCATGTTTAAGGTGCAGCACAGGAGGACATCATGTTTAAGGTGCAGCACAGGAGGACATCGTGTTTGAGGTGCAGCACACCTCAAACATGTTGAGGTGGAGCACAGGAGGAGTACAGGAGGACATCATGTTTGAGGTGCAGCACAGGAGGAGTAACAGGTCATCATGTTTGAGGTGCAGCACAGGAGAACACCATGTTTGAGGTGGAGTACAGGAGGACATCATGTTTGAGGTGCAGCACAGGAAAACACCATGTTTGAGGTGGAGCACAGGAGGACATCATGTTTGAGGGGCAGCACAGGAAAACACCATGTTTGAGGTGGAGCACAGGAGGAGTACAGGAGGACATCATGTTTGAGGTGCAGCACAGGAGGAGTAACAGGTCATCATGTTTGAGGTGCAGCACAGGAGAACACCATGTTTGAGGTGCAGCACAGGAGAACACCATGTTTGAGGTGCAGCACAGGAGAACACCATATTTGAGGTGCAGCACAGGAGAACACCATGTTTGAGGTGAAGTACAGGAGGACATCATGTTTGAGGTGCAGCACAGTAGGAGTAACAGGTCATCATGTTTGAGGTGCAGCACAGGAGGACATCATGTTTGAGGTGCAGCACAGGAGGACATCATGTTTGAGGTGCAGCACAGGAGGACATCATGTTTGAGGTGCAGCACAGGAGGACATCATGTTTGAGGTGCAGCACAGGAGGACATCATGTTTGAGGTGCAGCACAGGAGCAGTAACAAATGAGACAGGCTGAGAGCCCTTAGATCTCCTCATTGGAATGGGGCAGGTTATCAGAAACCTATTTTATTTTGTACCTTCTTAACCCTAAACATCGACTGTTTCGTTTGTGATATTTACTTTATACACTGTTTGTATCTCCTTCAGCTTTAAATAATTTATGAAAAAAATCATCTGTGAAAAATGTTGTTTTTTGAAATTGTGAAATACATATGGCCCCTCTTCACACTAAGAACGATGCAATAATATTAAAAGAACAAACGTTTCAATGCTGTTCTTCATATAAAGGTGGTCTAAAAGTGAACCCAAAAATAAATACCTTTTTAATAGCAACACTGTTACTATGAGCGATAGTAACCCTTAGGGTATGTTCACACCTACAACCCTACTGTTATTATAGTACACGTCAGATTGGTATGGGGTATTCTCTATACATATAAAGGTTGTTCCAAATCATGTTTTAAAACTTTGAATTTAGAAGAGGGAAAGGTCATTCTCCAACCTACATTTCAAATCAAATTACAGCATTTAATGTAATCCCGCTTTAGGGTGCGTTTACATTTACCTATTGACTTCTATGGGAGTGTTCTTACCATGCTCTGTGACTACAGTGTGCATCAAAGTTTCCCATACAGTTTATTTCTGGTGCCGCTGCTGGGGGTGCAGGGTGTCAATCAATGGTTGATCAGTGGGGTGCTATCATATGGACATTGCCCTGACTCACTTTAATGCATTGAAACAAAGAAAGTAGAAGCCCAGTAATTCAGCTATAAATGAACGGTTACGTGTTTATTAACAGTCAAATGCATTTCAGGCTGTGTTCACAATGAAACGTGTTACAATAATTAACCCCTTAACGACATCGGGCGTAAATTTACGCCCTGATGCCGGTAAGGGAGTTCAGAGCGGGGCCGCGCGGCGGCCCCGCTCTGAACCGCGCCGGTCCCGGGTGCCGCGTGTAGCCCGGGACCGTAGGTATTAGCGGGCACGGTCCGATCGCCGTGCCCGCTAATACAGTAATCGGATGCAGCTGTCAAAGTTGACAGCTGCATCCGATTACCGGACGCAGCGTCATCCCTGGTGTCTAGTGGGGAGATCGCTCCTCCGGGATGTTATCCCGGAGGAGCGATCTCCGTAAATGAAGCCGGCCGGGGACCGCTCCAAGATGGCGCCGTCCCCGGCTCGGCACTCGTTTACTTCCGGCTGCAGCAGCCGGAAGTAAACGAGTGCCTATCTCATGGATCTCTGCAGCATATCTATGCTGCAGAGATCTCAATGAGAGATCACAGTGTATATACTAGAAGTCCCCCATGGGGGCTTCTAGTATAAGTGTAAAAGTAAAAAAAAAAAATGTTGTTAATAGTAAAAATCCCCCTCCCCTAATAAAAGTCTGAATCACCCCCCTTTTCCCAGGTTATAAATAAAAGTAAACAAATAAATAAATAAATAAACATGTTTGCTATCGCCGCGTGAGTAATCGCCCAAACTATTAATTATTCATATTCCTGATCTCGTACGGTAAACGGCGTCAGCGCAAAAAAATCCCAAAGTGCAAATTTGCGCATTTTTGGTCGCATCAAATCCAGAAAAATTGTAATAAAAAGCGATCAAAAAGTCGTATATGCGCAATCAAGGTACCGATAGAAAGAACACATCATGGCGCAAAAAATGACACCTGACACAGCCCCATAGACCAAAGGATAAAAGCGCTATAAGCCTGGGAATGGAGCGGTTTTAAGTGTCGTATATTTGTTGACAATGGTTTAAATTTTTTACAGGCCATCCGATACAATATAAGTTATACATGTTACATATCGTTTTAATCGTAACGACTTGAGGAACATATATAACAAGTCAGTTTTACCCCAGGGCGAATGGCGTAAAAACACATTTCCCCCAAATAAACAAAATGCGTTTTATTTTTCAATTTCATCACACTTTGAATTTTTTTCTGGTTTCGCAGTGTACTTTATGCAAAAATTCAGCCTGTCATTGCAAAGTACAATTAGTGACGCAAAAAATAAGGGGTCATGTGGGTCTCTAGGTGGAAAAATGCAAGTGCTATGGCCTTTTATGCACAAGGAGGAAAAACCGAAAACGCAAAAATCGAAATTTGCTCTGTCCTTAAAGGGTTAATAATTTAGGCCATCCATCCTTCAGTGCATTAACACAATGAAACTCCAATATGCGAGCATACCCATAAGCACGCCTTTGCTCTTCAAGGTGCGTTGACACATACCGCATTTGTAGTGGATTTCGCGCTGCTAGTTTTGCAGGGAAGTCCGCTGGTATGCTGAGTAATTACAGTCTATGGCCCTAAAAATCCGCTGCAAAAATTTGGGGCCGTAGACTGTAATTGTACTGAGCATACCATTGGATTTCACTGCAAAACTTGCAACACGAAATCTGCTGCGAAAGCGGTACATGCGAATGCATCCTTATAGTACAATTAAGGGTCTAATCACTGGGGCCATCACTGATCATGAGAATGGGGGTCCCACTTCCTCCAACTTTACAGCAGCATTCGTTCACATGTCGCTGCTCTATTCAACACCCAGGGGACCAACGGTGGTAGCAAAGATCTGTACGGACAGATGATATGGTGTAAAATCCCTCAGAAATCCTTTCCCTCTTGACCACACAGCACAAAAACAAAAAATAAATGAAACAAAAACCAAGAATAAATGAAAAAAAAATGCACTTCAGATTTCATTCAAATACCCATTTAATACAATACTTTCTCTTTGTACACAGTTTAAAACCACAATCACAACATGCTGGTAGATTTGAGCTCCAATACATTAAGGCTGAGTTCAAACCCTGTTTTTTTTCTGTGTGGTTGCCATATACATGTTTTTCTTTGGAAATCTGAACTGCACCCAGAGAACTAAGGAGAAATGGATGCTTTACAGTCTTCTCTTCCTTGGAATTCATTTGGGCTGCACAATGTATGAACCCAGACAGAAAACAGCCATAGAGATACATTCTAACAAACAACTAAAACATATACATAAATGTGGTCCCAAATAGGTCAATATCATGATTAATCTCCTATGCATAAACAGCAAAAAAAAGTAAAAGTAAAGTAAACATACAGTAAAGAGAACAGAACTTGCTCTGCCAATGTCCTTCTTGAAAAACAAGACCTAAAGTGATGGCTTAGATGGTAGGTACTTTCCAAACAAGGAACTCCTCTTTACCCATTACTAGTCGAGTGGGCATTTTATTTTTGCAAAACCAGCCATATTAAATTTGCACAATAATTTAAAAACACACAGGCAAAATAACTATGTACCAGCTTCCTGTGACCGCTATATACTTATGTTTAAGAATAAAAAAAGAGTCAAATGCACCTACTTGCAATAGAAGTGGAACCATTTAAAAGGGTCCCTTTGTAAATTGACAGGGAACAAGTAGCCCGGGCAGTAGTAAGCACCTGAACCATTTATATAACTCTCAGTATGAGAGTACATGCTTAACAGGTTGGTTAAGACAAAATTTTAAAGTGTCACTCTCATCATAGAAAATGTTTGCCAAGTCATAGAGGCATGTCAAAAGTTATGATTGGTCCGACCCGGTTGCTTAGACCCATACCGATCGTCATAACAAGTGGGGAGAGTACAGCGCTTTGTGTCAGCATAATCAGCTTACATTATGAGCGCGACTGATCAAGTGACAGACGGGAGAGGACTGCACTTAACACAGTCTTCCCCTGATCGGTACGGGTCTGAACACTCAGACCTGGAACGATCAAAACTTTTGACATGTCAAAAGTTTTCTATAATGACAGTGCCACTTTAAACAGAGGATACCCTTGAATTGAACCCACCTGTTGCAAGCAAAAAAGAAATCCACAAGTTGAAGAACTAACCCTCATTTTATCCCTATTGATAAGTTTACCACGTCAAGCATCTTTTATAGGAAAAATAGCTGTCAAAAATGGGGTAAGCCCTCATATAAGGGATCGTTTGTAAGTACATGACTTGGATATACCTAGCAGCTCTCATACACAATGAATGAACAGTGCCAGGCACCTCATTACAAAGCGAGACTTGGGACCTTGTTCTTGAGATTACAGGGGCTCCTAACAGTTGGACCACCGATGTTCATACACTAATGTTCTTACATGAAGTTAGTGGTCAGAGAACCCCTAAAAGGCTACTGTACATTGGGGCTAGTAGGTCTGCTTTATTTGAACCAGGCAAGGAAATAAATGCTCAGTACACCAGAGGTCTAGGTAAGGCCCCAGACCCTCAGGCCAGGTGTAAATTTATATTCTATGTACTGGATATTAGTTACCATACATTTGTCATAGAAACACCCAAAAAGGTCCCCTGAACTCTGTTCCTAACTCTGAGTAAGATGACTTTTTTGGACACAAAGTATTTTCCAATAAAATTTCCCTGCCAGTAACTAGAATGAACCAGATGCCAAAGACATCACATTCGAGGCAGGCGGGATTACGAGCGGAGTCTGCGTTGAGGGTTCCGCTTGGAATTTCCGCCTGTTTTGTTCAGTGTGAAGGGGCCCTTACGAGTGCAGTCGGAATGGTTTCTATAGCTTGTTTGCAGAAGAAAATCCCTTGTTTTACTATCATTTTAGGTACTATTTTTTCAAAAATTTCTAACTACTAAAGTTTAAAATAATTCTGAAGTCTTGCTGTTTTTATTCTCACCACTAGGATTACAACTAAATTTGCTGTTTTACAGAGATCAATTCCCAGCAGTGTTCTCCTTATCACCAGACAGGAGTACAGTGACAGGTGATCCCAGTATATGGCTAACACACAGTATATAAGTACACACAATAGCTGCTGCTCACAACTCAGAACCCCCCTCCCACAAACACACACACTCCCTCCATAAAAGGTCACTGAGCATGCCCAGAAGTCTTTCACAATTTAAATGGGGCAGGTCTTTTTAATTGTGTCTATGGTAATGAAGCTACTAGCTCAGGCAAGATTCCCCTAATGTTAAAAAAATAAAATAAAAACATAAGCAAATAAAATAAAAAATAAATAAACATTCCAGTAGAAGACTAAAATAAAATAAAAATCTAGGCGATACATTCCCTTTAAATAGAATGGGACAGTTGTTCCTGAAGAAAGCTGTTGTAGACATACTGCCAAGTAACACGGGGTGGTGGTTCCTGTTGCCAGCTTTCCGGCATACAGTGGTCTGAGCAGCAGTTTAATCCTTGGGTGCTAGATCATTGTGTCTCAATTAGTTACAGCACAAGATTTAATAAAAATTCCAGCTTTCACAAATCGGAGAAGTCCACGGGGCTGCTAAATTTACTACAGATACAACAGAGCTGCCACAAATATACAAGGATTTAAAATAAATCCACAACAAATGGTATAACACAACAGATGGGAAGATCTTAAGACTTGCACAAGATGCAACACTAAAATTGGGAGTGGGGGGGCTGGGGATGTATGGTCAGAAAATTAAGTGACTAAAATCTAATTTTTTTTGTTACCATCTGTGCATATAACAATTAATCTTGAAAATCTTGCAATTTTTCCACTTAACCTCACAATAGGCCAATACTTCCTGTTCAATAGAAATTACTTTTCGGCAGTCATGTCATTACGATTACAGACTGCTCAAAAAAAGAAAAAATGTTTCCGTTTTGTATCTATTGTATCGAATGGTAAAAAGAAAAAAATCTTTGTATGCATTTGTTTTACATCTGTATTTTGGCATGTAATTTCTGACATATTTCAAACCATGAGGACCCCCCCCCCCAAAAAAAAAAAATAAAAAAAAAATCAGTTTTTGTAGACATGTAGTTAAAGAAGCATAATCCCGGTCATTTGAATTGTGGAAGCATCCATAATAAAGTGTAAGTTTGTGTATATGATACATACACATTATGATAACATATATTGTGTGTGTGTGTGTGTGTGTGTGTGTGTGTGTGTGTGTGTGTGTGTGTGTGTGTGTGTGTGTGTATTCCAACTTAAAAGCAGGCACATAGCCTCATATATAGAAGGCCAGCCAAATGTTTTATATACATATACAAGTTTAGGGTATGTGCACACTGAGTAATTTTGACGGAAACGGTCACAGTATTTCTAGACTGCGGCTGACAAGCGTGTCTCTGCCCGTGTCGGAGACTCCATTCTATGCATAGAATGGAGTCTATGACACGGGCAGAGACGCGCGTGCCCACAGCAGTCCGCGAGTGGGCGCGAGCTGAGAATTCTGCAAAGGAGTTTTCGTCAAAATTACTCAGTGTGCACATACCCTATCTGTATACATGCCTTCTTGGAGAAAGTGGCAACAAACCTAATAATATACAGAACAGTACCAAATAAGTCCACCTATCTTTGGTAAGATAAATAAAGAGGTTATCCAGCCTTACAAAACTGACAGTCTACCCATGTGATGCAGTTATAAGCGTCAGTACAACCAGCTGAATAGCTATGGTGCCAGGGGTCGGACACGACCTAGAATAAGCCATAATTTTATATGGCTGAATAACGCCTTCACCAATATACAAAAAGACATCTAAAAGCTGGTACAAAGCCAACAATGATCTTTACTATCATAAGTGCTTTGGAGAACGTGAAGGGTTAAAGACAAACACTAAACGCAGACAAGTGCAGAATTACTGGAGTACATTAAACAATGAACAATGAACAGACACAGGAGATAAGATACAGCGTTTGGCACAGAATGAATATTTTATAAAATTTCAGACAACAGGCACAGAAGTTTCTGGAATAGACTACATCATTATATACACAGCGAAGGACATGTCCTTACCACTCATACATAACCCACCCCATCATTAAGATTTCTTCAAGGAAGAACATTAAAAGGATAACATACAAACCATGTATACATTACTGTAGATTGTGCTCTCATATAGACTGAACTAGATATGACCTATTATTACAGTGTTTTCTTGTTTGCTGAATACCCCTCCCCAAACAGGGAAGGGGGGTGTTATTGCAGTAAAACTAGTTTTTATGCCACAAAAAGGGTTTTCATAGAAGAAACTGTAAGAACGTTTCCTAGAACTGATGAATAAAGGCTGCGAGTCCAGCTAAAGCTGCCGGGCGTCCCATCATAAGGAAACAGTCTTATCCACAGGATCCAAGCATCCTGCTCTGGGGAACAGATCTGTATCTGCATGCCAATATTGTTTCATGTAATAGATGATAAACTAAATCCAGCTGCTGGCTAAGTACATTGTGCCAGATATCCCTGGCAGGAACATGCTGCAATTTATTTCCTTTATGAAGATGCTAGAAAACAGACACATAGGAGAGGGAATGAACCACGCATACATTACAGCTATAGTATAGCTATGGGAATGACAGAATTACATGCAGGAAATACTAGTGGGCTCACAGCTGCCATGTTTGCACAGACCACCCTGTCCATGTGCCCTATTAGGGCACCACAGAATGCAGTGCCATGCTCAGGACCCTCCTTCTGTAAGCCAAAAAAGCTGCACTGTATAACTGGCTCCTGTTCTGGCAGACTTGTGCCATTCTTGTATGACATGGACTACAATTCATCTGAAAGGCTGTCATGTAAGAAAACGCCTGGCTATCACAGCTTTCCCCACAAAAAGATCAGCTGATCACTCCAGGGGTATCTTTGATTAGACCATCTATTTAAAGCGGTTATCCAGGATTACAGAAACAGCACCTCTCCTGTCCTCTTTCTGGGTGTGGGTTGGTAGCTCTGTTCTATTGAAGAGAATGAAGCTAAACTGTAATACCACACACGACCTGGGTGGTGCTGTTTTTGCAAGAAAGTAGCTGTGTTTTTTCTCATCCTGGATAACCCCTTTAACTTGAGCTATAAACGCAACTTGTAAAAAAAAAAAGCACAATGTAGCGCAGAACCGTATTCCATAAATGATGAAAGTGCAAAATTTGGCTTCAGAGTTTCTTCTGAAACCTTCTTCTTCTGAAAATAACCCAAAGTCCCATCTAGGCCAAGCTACAGGTGTATTTTAAATATTAAATAGAAGAAACGGTCTGATGTCCACTGAGGAGTAACACTAAGACTAGTGCAACATAAAACATTCTAGGAGTGGGCCTCCAGCCACCGTCAATGGCCGTTCATGATTTTATGGGAATTGCTGAAGAAGCGCTCCTTGAGTTTCCTTCGTTCAGGTAGGTCCAGCTGCTTCTTGGCTTCCTCAATGTCGCTGTGAATTGCGGCAATCAGGGAATCTGTAGGTGGATGAAGCACATGTGTTACCATCAGAAAAGGAGTCTATGTATAAGGAATATATGTACTCTGGTCCTTTAAAGAAATGTAATATATATTGGTGCCCTCATACAGAACATAATAAAGGGCCTATTCCTACCTACCCACGCTCCTCTGGGGTCCTCCTGCTAATCCTGTGAAAGCTCCTGCCACCACTTTAGTACAGACTAGTCTCTGCATTGAAAGTCCTCTCAGCCAATCAGTGGCCACAGCATTGTCCTGCTCCAGGCTGAGGGGGCTGTCACTGCAGAGGCTAGTCTGTACCAGAAGTGGCAGCAGGCGCTGCAGGAGGACCCCAGGTGAGCACGCTTTGTAAGAATAGGCTCTTTATTATGTTCTGTTTAAGGGCAGCAATATGTTAAAATACTAAGGGCCAGAAGAGTACCCCTTTAAATATAACAGAAGAAACATGACTGGGTGCCAGATGATTGCCTTAGTCACCCCTGGTACAGTTATGTCACCCCATGAACAAAGTCAAATCAGGCAGGTACAGTCCAACAATTCTAATACAATTATGTGTGAACCAAGTGTCCTATTACGCAGGATGATTGTGCGGAAAATCGCTATATCGTTTGAAATTTAAATGATAACTGTCCTGTGAAATTTCAGGCAACAATCGAAAAATCGTTTGTGTGTCGTTCATTTAGATCTGACCCTAAAATCATTGTTAATCGTTCGCTGTAATTCCACATCCATTCACTAATCGTTCAGTGTAACTGCACATGGTTCATTCTTTAGCTGGGATCAGATGGAGTAAACGACCATAGTAACAATTGTTATAACGATCCTAACGACTATTGTTCTGTGTAATATGGTGAACGATTTCAGGTTAATCATAAACAATCTCAATTGCGATTGTTTATCAGTAAAAATCGCTTTGTCTAATAGGACACTGATGGTGCGTTTACACAGGCAGATTTATCTAACAGATATTGGAAGCCAAAACCTGGAATGGATTTGAAAAGAGAAGAAATCTCAGTATTTCCTTTATGACCTGTTCCCAGTTTAAGGTCTGTTTCTGGCTTTGGCTTGATAAATCTGTCTGTGTAAACGCACCATAAGAGGGAAAAGAAAAAAAAACCCAACAACACAGGATTATAATCAGAATGAAAAAAAATATATAAAATTCTAAATTCCTATTCACACCAATACAGTACCCATAAAACCATAGCACAAAAAAAAAAACAAGCCCTGCAGGTGAAAAAAAAAAAAAGTTACGGCTCTTAGAAGGCTAGGAGGAATAAATATAAATATAGAGCACTGCTTCAGTGTGACCTGGACATAAGTCACTGATGACCTTTTAGTCATGAAGGGGTTAATATACAGCTAAATGATGCAACACACAGCACATCTGCAGATCCTGTAAGAGGGAATGGACCCTTCAGGGAAAAGTGTATTGCCTGCAGATCCTCTATACATAAGGGAGTTACTGACTATATAAACCTTGAATATAAAACTGAAACTTTGACTGAGATTTTGGGACTAAGGGTACTATTACACGGAACGATAATCGGCCGAATTGGCCCGATTCGGCCGATTATCGCTCCGTGTAAAAATATGCAATGATCAGCCGATGACAACAATCATCGGCTGATCGTTGATATAGTTTAGACCCTATTTTCGCCGGGCGCCGACCGCGCACCGCTGCGTGTAATAGCGGTGCGTGGCCGGCGACTAACGATATACATTACCCATCCACGTTCCAGGGCTGCTCCTGCCGTCCGCTTCTCCCGGGGTCCCGTGCGCACTCTAGCTTCACAGAGGCCTGTCAGCTGATAGGCCGCCCAGCCAATCACAGGCCGCGGCGGTCCCGGCCTGTGATTGGCTGAGTGGCCTACCAGCTGACAGGCCGCTGTGAAGCTAGAGCGCGCACGGGACCCCGGGAGAAGCGGACGGCAGGAGCAGCCCTGGAACGTGGATGGGTAATGTATGCCAGTTTAGCAAGGGCTGCAAGGACATCGGTAACGATGTCCTTGCAGCTCTTGTCAAACGATTATCGGGCCGTGTAATAGGCCCAGTAAACGAGCAACGATCTAGCAGATCGCTGCTCGTTTACAGGTATTATCGGGCCCTGCTCGGCCCGTGTAATACCACCCTAAGCCTCTAACCGTGTATATAAAGGACTGCAGAGGTGATGTGCTTGGCCTCCAGATGCAGGCGGTTGTATGGGAGTCTGGAGCCAGTGGGCCATGTGCTGAGAGGCGTGATAATCCTGCTGCCTTGTGTGTGTCATGGGATGCTCATATGCCGGCTTATCTCCAGCACACACACCCTGTCTGTACACCAGGAAGCCATAAGAAACATCACCACATGTATTTCCTACAGCAGCTCCAAGTAACCACAGGTTCTACCTGAGATGGGAGTGGAGCTGCAGACGCCATATCTGTAATATTACACCCCAGTGGCTCCGTCTAAACACTTACCTAAAGAGTCAAAGCTTTTCTCCGGTCTAATATAGCCCACAATAACAATACTAAGCTGCTCTCCATAGAAGTCCTCCTTAAATTGATGAATAATATGGGTTTCCTGAAGGAAGAAAACACTGATCAGAAGAGAAGAAAAAGAAAACTGGTCCAGCAATAGACCAAGGTCATGTTATAGGACTTATACTACACAGGGCTAAACTAACAAAAGATGCAGGATGACACGGTGTGCTGTACAATCCAGAGTCTGACCGACAGCATCTAAAACGACTGATAACATTTCTATTACCCTAAAGACCCTATTCCACCAACAGATCTGACGACAGATTATCTGCCAAAGATTTGAAGCCAAACCCAGGAGTGGATTAGAAAAGAGGAGAAATCCAGTCTTTCCTTTATGACCTGTTCTCTGGTTATAGTCTGTTCCTGGGTTTGGCTTCCAATCTTTGGCAGATAATCTGTCGGGGGTTGGAAAGAACAAGAACAGGACGTGGCGGTGCTGAGCTGCATCACGGTGTCTGGCAGGAGGGTCACACATGTCTCCAGGGACAAAGCATTTGCAATGCAATGGTTTGGCTGCAGGAGGATAGGATCTTACCTCTAATATAATAAGTAAAGCTTACCACAGATTTCTTTGTGTTCTTGTAGAAGGGATTCCAGCCAATACTCATAACCATTTTGTACACGTCTCCATTGGCGACACAGCCCCAGCCATAGTAGATGCCAGTGGTGAGGTCGGCAGGCAGGCTGTCCACTACATGTTCAGGGAAATTAGCTGCATGAAATAAGGGAGATGGATGAACATGAGAAAGTGAGGACACACAGCTAAATGCCCGTCCCTGCCCACCAATACACCAGTCACCACCCGAGGGGCACTGCCAAGTGACAAGACCATACCAAGGAAGATGTATACAGACAGAACATGAAGATGCAGGAAGGCGGGGGAGGGGTAGAGCACCGATTAGAAAAAAGCTTTGGACATGTCACAGACACATGTTAAAGTGTCTGACCGGTCGGGGTCTGAGCGTTCACACCTGTACTGATCAGGAGGATGAGATGGGAGAACGCCGCGCTGCAGTGCATTCCTCTGCCCGCTCTGTCCGTCTTACCTGGACGTCTTAAAGACTTACATTATGCGGCCGTCCGTTACAACAGATTAGGGAGAGAACATGCGCCATTCTTCTGACCGGTCACAGTGTGAACCCAACCGTGTCAAAGGTTTATTCTAACGACAGGATCAGCAAAAAATGGGTATAGAGCTAAGCAAATGTGCAGATACACCACCCAGTAGTCAGCGTCCCTGCTCCCTGCCCGGTATAACACACAAACTTACTGTAAAATTATTTCCCTCGCTGTATGTAAATGTGGGCTAACTAGTCCTCTGGGTGTAGTAGTCACAGTGCCAGGTGTGCCAGCACTGTAATCACATCCCTGTCAGCAATGTTACCAAGAGACGGGTCCTACGTGCGTCAGTGATCCACTTCATTACGGTGCACATGCGCAGTACAGCAGCGTCCTATCTGTGTTGTACTGCGCATGTCCGCTGTGAAGACGTCAGAGCTCTGATGCAATAGAAGCCGGTCTCTTGGTAACATTACATTGCTGGCACACCCAATGGCTGACTACATGGCCCACAGGCAACGCCCAGATGACAAGTTGTCCCACATTTACACATAGCACTGGGATTTTTAATAGTAAGTTTGGAGATTATACTGGGCAGGGAGGCTGTTTGGGACGTTTGCTGGGTGACGTATCAGCACTATAGAGGAGCCGGCCGAGGTTCGGGAACGTACAAACCTGCAGCGTCAGCTTCTGATTCACACTGCCCATTCCACAGAAGAGGGGGATACAGCCCCAAACTGGGAAACAGCCTGTGACCTATGGTTGTATCCCAGTTCTCCAGGTGGTCCTCAGGCTGTATCCACCCTCGCTACACAGCGGGCGGGCAGACAGAGCGAGAGGGCGGAACGACAGGCCAGAGCGAGAGGGCGGGCAGGCAGGCAGACAGACAAGAGCGAGAGGGCGGGCAGGCAGGCAGACAGACAAGAGCGAGAGGGCGGGCAGGCAGGCAGACAGACAAGAGCGAGAGGGCGGGCAGGCAGGCAGGCAGACAAGAGCGAGAGGGCAGGCAGGCAGGCAGACGAGAGGGCAGGCAGGCAGGCAGACGAGAGGGCAGGCAGGCAGGCAGACGAGAGGGCAGGCAGGCAGGCAGACGAGAGGGCAGGCAGGCAGGCAGACGAGAGGGCAGGCAGGCAGGCAGACGAGAGGGCAGGCAGGCAGGCAGACGAGAGGGCAGGCAGGCAGGCAGACGAGAGGGCAGGCAGGCAGGCAGACGAGAGGGCAGGCAGGCAGGCAGACGAGAGGGCAGGCAGGCAGGCAGACGAGAGGGCAGGCAGGCAGGCAGACGAGAGGGCAGGCAGGCAGGCAGACGAGAGGGCAGGCAGGCAGGCAGACGAGAGGGCAGGCAGGCAGGCAGACGAGAGGGCAGGCAGGCAGGCAGACGAGAGGGCAGGCAGGCAGGCAGACGAGAGGGCAGGCAGGCAGGCAGACGAGAGGGCAGGCAGGCAGGCAGACGAGAGGGCAGGCAGGCAGGCAGACGAGAGGGCAGGCAGGCAGGCAGACGAGAGGGCAGGCAGGCAGGCAGACGAGAGGGCAGGCAGGCAGGCAGACCGAGAGGGCAGGCAGGCAGGCAGACCGAGAGGGCAGGCAGGCAGGCAGACCGAGAGGGCAGGCAGGCAGGCAGAGCGAAAGGGCAGGCAGGCAGGCAGAGCGAAAGGGCAGGCAGGCAGGCAGACCGAGAGGGCAGGCAGGCAGGCAGACCGAGAGGGCAGGCAGGCAGGCAGAGCGAGAGGGCAGGCAGGCAGAGCGAGAGGGCAGGCAGGCAGAGCGAGAGGGCAGGCAGGCAGAGCGAGAGGGCAGGCAGGCAGAGCGAGAGGGCAGGCAGGCAGAGCGAGAGGGCAGGCAGGCAGAGCGAGAGGGCAGGCAGGCAGAGCGAGAGGGCAGGCAGGCAGAGCGAGAGGGCAGGCAGGCAGAGCGAGAGGGCAGGCAGGCAGAGCGAGAGGGCAGGCAGGCAGAGCGAGAGGGCAGGCACCCATGTCTGTGCTGATTGGAAGTGTAAACATTTCCGCGCCAAAACAAATGAGGGTATTTAATATCAGTCGCAGAAAATCCACAGCAGATCTGCAGTGTGTGAATGAACCCGAGGGTATGCCACCATTATAGCTTCAGGATTATATGTGATCAGTGGGGGTACAACTGCTCGGACACCCACCAATCAGGGCAGCAAATCACCCTCTGCTCCAACAAAGACAACTGCTGTCTGTCAGTGAATGAAACCAAAGGAAAGCCCATGCGGATAAGATACAAGAGACAGCCACAGCTGTATGTCAGGCAGAATGTCTCCTACACTGACAGCACTATAGCTCACCCCCCTGTAAGCATGGCCGGGGTGACCTGCGGGAGCCCCATGATGGGAAACCCTGGGCCAGGTCAATGAGGAGCACAGGAAGCACCAACATAGTCCGCAGCGCAGCACACACACTGCCCCAATGTATATGAGTGACAGGAGACAACTCGCTCCTCAGGGGAGGTCGGTACCGGTCACCTGGCAGAGGTCACCGGGAGAGGTCGGTACCGGGCAGAGGTCACCAGGGGAGGTCAGTACCCGTCACCAGGGAGGTCAGTACCGGTCACTGGGCAGAGGTCACCAGGGGAGGTCGGTACCGGTCACCTGGCAGAGGTCACCAGGGGAGGTCAGTAACGGTCACAGGTCACCAGGGGAGGTCGGTACCGGTCACCAGGCAGAGGTCACCAGGGGAGGTCAGTAACGGTCACAGGTCACCAGAGGAGGTCGGTACCGATCACCGGGCAGGGGTCACCAGGGGAGGTCGGTACCGATCACAGGTCACCAGGGGAGGTCGGTACCGGTCACCAGGCAGAGGTCACCAGGGGAGGTCAGTAACGGTCACAGGTCACCAGAGGAGGTCGGTACCGGTCACCGGCCAGGGGTCACCAGGGGAGGTCGGTACCGGTCACCGGGCAGGGGTCACCAGGGGAGGTCGGTACCGGTCACCGGGCAGGGGTCACCAGGGGAGGTCGGTACCGGTCACCGGGCAGGGGTCACCAGGGGAGGTCGGTACCGGTCACCGGGCAGGGGTCACCAGGGGAGGTCGGTACCGGTCACCGGGCAGGGGTCACCAGGGGAGGTCGGTACCGGTCACCGGGCAGGGGTCACCAGGGGAGGTCGGTACCGGTCACCGGGCAGGGGTCACCAGGGGAGGTCGGTACCGGTCACCGGGCAGAGGTCACCAGGGGAGGTCGGTACCGGTCACCGGGCAGAGGTCACCAGGGGAGGTCGGTACCGGTCACCGGGCAGAGGTCACCAGGGGAGGTCGGTACCGGTCACCGGGCAGAGGTCACCAGGGGAGGTCGGTACCGGTCACCGGGCAGAGGTCACCAGGGGAGGTCGGTACCGGTCACCGGGCAGAGGTCACCAGGGGAGGTCGGTACCGGTCACCGGGCAGAGGTCACCAGGGGAGGTCAGTACCGGTCACCGGGCAGAGGTCACCAGGGGAGGTCGGTACCGGTCACCGGGCAGAGGTCACCAGGGGAGGTCAGTAACGGTCACAGGTCACCAGGGGAGGTCGGTACTGGTCACCAGGCAGAGGTCACCAGGGGAGGTCAGTAGCGGTCACAGGTCACCAGAGGAGGTCGGTACCGATCACCGGCCAGGGGTCACCAGGGGAGGTCGGTACCGATCACAGGTCACCAGGGGAGGTCGGTACCGATCACCGGTCCCCAGGGGAGGTCGGTACCGATCACCGGTCACCAGGGGAGGTCGGTACCGATCACCGGTCACCAGGGGAGGTCGGTACCGATCACCGGGCAGAGGTCACCAGCAGCCCCGTACCCCATGTCCTCCCAGCAGCACGTGCAGCAGTCACGGGGCGGGGCGCCCTGTAAGCCATGCTGAGCCCTGTAGTCCCGCAGCAGCCGTGCCGGGCTCTTACCTGTCGGGATGCCCAGCTCCTTGGATCCCCGGCCGAAGCCCCGGACCACCTCCCCGCTGCAGTAGTAGGGCAGCGCGCTCATGACGCCAGCCCTGGCCGCTCTCTTCTTCCCCGTGCTGAGCGCCGGTTCAGGCAGCGGGAGCTCCCGTTTCAGTTCGGCAGGGTGAGACGCCAACGAGCGGAGACCGTCCGAGGCCGGTAACGGAAGCACCAAGGCAGCGGCTGAGCCCCCAGCAGCAGAGCCCGTGCCGGTGCCGAGCCGGCTACTACTCACAAGTCTCTGGGACATCTTAAGGGCGAGCGCAGAGCAGGGGTGTTTACAAACAGAAGACGTTCTGAAGGAGGCGCCGCTGCTGTAAGAAGATTCTAGATCCCCCCGCTGCTGCCTCCCAGTGTAGTGATCTTAGGGCTGACGTCAGCTCTATGGGGGCGGGGCCTTCCCAGCACGGACCTTTAACCTCTGCTGTCACGGTGACTGGAGACTAGGTTGGATGTCACGTGAATGCTGAGTCATGATGACGTCACGAGCCCTGTTCCAATAGAACAATTGCGAAACAGGAGGCATTTCCGGTAAATGGAGCCGCTCTTAAAGAGACAGTGTCCTGGCAGACAGCGTGACTGATAGAAGTGGGGCGGATTGCACTTTTTGTCTTAGGTGATTAAAAGGATTATCCAGCGCTACAAAAACGTGGCCAGAGACAACACGACTCTTGTCTCCAGTTCAGGTGGGGTTTGAAATTCAATGCAACTGAGTTACTAAACCAACACCCAAACTGGAGATGAGAGGGGCTGGCTCCGGAAGAAAGTGGCCATGTTGGATAACCCCTTCAGGACACAGTTTAGTTTTTTTTTAATGCTGACTTTAGGGTGTGTTGACATGGACAGACTTTTCATCGCAATTATTGAAGCCAAAGCCAGGAACACACTATAAATAGAGAACGGGTCTTGAAGGAGAGCTCTGGGCAAAATCTATTTTTTAAGGAAAGTTAGACAAATTCCTAATGTACACTAATTATGGGAAATGCACGTATAATGCCATTTCCCTCAGTTTTGTAGATCAGGCAGGCTTCAATTTCTCTAAAAAGGTAACGTCACAACTTGGCTGCATGTACCTGCAGTGTCCAGCAGGGGGTGCAGTGTATGTAGAAGTCTATGTAGTGGAATCAGTGCATTCTCTTTCCCTCCCTCCCCGTGCTTTGCGATCTCCCTCCCGTCACATGCTGCCCGGTGCCTTTCAATCTCCCTCTCTCCCTCCCGTCACATGCTGCCCAGTGCTTTACAATCTTTCCCCTACCACCCTATGCAGTGTGATCTCCCTCCCGGCCTGTGCTGCACGGTCCTGTGCAGCGGGTGTGCGGCACATAAGGAGTGCTCACCCTGCTGCACGACATCGGGAAGCACGGGCTAGGAGGGAGATCACACAGCAGGGGAGGGAGGGGAAAGAACGCATAGGACCAGGCATCAAGGGACAGGAGTGAGATCGCAAAGCACCGGGCAGCATGGGACAGGAGGGAGAGAGACACACCAGGACGTTACTGTATGTCCTTGCGTCACTAGGGGAGTTCAGAGGGGGGGAGGGGCGCGCGGCAACGATGCTCTGAACCACCGGTGCTATTAGCGGGCACGGTCCGATCGCTGTGCCCGCTAATTAGGCATTTAGATGCAGCTGTCAAAGTTGACAGATGCATCTAAATGCTTGCTATCCCCCATCATTGGTGGTATAGTGGGGGGATGCCCCCCCCCCCCGTGACGCGATCGCAGAGGAGCGATCCCTGCATCTGTACCGGGCCGGGGTCTGTGCCGTAATGGCGCTGATCCCGGCTTGGCATTCTATTGCTCTCAGCTGCAGCAGCCAAGAGCAATAGAAAACTGACCTCATTGATCTATGCAGTATATCTCAATGAGAGATCAGTGTAGCTATACTAGAAGTCTCCCAGGGGGGCTTCTAGTATAAATGTAAAAAAAAATGTTTTCTTGCCATTGCAAAGTACAAATAGTGGCACAAAAAATAAGGGCTCATCCTGGTCTC
This sequence comes from Dendropsophus ebraccatus, assembly GCF_027789765.1. NCBI lineage: Eukaryota > Metazoa > Chordata > Amphibia > Anura > Hylidae > Dendropsophus > Dendropsophus ebraccatus. The sequence continues at coordinate 57,316,897 of NC_091456.1, read as the reverse complement.
TAGGTGGAAAAATGCAAGTGGTATGGCCTTATAAACACAAGGAGGAAAAAATGAAAGCGCAAAAATGAAAACTGGCTGTGTCCCCTAAGGGTTAAAGTGACTGTACCACCAGGCCCAGGCTGAAGCACTGGAGGCAGGCCGACCCACCCTTAGTGGGAAGAAACACCAGCCCCTTCATGACGTGACTCCATTAGAATCAATGGAAATCCTGGGGTCACCAGGTCATCCTGGGCTGGGGTTTCTTCCCACTGGGGGTGGGTTGGCCGCCTCGAGTGCTTCAGCCTGGGCCTGGTGGCACAGTCACTTTAAAGAAAATCCATTCCTGGCTTGTACATGTGAACATACCTTTACTTGATGTTGTAGAAATTTTGTAAAGCTTTAAAGGGGTGGTCTCGTGCTAGCATAGTTTTAACATGTTGCTGCCATATAAGAAAACATAAAACTGCTTACCTCTCCGTGCTCCCTTGGTGTCCTGCTGCGCTGTCCCCCGCTGTCTGTAGCCGCTGCTGCCCCCAAAACAAGCTCATTTCAGGAGTAACAGCTTGTTCAGCCAATCACTGGCCGCCGTGCTGTCCCATCTCAGTCAGTGATTGGCTGAGCAGCGGCTGCAATCAGCTGGAAGCATTGGCGACACCGCAACAGGACATTGGGGGTGGGGTGCAGAGTGATAAGCATATAATATTTGTTATGTTTTCTTATATGGCAGCAACATGTTAATAATTTGCTGAAATGGGACATTTAGAAACCATCACCAAAAATCTGCTATGTTCACGAGGTCTCAGGTTTCAATAAAATTACACAAATAAGGCATTCATTATTTATAATTGACAAAAATCCAGCATTTTCGATTGTAGGATTGCATCTGAAGAGCTTGGGATCTTCTTCCATCATACTTGGCCGAACAACCACTTCTGACTGGAAGGTCATAGCTGCGTGGTAATCCAAGCTCCACATTCTGCTCAACCATCCTCCAATTTAAAATTTACTGTAAGAAACAGAAGATTCTCAGCAGAAAAGACCAACTAGTCCATCTAGTCCACACTTTATCATTTCCTTTATTGATATTATCCTAGGATAGCTATATGTATATCCCAGGCAGGTTTACATTTAGTTACAGTACATTTACTAACCACATCTCCTTGGAGGCTGTCCCAAGCATCTACTAACCTTTTAGTAAAGTATTTTCTCATGTTGGTTCTGATTTTTCTGCAATGAACCTCAGATTGTGTCCCCTTGTACTTGTGTTTAATTTGTTGTTAAGGACCAGAGTCTCAGGAACGCCACAGAAGCTTCCAGTAGTCATATGTGCCCTCCAGAGTGCAGGTTTTCTCTCTTTAGCTCGCCATGAAAGAGAAGCATTAAAAGATAGATCATTCAATAGCACACACTACAAATGTCACACAAAACAGCTGAATCTACACTACCACATGTATTGCCTTATATATGACATAATCTCTTACCTTACCTCTAAAGAACACCCCATATTCATACACATGTGCAAAAGGCAGGTACAGGTAAGAATAGTCCAGTACTATAGAACACCGAAAGCAGTCGGCACTACTGCAGTCACGATATGATCAGCACACCAGTAAATGGATTCGGAGGAGTAGGAGTAGTATTGGCAAATAAAGTGGTGCTCGATCGGCAAATAGCAGAGAAAACAGCATAAAGTCCAATTGCAACAAGAAGGAATAGAATACCGCGGCACTCACCAGATGCTCATCTTCATGCTTTTATTGTAGCCAAAAACATAGGGAGTTCAATCCAACATAAATAACAGGTGAGGGAGGACGAACATAAGGTGCATATCAGGCGACGGACCGTTTCGTGCGCAGGCGCACTTCGTCACGGCTAACACACACGTCATCACTTCTGCCAAGCATATAAATAGATACGAGTGCAGACAAACACAGGTGCCACATAATTAAAATCATGACACACAAATAGTAAAAACATTAAAGGAAGGCATGAAACTCGTTCCTGTCGTTCAGTCCAAGTGGCCCTGTAGCATTAAATAGTGAAATGAGGAACGCTTCTTTTTTATGTAATAATTTATGCACATCCGTGCCTCGGTTACCTAGAACCACCCTTTCGAGGCCGATGAATTTTAAATCACTGACGTCGCTATTGTGGGCCGACCTCATATGCTCAATGAATCTAGTTGCCCCTTTTCCTGTACGTACTGATGTGCAGTGTTCGCGAAATCTCAGTTGCAGTTGCCGTATGGTTTTACCAATATAAAAAAAGTGACAGCTGCAAAAGATCATATTTCCCTTTACGTCCTCAGCAGCAGCACAAATGGGGAAGATCCTATCTTCCTGCAATGGTAGGACAGATGGTACTAATAAAAGATTGATTAGGAGCCCTATAAGAAGGCCATACAGACCCCTCCTCCTTGTGTTTTTTTCTGTCCTCCTGTGGGACAGGTGGTAGGAGAGGGAAGCAGGCTCAGGCCTATGTTTGTGTCTGACTTTCCTTTCCAAAGATTCTTCCTTTCCACATGGTCGTGTGGAGAGGGGAAATTTATAAAAATGTTGTTTTTCCTGCTCTGCTGTATCAGAGAGGAGATTATTTACTTTTCAGTAGAGTTATCACTCAGCTTCTCTGCTGTATGGAGCCGCTGTGTGAGAAAAGCCAGGAAGCTGCTGCAGTAAGTATCATGGTGCTGCCAGATCTGTGTCCTCACCTGGGCGGCTGCTAATTTTCTTGATACTTCAGCAAGGTAAGATATGCTGCTTTTTTTTTTGAGCTGGAAGCCTGGCCTGTGTGTCAGGAGGATTATTTGATATATATGTTGTATGAGGCTTTTACGCCTCAAATGTTTTGTTTCAATGTCTTTCACTTTTTTTAACATTGGTTGTGCAAGTCCTGTTAGACTGCTTCACTATATGAGTGACCTATGTGACTATAGTGTGTATACATGAACACAGCTTTAAAGCTGCTAGTTGGGTATTTAGTACACCTGCTGTCTCATTATTTTCTCCAGTACTGCTACAATGAAGCTATGAAACTGTGTATGTGTGTGAACACAGCCCTAGAGCTGCTAATTGTGCACACCTATTGCCTGATTACTTTCTATAGTACTGCCATCAGATGATGCAGTGAAGCTATAAAACTGTGTGTGCACACAACCCTAGAGCTGCTAGTTGTGCAGTGTGCACACCTGCAGCCTGATTACTTTCTATAGTACTGCTACCAGATGATGCAGTGAAGCTCTGAAACTGTATGTGAACACAGCCCTAGAGATGCTAATTGTGTACACCTGTTGCCTCATTACTTTCCATAGTACTGCCATCGGATGATGTGGTGAGGCTATAAAACTGTGTGTTTGTGTGTGCACACAACCCTAGAGCTGCTATTTGTGCATTGTGAACACCTGCTGCCTAATTACTTTCTATAGTACTGCTACCACATGATGCAGTGAAATTGTGTGTGTGAACACAGCCTTAGAATTGTAGTTGTGTAATGTGTATACCTGCGGTCTGATTACTTTCCAGTATTTCTATCAGATGATACAATGAAGCTATAAAACTGTGTATGAACACAGCCTTAGAGTTATTGTGTAGTGGTAGATACACCTCCTGTGTAATAACTTTCACTAATACTGCTAACAGATGACGCAGTCACCCTATGGAGCGTCTGTGTGCTACTCCAGTGCTGCCATTTAAGAATGCAGTGAAGCTACTGTGTGTGAACACGGCCTTAGAATTGTTAGTTGTATACTATACACCTGCTGTCTATTTACTTTCACTATACTGCTATCAGATGATACAGTGATCATGTGGACCTTCTGTGTGCTAACATTTAAGAATGCAGTGAAGCTACTGTGTGTGAACACTGCCTTAGAATTTAGTTGTGTACTATGTACACCTGCTGGTTAATTACCTTCGCTAATACTGCTATCAGATGATGGTTATCATGTGGACCTTCTGTGTGCTGCTATTTAAGAATGCAGTGAAGTTATGAAGCCACTATGTGTGAACATTGCCTTAGAATTGTAGTGTACTGTGTAACACCTGTTGTCTGATTTCTTTCACTATACTGCTATCAGATGATGCAGTGCCCTGTGAAGCTGCTGTGTGTGAACACAGCCTTAGAGTTGCTAGATACATCTATCTAATTACTTCCCTAATACTGCTATCAGATTATATAGTGACCGTATGGAGCTATGTGTGTGAGCAGATGCTAGAGCTGCTGGATGTGTACTGGATACACCTGCTATCTGATTACTTTCCATAATACAGCCATCAGATGATGCAGTGATTCTATGGAGTTTTTTTGCGCTGCTCCAGTGCTGCTATTTAAGAATGCAGTAAAGCTACTGTGTGTGAACATGGCCTTAGGATTGTAGACATGTACATCTGTGTACTATCTGATTAGTACTGTTATCAGATAATGCAGTGACCTATGAAGCTACATGCTTAGAGATGCTGGATGTGTACTGTGTATACCTGCAGTCTAATTACTCTGTAATACTGTGTACACCTGCTGTCTAGTTACACTCTGTAATACTGATATCAGATGATGCAGTGACCCTATGGAGCTTCTGTGTACTGAAGGATGCAGTAAAGCTATGAAGCTGCTATGTGTGAACACCGCCTTAGGATTGTTGGTTGCATATTCAGTGCACCTGTGTGTCTGATTCCAGGCACTCTGCACTAGTCTGTTAAGTTGGCCGGTCAGTCTGGCACAACTTCCATCCTTGGATGTAGCAGGATTCTGGTAACAGAACTTCTGGAGGCGTACAGATCCTGCAAGATTCCACTTTCAGGTGGCAGGGAATTCATTTTTAGATTGCAACTTTTTCTCAGAGACAATGACTGCTTAAGATTTTACATCTGAATGATAATCTACAGGCTGAACTGGATGGAGTCCGAGGTCATGGCTCCTTCAGACGCACAAAGACCTTGTTCAGAAAATAATAATAATAATAATTAATGAATAAAATAAATGTCTATATTACTATAGCTGAGCAGTATACTTGGCTGCCCGATCCCCACGGTTTGGGGACTGGTCCTTTGTTGTAAGGGGGCAGATGTTCACTCCAATATAAAGAGAGTTGGATCTGTATTGGACATTCTCATGAAAGTTCTTTTTTTCTTATGATCAGGTCCATTATCTGCCCCAGTCTAATAAGAAGAGAAGGAACTTCTACTTTTGTTCCCCATTCCGTAGGAATTCTAGTACGGAAGGTAAAGGAAAGAATCCTGCACAAGAAGGACCAGATGTCTCGGAGGCCTTGGGGATGGGAACAAGAACTTGTGACTACGTCTTTTCTGATAATTTATTTCCATAATGAGAGAGGTCTGTACCAGTGTTATATGATAGGAAAGGCTACCATGTTGAATTTTGATCTGTGGGTCCCTCCTAGAGCGATGTTATCTGACCGTGTATACCTGTATACAGTCTCCTCTGAGGAAGGTGCTGTATGTAGGATCTATGATCTGTGAGTCCCTCCTAGAGCGATGTTATCTGACCGTGTATACCTGTATGCAGCCTCCTCTGAGGAAGGTGCTGTATGTGGGATCTATGATCTGTAGGTCCCTCCTAGAAGAAGGATGTTATGTGACCAGGTATACCTGCATGTACCTGTATACGGCCTTCTCTGAGGAGGCGGTTGTATGGAGGATTTATGCTCTAGTTCCCTCCTAGAAGGACGTTATCTGGCCATGTATACCCGCATGTACCTGTCTACAGACAAAAGCTGCATATTCCTTTACATCAAGACCCTTTGTACAAGGCAATTGGAATTCTTTTCAATTTACAGCCCTTCTGTCTGGAATCATCTTGGCTCCATCTACAGTCACCAAGGTGATGTCTATTGTACTTTGACTGTCTGAGAAAATTGAAGCTCATCATTGTCTCTGGCATGGAACAATTCCTAGGGAGGAGAATAGATCCCCAGTCTGTGACTTTCTTCCTCCAGAGAGATTACAGAAGTTGACACAAGTCTGGGTTCTCGGCACTCCCCAGTTGCTGTCACTTCATCTGATACCCTTGGGTCTTATGTCTACACTGGAAATAACACCCAGAGACAAGGATAGCTTTCCCTGCTCAATGGCAACAGTCTCCCAATAAAGTGGGTAGAGAAAACCATTGATGTATCAAGCACACAGTGGGGCGCTTGTATGCAGGAGCAACGAGCAAAGGAGCCTTAATCCCCATCAGAGATGTTGCTGGCATCCAACATATGAAGGGAATACTAGTCCACTCCAGCACATCAATCTATGGTAAGCTATCACTATAAGATCAAAACCGCATCTAGGATGGCGCATATCGATCTTTTTAGGGGCACTAAATCAGTAGCATTACCACTGGAGGCAGGGGCATTTTGTCTGCTGGCAATCTATGCTGCGATGTAATCCTGTCGGAAGAACGGTCTCTGGACCAGAAGCTTTCTGGTAAATCGCATGGAGAATAGACCTATTCCTATTGAAGGTTCAAATTGGAAAACCTTTTTTCCTCACTCCTATAAAGCCCAGAGTCTTGCAGAATCTCAGACAAGGTTGGGCCTTGGTCAGCCTCATTTGCCCCTATTGACCCAAGAGGGCATGGTTCACAATGGTGAGCCCCCTGCCTAAGAATCTTCTGGGAACTCTCCCAGTCTCCCCAGCTACTGACACAGAGTAGCAGAGATTACCCCCAGCGTCCCTGCCAGGTGTGGGCAGAGTCTAAAAATCTTGCAAGTAGCAAGTCTCGGGTTTCATGATGGCCTCTTATGGCGCTAATTCCATAGGAATAATCTGGAGGCTTCTGTATACCCTCAGTTAATAACTCAAGAGGGCAGGCTTGTCCGAAGCTTGACTGCTGTCAACAAGGTGGGAATTGATATGCTGTCAAAGTGGTGACCACTCTTCTGCAGTCCAGAGCCACAACTGCCTACAGAACCTACCTGAAGGTAAAGAAGATGTTTGAAGCCTGGTGGGTGAGTCTCTTCCACATCTCCATTGTTACAATCCATTACTCCTGCCAACACGGGAGAGAAGGAGCTTCATCCCTTAGATGTGGGAAGGGCTTGGAGCATGTATATTGAACGGGCAAACTCCTTCAGGAAATCTAACCACTTATTTTTATCCTTTGCAGGGAAAAACAAAGGATGCGAGTCATCCAAAGCTTCTCTGTCCAGATGGATAAGGGAAGTCATCTCCATATGCTACCAAGAAGCTGGATTACAGGTACCTGGTGCAATCAAGGCACATTCAATGAGGGCAATATCATCCACATGGGCTGAAAAAAGATCTGTACCCTTGGAACAAATATGCAGGACTGCCTCATGGTCGTCCGTCATTACCTTTGTCAAGCACTATAGACTAGATATTCACGAGTCAACCAGTTTTTGGCTCAGCCATTCTGTCTTCTGTAATGTAATGGCCCTCCCTAGTCTGTTTTCATAGCTTGCTATATCCCCATTTGTGCTGCTGCTGAGGACGTAAAGGGAAAGGATAATTTTTTACTCACCGTAAATTTTCTTTCCTGTAGTCCGAAGCAGCAGCACAGACTTCCCGCCCTGATTTAAACAAACTATTTATGCAGCGTACCTTGATTGTTTTAATGCCTTATTAACTAAGATTTTATTATGAATTTTAAATTTTTTTGTCGTTAGAATTGACACAAGGAGGAGGGGTCTGTATGGCCTTCTTATAGGGCTCCTAATCAATCTTTTATTAGTACCATCTGTCCTACCATTGCAGGAAGATAGGATCTTCCCCATTTGTGCTGCTGCTTCGGACTACAGGAAAGAAAATTTACGGTGAGTAAAAAATTATCCTATACCACCCATGTGGATCTGCACGTAATGAGTTGTCTTATACTCCAGTTTACACCACCCATACTGACTGAGCTCAAAGCTGCATTGTGTCTACAGTGTACACAATTGTAACATTTTCTGTTACCCATTATGTTAGTACTTAACCAGTTGTTTTTTCATTATGACACTTATTATTTTTTAATTGGTCTCCTATTGTTGTATTTCTTCTAAACGTTATTAGAGGTTTTTTTAAAGCTATTTTTTTGAGAACCGGATCCCCTTCAAGTACATACCAATATTTTAAGATGGCTTTTTTCAAAAATGTATTCATGGGCGAGTTAGAAAATGTGAAACAAAACCTTTTGTTGTCAATTTCATGACCTTTAGAGGCTCGCTTCTTTTTTCGGGTAAGTATTTCCCTCGAGACCTTTGCAGCTTTATTTTCTGCTCTTGTTAAGATACTCTCGGGGTACCCTCGTCTGAGGAGTCTGTCTTTTAATTCGATAGCTTGTTTCTGGTAGGTTACTGGATTACTGTTAGGGTATAAACCCACACACCGTATACGCAGCTTATTTACTGCTGCGATACGCAGCAAATACGCAGTAAACACGCAGCAAATACGCAGCAAAAACGCAGCAGATTATAGCTAAATAACTGAACACAGCATCAAATCTGTACCAACAAATCTGCTGCGTATTTGCTGCGTATTTTTTGCGTATCTGCTGTGTATACGGTGTGTGGGTTTGTACCCTTAATGCGCTTAAGTCTAACTAGTTGGCCATAAGGAATTGCTTCTTTCACTGCCTGAGGGTGTGAACTATTAAAATGTAGATAGGTGTTACTAGCAGTTGTTTTTCGGAACCCTTCTGTACAGATGCTGTCATTGTCAATATAAATATTGACATCCAGGAAGCTGAGTGTAGCCCCTCCAAAAACTCCTGTGAATAGCATATTCATGTTATTAATGCCATTAAGATGTTCTATAAAGGCGTGGAACTTCTGTGTCGTGCCATCCCAAATTATAATGACGTCATCCATGTATCTAAAAAAAGATTTTATATGGATACTGAATGGATTATTAAGAGAAAAAATAAAACGTCTTTCAAAAATCGCTAGAAACATATTAGCATATGTGCACGACACAGGAGTCCCCATCGCCGTACCAACCATTTGTCTATACCAGGTCTTATCATAATAGAAGGTATTATTAGATAGAATGAGGTTAAGTGCCTCGCAAACAAAATCGCAAAAGTTAGCAGATTTTTCTGTATCTGACAAAAATTCCTGGACTGCTTCAATACCCTGATCGCGTGGTATCCGGGTATACAAACTCTCAATGTCGAGAGATACCAGATTGTACCCCGGTTGCCACTCACAGGAACTTAATACGGAAAGGAGATGTTTAGTATCCCTAAGGTATGTGGGTATGGAGGTAAGTAGTGGTCTAAGGAGCCAGTCTACATACTTAGACAACAATTCAGTCGCTGACCCGATCCCCGCCACAATGGGGCGACCGGGGGGTCGGGTCAGCGACTTATGTATTTTTGGCAAATAGTACCATTTGGGGCATTTGGGGAAGTCGGGAATTAATTTGTTAGCTGTACTCTCTGAAATAATATTTTTCTCCACACTTGTTCTAAGAAAAGATCGGAGTCTATCCATTATTTTCGTAGTTGGATCCCCGGGGAGTTGGCAGTAAGTTGTGGTGTCGCTCAATTGACGCTCAGCTTCACGAGCATAGTCAAGAGCAGACAGCACAACCGTACAGCCCCCTTTATCAGCTCTTCTGACCAAAAGGTCAGGTCTATTACGGAGCCATTTCAAGGCTCTCTGTTCCCCAAAAGATAAGTTACTCTCAGCCTTAGGGTACACCAGTGCCTTAACTTCTTGTTGTACCAGGGTTGAAAAAACCTCCAATGACCCCCCTTGTTCAAGTGGTGGGGTGAAAGTAGATTTTTTTCCCCCTTTAAAATCCTGGATCTCTATCTCAGATGTCTCCTCGTTATGTATAGTCTCAGTGAGACTTAGGAGACAATCAATACCTTGTAGGTCCTGTTCATCAAAATCTGAAGACACTTTAAAACCTAGGGGGCCTATTACACTAGGGATCTCTCCTTCTTTACGCTCTCTTTCCTTGGCACTGCAGGTGGAAAAAAACTTATGCAAATTCATTTTACTAATTGCTTTATACAATATCTTTATACATATCGTTAGCCGTGACGAAGTGCGCCTGCGCACGAAACGGTCCGTCGCCTGATATGCACCTTATGTTCGTCCTCCCTCACCTGTTATTTATGTTGGATTGAACTCCCTATGTTTTTGGCTACAATAAAAGCATGAAGATGAGCATCTGGTGAGTGCCACGGTATTCTATTCCTTCTTGTTGCAACAGGTAAGAATAGATAGGCACGATAACAGCCTTCACCTGTAGCTGACATTTTGCCCATAGACGACATTCACTTTCCCTAGATGTAGGATAACACATTTTTATTCCTCCAATAATTTATTTTTTTTTTTTTTTACAAAATGCTATACCATAGCTAGCCCTAGAATAGGATCACACGCAGCCACAGAGCTGGCTGATGGTAAAGGTCTTCATCTTTAGCTGGCTTCTTGCCCAACGAGGGTGGTCATCTGTCCCAAATCTTCTTTTTTCTTTAATCTTCTTTCTAGCCACTACATCTTCTTACAGTAAGAAATCCACAGCTACTTCTAGCACATAATCACACATATAAGCCACAACTATCTTACAGCATACAACATTTTCATGTGCAGTATGTGGAAGATAGCCTGTGGTGAGAAATTATGGGTAAGATAGCAGACCCATCTTTCTCTTTAGCCGGCTTCTTGCTCATAGACGGTAGTCCTCTTTCCCAGGTCTTCATGTTCAATCTTCTTTGTGGCCACGGCATCTTCTAGCACATGATCACACACATAAGCCACAACTATCATACCTCATACAACATTCACATGTGCAGTATTTGGAAGATAGCCTGTGGTGAGAAATGATGGGTATGATAACAGTCTTCATCTTCAGCTGGCTTCATGCCAAGGGAGGGTAGTCATCTGTCTCAGGTCTTCTTGTTCAATCTTCTTTGTGGCCACGGCATCTTCTAGCACATGATCACAGACATAGGCCACAACTATCATACCTCATACATGTGCAGTATTTGGAAGATAGCCTGTAGTGTGTTGAGTTAGACTTTGACAAAAAGGAGCCACCCTGTTGTTTCCCTATTTATGTTCCAATACTCACAACCAAGTGGGACTTAAGGGGCTACCTATCACGGTGGTGTGGCACTCTTCCCATCATGGAGGCACCCCGTGGCAACAGGTTAGAGATATCTAGCTATTCCCGTGTTTTGAGACTTGCAACCGAGGCTCCACGGACTCTTGTTTTGCATAATAATGGGTATGATAACATACCCATGTTCATATTTAGCTGGCTTCCTGCCCATGGATTGTAGTCCTCTGTCCCAGGCCTTCTTGTTCAATCTTCTTTGTGGCCACGGCATCTTGCAGAAGAAACCCACAGCTACTTCTAGCACATGATCACCCACATAAGCCACAACTATCATACATCATACAACATTCACATGTGCAGTGTTTGGAAGATAGCCTGCGGTGAGAAATGATGGGTATGATAACAGTCTTCATCTTCAGCTGACGTCTTGCCCATAGAGGGTAGTCATCTGTCCAAAGTCTTCTTGTTCAATCTTTTTTGTGGCCCTGGCATCTTCTTGCAGAACACAATCTACAGCTACTTCTAGCACATGATCACACACATAGGCCACAACTATCATTAAGCATACAACATGCACATGTGCAGTATTTAGAAGATAGCCTGTGGTGAGAAATGATGGGAATGATAACAGTCTTCATCTTCAGCTGGCTTCTTGCCTATGGAGGGTAGTTCTCTTTCTAAGGGCTTCCTAGTTGGTCAGTTTCCTTTCTTGCCACTGCATCTTCTTACAGAACAGAATCCACAGACATAGACCACAACTATCATACATCATATGACATTCACATGCACAATATTTGGAAGATAGCCTGTGGTGAGAAATGATGGTAATGATAACATACCCATCATTCTCTTTAGCTGGCTTCTTGTCCATGGTGGGCAGTCCTCGTTCCCAGGTCTTCATCATCAGTCTTCTTTGTGGCCATAACTTCCTCTTGCAGAATGGAATCCACAGCTACTTCTAGCACATGATATCAGACATAGTCCACAACTATCATACAGCATACAACATTCACATGTGCAGTATTTGGAAGATAGCCTGTGGTAAGAAATTATGGGCAAGATAAAATACCCATGTTCTTCTTTAGCTGGCTTCCTGCCCATGGATTGTAGTCCTCTGTCTCAGGTCTTCTTGTTCAATCTTCTTTGTGGCCACTGCATCTTCTTACAGAACACAATCCACAGCCTTCCCAGGTCTTCATCATCAATCTTCTTTGTGGCCACAGCATCTTGCAAAACACAATCCACAGCTACTTCTAGCACATGATCACAGACATAGCCCACAACTATCATACAACTATCATACATCATACAACACTTACATGTGCAGTATTTGGAAGATAGCTTTTGGTCAGAAGTTATGGGTAAGATAAAATAGCCATGTTCTTCTTTAGCTGGCTTCCTTCCCATTGTGTGTAGTCATCTGTCCCAAGTCTTCTTGTTCATTCCTCTTTGTGGCCATGGTATCTTCTTGCAGAACACAATCTACTGCTACTTCTAGCACATGATCACAGACATAGGTCACAACTATCATACATCATACAACATTCACATGTGCAGTATTTGGAAGATAGCCTGTGGTGAGAAATGATGGGTATGATAACAGTCTTCAGCTGACCTCTTGCCCATAGAGGGTAATCATTTGTCCAAGGTCTTCTTGTCCAATCTTCTTTGTGGCCCTGGCATCTTCTTGCAGAACGGAATCCACAGCTACTTTTAGCACATGATCACACACATAGGTCACAACTATCATACATCATACAACACTCACATGTGCAGTATTTGGAAGATAGCTTTTGGTCAGAAGTTATGGGTAAGATAAAATACCCATGTTCTTCTTTAGCTGGCTTCCTTCCCATGGAGAGTAGTCATTTGTCCCAGGTCTTACTGTTCAATCTTCTTTGTGGCCACGGCATCTTCTTGCAGAACACAATCCACAGCTACTTCTAGCACATGATCATACACATAAGCCACAACTGTCATACAGCATATAACACTCACATGTGCAATATTTGGAAGATAGCCTGTGGTGAGAAATGATGGGTATGAAAACATACCCATCCTCATGTTTAGCTGGCTTCTTGTCCATGGAGAGTAGTCATTTGTCCCAAGTCTTCTTGTTCATTCCTCTTTGTGGCCCTGGCATCTTCTTGCAGAACAGAATCCACAGCTACTTCTAGCACATGATCACAGACATAGGTCGCAACTGTCATACATCATACAACACTTACATGCGCAATATTTGGAAGATAGCCTGTGGTGAAAATTGATGGGTATGATAACAGTCTTTATTTTTCTTCTTCACCCATGAGGGTAGTCTTCTCTCCTAAGTCTTCTTTTTTAATAATGGGTACTGTCCCAGTCTTCGTCTCCAGCTGGCATATTGCCCTTGGTGAAATTTTATTAGATTTTCATTCCTGCCAATACATGTGTTTTACATGTAGAAACCCTAGATTGTGTGCCATGTTTAGTTGTGGTATTCTGTAGTGAACTCATCTGAAAATTGTTTTATCTTCCCCAACAAATTTTTACACAGATGATCACAGATAATGTATCATCTATCCCCTAATAAACTTCATTGATATTGTACACACATAAGGCTATGTTCACACAGGCTATGTTCACGCTATTTTGAAGCACGTGTGAATAAATTTATTTGCAATATGTTCCTCTACGCCAAAAAATACAACTTTTTTAGCTTACTAAATGTCCCCCTATGTGTATACATAGCCTAAGACAACCAGTGTTCAGAGTAAAATAGCCCAACCCCCCCCCCCCCCCCTCTAGTAATGTTAGATAGACGTCACCTGTAGTCTTTGCCCCAGGATCATTTACTCTCTCTTCAGTTTTTGGCATCTTGAAAAGAAAGAAGAAACTGTCTAACATTACAACAGTCAGCCCCATAGCAACCAACCAGAGCCCAGCTTTCATTTTATGACAATTAAATTGTTATTGATATTTATTGTTTATGAAATTGTTATTTCCAACAAACATTATCATTGAAAGTATGGTTTATCCCAGCGACTAATACATGTGTGTAACATGGATATAAGAATGAAGGTTATAATGGATGTGTCCATAACTATACCTGGTGGAGTCCCAGTACAGCCACATCCAGTAAGAGAGAGCGCAGAGCTATAGTGTTTGATCCCTTTAATAGAAAACATTATAGGTTGTCATATTACTCATGCCCCCCCCCCCCATTATCTTCATCACTCATCCCTACCACACATAGCACACAGCCTGCCTAGATAGACCCACCTGTATTGTAGTTCAGCGGTCTTCATCCTGTGGCACTCCAGCATACATATGTAGGACGTGGTTCCAATCATGTGCCAGGAGGAGTTGTCTTTGTAGCAGAAGATGGAGGACGTTCTTGTGATGAATATTTTCGGGTGCAGTTTCTGTGGTGGCAGCAAGCTGTATAAGAGATCTGTGTATGTTCCTTGAGATGTTGTGATGACAACTAGAGGCATTGTGACATCACTTTGTTTGTACTACTACTGGGGCAGCCAATCAGATTATTTCTTATAGGTTTGACAGTTGAAGCAATGATCTGATTGGTTGCTAGGGTAAATGACTGTGGCAGCCAATCAGATTAGTCCTTATAGGTTTGACAGTTGAAGCAATGATCTGCTCGGTTGCTATGGTCCCTTTTACAAGAGCTGGCATCACATGATGCCCTATGGGGGGATGGGTCCTGGGAAATAAAATGTAAATAGAAACAATGATGAGGAAATGGTATATTAGTGACAGTGTATCCTGCTGTGTACAGCCTCAGGTGTACAATGTGATGACTGACATGTATATGGTGTTATGAGGTTGCATAGTCATATATACTTGAGGGGCGCTTTATGTGGGGACTGAGCCCCTTTAGGAATCCAGTAGAAATATGTAGAAGACGGCACTTCCGTGGCGGTGGTGCTCGAGGTGAGAAAAATGTTCAGATATTAGGAAGAGCCCGGCACTCACCAAGTAGATTATGCTTCTTTATTGTAGTGTAGCAAACATATGGTACAAGGACGCGTTTCGGCCAAGCATGGCCTTCATCAGCTTAGGGGTGTACAATGCAGTGAGGTCACCAACAGGTATATATACATAACAATATATACAATATATATAATGTATATATACCTTTAGGAATCCAGTCACTGATCCGCGAGGTACAGGACAGTGCCAATCCAGTTACAGATAGTGTGGATTAATGTTTTCTTTACTGACGGGTATTTTGTTGTCTCAAATCCTGCCACACAAATGGAAACCAGTAGGAAACTTTAGGGACCCCCATTTACATCTAGGATGGTGTTGTTTTTGTACCAGGATGGTAGTAATGGTTGTAGTGTGATGGTGTTATTATTTAGTTACTATGTGGTCATGGTGTGGCAGTATTATTTGTTCCTTGTATACCGGTTTTATTGGTAATATTACTATAAAGGATCCGGTCAGTAATAGTATGTCTGTGATATGTATGGTGATAATATTTGCCCTTTGTATATTGGTATTCTTGTTAGTATTGGTCTAAGTATACTGGTCAGTAAAGGTATGACAGAAATATGTAAATTATATGGAAATTATTTAAATTTGTGTGTAAGATGTGCACAAAATATGAATATATATACGCTATAAAACCTTTTGCTAGTGGCAGAGGTAAAGGGTGGGCCCCAAGAATGAATTCCTCTGGTTGGCCTAATCACTCTAGTCAATGCTGATAAGAGAGAGGCAGAGTTCGAAGCTTTCTGCCTACAAGAACCTTACTATCTATAAGTAAATCAGAAGCTTCGGAAAGCTGTGTCTTATCCTCATTAAAAACTGATAGTATAGGTTAAGCCCCTGCATATATATATATATATATATATATATATATATATATATATATATATATATATATATATATATATTAGTTATAGATTGTGTGTATTGCTACTTTCTTTGCTGATGGGCACTTTTTTGCCGGCTAAAATCCTGCCACATAAATAGAAACCAGAGGGACAATTCGTAACAAAAAAATCATCATCAACATGTCATGGTACATCATAAATGTCAATATAGTGACACTTGACTGTTAAGCCCCTCCTTTTGACTTTTGAGCCCGTCCCCCCACTACCCCTTGACTATTTAACTGTTTATTGTGTAGACTTCAGTGCACCTTTCCTGGCAAAAAAATTTAAATTAAAATACATGTTGAATCAATCCCCCCTCCCCTTCCTGGAGACTAACAATTAGTTCCATACTTGTTACCTTTTCAGTCTCCTTCCCCCAGTTGTGAGTCTGCTGTTTTATGCTAAAAACATAGAAAAGTGTGTGAACTTTTCACTCCCTTCCGAGGCAGCTGATGTAAACACATGTAACTAGCATTCCTTGCCGCCTAAATCTGCACTCTGTAATGCTGGAAGGGTTAGGGTCCTATTCCACGGGCCGAGCAACGGTGTAAATGAGCGGCGATCTGCTAGATCAGCACTCGTTTACTGGGCCTATTCCACGGCCCCGATGATCATTAAGTGAGGGCTGCAGGGACATCGTTACCGACCTTTCCGGGCTTCTCCTGCGCTCCGTCTTCCTCCCCGGGTCCCACGGCGCATCAGCAGCTCTGGAGCGGCCTGACTGAGCTGTCAAACCGCTCAGCCAATCAATGACCACGGCGGTCCCGGCCTGTGATTGGCTGAGCGTCTGACTGCTCAGTCAGGCTGTTCCGGAGCTGCTGATGCTGCGAGCAGGACCCGGGGAGGAAGACGGAGCACAGGTGAAGCCCGGACAGGTAAAGTATGGTGCTGCTTCTCAAATCGTCGGTCGCCTGCCGCGCACCGCTATTCCACCGTAGCGATGCACGGTGGGGGACCGATGATTTTAGGTCTGGCCCTAAATGAATGATCAGCCTATGACACGATCATCGGCTGATCGTTCTCTCTATTCCACCGAGCGATAATCGGCCGAATGGGGCCGATTTGGCCGATTATCGCTCCCGTGGAATAGGGCCCTTAATCACAGTGAGGTCGTCAGCAACTTGACCTCAGGTTAACCCTCCGAGCATTACAGAGTGCAGAATCGGCCAGCCAGGGAGCTGTTTACATGAGCCATCAACATGTATTTTACCCAAAGGGAATAACCATTTAAGCCCCTCAGAGACCATCCGTTGTAAACTAGAAGGTGGGCAACTCCTTATACTTTTTCAACAATTTGTGCTACAGCAGCTCCTCTGTGGAACCAGGCCAGTCCGACTAGATTGCTTCCCTCTAACATCGGTGAACCTTTGGTATCGTTGGCCCTGTTGTCCTATCATCCTTCCCTGGACCACTTAAAGGCCTACCATTTCTGAGGTGCTCTGATCCAGTAATCCAGTAACAGCACAATTTAGTCCTTGTCAGAGTCACTTAGATCTTTACACACGTTCATTTTTCTGACTTCAAGAGCTTACTGTTGCTTTTAGATCCTACCCCATGGGGGAGGCCAATATCAAGAGATAATGAATGTTATTCACATGTCAGTGGGTTTATTGTTATTCTTGATCAGTATGTATTACATAGAAATAGCACATGTACAGCATATGTATCTGTCCATGTGTCTGTTTTATACCTTGCTTGACCTTGGAGTTTAAGGGTATGTTCACACTGAGCAAATACGGCGGAATCCCGCCATGCTCAGTGTCCTACAGTGAGTGAATGAGAAGGCGCGTGCATCCTCTTCCTCCCCTCTCCGCTCAAAGAAATGACATGTCACTTCTTTGAGCGGAGAGCCGCAGCAGCGGAGGAGCGTGCCCTCTCCCATAGACGGGCAATGACACACTGAGCACCCCTGATTTGCTCAGTATGAACATACCCTCAATGCAAAAAAACATTGATAAAGCTCCAGGTTGATTTATTGATGTTGCCTGTTCTTGAGTTGCCTGTGAGAATTACTGAGTAACAGTGACTTAGAATACAAGGAGCACAACTGGAAAAGGCATCTTTCTAAAGGCCCTATATCTTTACTGGGTCATTTAGGGAGAGTGAGGCGTGGTACAGCATGCTGTTCCCGGCCGCTTCCAGGTGTCTGACGCGGGCCCGAGACGTGACGTCTCAGGTCCGCTCAGTCACTGAGACAGTGAAGGAGGCGGGATCCGTTTGAAGTCCGCTCCTCCCGCCTCCTTCACTGAGTGGCTGAGCGGCCCTGAGATGTAGCGTCTCGGGCGGCGTCAGACACCCGGAAGCGGCCGGGAACCGGGCACCGGAGCACCGTGATGCGGGACCCGCCGCTGGAACCAGAAAGGTAAGTGGACGTATTTTATTTCAGCCACCTCCTCCCCGGTCCCCCCAAAAAAGTGCCCTCACACTGGAGCACCCCTTAAAGGGCTGATAGCCAGAAACATGTCAGATCGTGCATCTGCGTTTACACCGTTTGTGGATTTGTGACTTGAATTTTATGGACTTTAAATAAAGTTGGACATTTTTTACTCTGGAAGTGCCGACCCATCTCCTCCTTTACTATTTGCCTTGCTGTTGAGGAATTGGAAACCCTTAGGTCGAGCACCCAGCAGGTGAGGCGAATTAACTTTCCTTTGTTCTCATAATCTGTGGATACTATACATGGGGCATACCTTGTCAAGATAGGAATACCCCAGATGGCTCTGACCTCTGCATAATTTTCCACCTTAATAGTACCTAGTAAACTATCCCTTTCAATGGGCAACAGTAGATCTTACCGACCTGTCTGCAGATCTGCCTCTAACACTGTCAAAGAGGGGGTTAGTGTTGATCTGTGGGTTTCACTCTAGACCTCCTAACCGCCTAACCTCCTAACCGCCCCGGATCCGGTCGTCCCGCTCCCCACCGCACTGCCTCCCGCCCCATAGGCGTACTGTCCTTAGATGTCAGTACGCCTGTGGGGCTGGGGGCAGTGTCGGTCCGGCCCCCGGCTGATACGCGCTCTGTAGGGATGTCCCGGGGATTCCCCAGCAGAGCGCGCACCACAGACCTCAGTGTACGCTGCCGGCCTGTCCTTCCCAGAAGTGCAGGCCGGCGGCGTTTGCTGAGGTCACTGATGCGCGCTCTGCTGGGGAATCCCCGGGACATCCCTACAGAGTGCGTATCAGCCGGGGGCCTGACCAACGGGAAGAGACGAAGACAGCCGCAGCGGTGAACGAGGTGCTAGGTGAGTTGTTTTGGTTATTTTTTTTTTCTGTCTGGGGGGCATCTACAAGGGGAGAGCGCACAGGTGGACTATATACTACAGGGGGGACCTCACAGGGGGCTATATACTACTGGGGGGAGCGCACAGGGGGCTATATACTACAGGGGGGACCTCACAGGGGGCTATATACTACTGAGGGGGCTATATACTACTGGGGGGAGCGCACAGGGGGTTATATACTACAGGGGGGACCTCACAGGGGCTATATACTACAGGGGGAAAGCGCAAGGGGGGCTATATACTACTGGGGGGGGGACCTCACAGGGGGCTATATACTACTGGGGGGAGAGCACAGGGGCGCTATATACTACTGGGGGAGCTCACAGGGGGCTATATACTACAGGGGGACAGCGCACGGGGGGGGGGCTATATACTACAGGGGGAGCTCACAGGGGGCTATATACTACAGGGGGAGCTTACAGGGGGGCTATATACTACTTGGGGGGAGCTCACGGGGGCTATATACAACTGGGGGGAGCTCACAGGGGGCTATATACTACAGGGGGAGAGCACAGGGGGGCTATATACTACTGGGGGGAGCTCACAGGGGGCTATGTACTACTGGGGGACAGCGCACAGGGGGCTATATACTACAGGGGGAGAGCACACAGGGGGGCTATATACTACTGGGGGGAGCTCACAGGGGGCTATATTCTACAGGGGGAGAGCGCACGGGGAGGCTATATACTACTGGGGGGAGCTCACAGGGGGCTATATACTACAGGGGGAGAGCGCACAGGGGGGGCTATACACTACTGGGGGAGCAACAGGGGGGCTATATACTACCAGGGCAGTCACCCCCTTTGTACCTAATATCAAAGGCCTGGTGAGAGAGAAAAAAATGCCAGTTTTCCCGCTAATAAGCAGCAATTCTGTATATAAATAGTTGAACGTTTGTGACAAAGTAACAAAACACGTTTCCTACTGATGTTCAGCTCGGACCTTCACCTGACAATAGACCCCGGTAAGTGGACCTTCACTAAAAGTTGTTGAGTACCCCTGCTCTAGACTTTCACTAGAGGCCTAACAATTCAGGTGTCTCTACAGACCAGCAGTGGAACAAAATCCTATGGCAGTTATCCCCCAGCCCACCAGGACTAAGGATTCCACCTCAGGCTCCAAACAGCACTATTACACAGATGAATGACACATGCTAATGACACCTCACAAAGCTGTCTACATATTCCCTGATTGGTGCCAAACCTAATCTTTTTCACACCTTTCCAAGGTTTCTCCTACTCATCAGTGTCACAATAGGTATCCTTCTAACAGTACTTGGTTATTTTAGGACCTGTGCCAGTACCTGCACTCACCCCTGTGGTTGGCAGTCCATCCTTGTTGCCAGAAAGCTATCCAACATTTCGGTGCTCCTGGGTATAATTGCTTTTTAACACATGTAAGGGAGGCCGTAATGCTGGAACGTTTCATAATGTCCTCCCATTATGGCTTTACCCTCATTGAGACACAACATGGTTTGAGTCAAAGTGCAGAATTAGGGATACAGTCTCTTTAAAAGGAATCCTATTAACTGGTACTAATGGCACAAAGGGTAAGGGCCAGTTCACACAGAGTAAAATTGGCGGAATTCTTCTGCCTGCCTCTGTTTCAATAGGATGACACTCTCCGCTTAAAGAATTGACATGTCAATTCTTTAAGCGCAGTGCCACAGAAGCGGAGGCGCGCGAGGCGTACCATTGAAACAGACAGCAGGTGGGATTCCATGGCGGAATTGCATCAATTTTACTCTGTGTCAACTGGCCCTAACTTGAAAAGAGAAAGGAGAAAAATACACAGCCAGTGGAAAGAAGTTGTACAGATGCTATATACCATCACCCTAGGAGCTTCAGGCCACGTTGCTGCTAAGCTATGGAAGCTTAGAAACCTGCACCCCACAGTTAGGAACTGTAGCTCCCTCATATCATCTCAGAAAGCTACAAAAATGGTCTCCACTGATCAATTTTTCTTCCTACAGGATGGCATCCTGGTACCACCAATTGATAAGGAAATGGTGACACTGCTGAGACAATTCACCAGTTCTTACTCTATGTGCCAGGTGAGGAATGACCGTCATAGGTGCATAATAACACATTGTACAATGTAATTTCCACTTATATACACAGATAACATTAGTCGCTTTGGATCAATTAGTCCCTTTAGATTTAATCTTAAATTAATGGAAAGGTTCCAGTGCAGGTTCGCTCTTGTTAGGGTGAGTGCCCTGCCTATAGATAGGTAGTTAATAGGTGAATAAAAGGAAGGGTATCGATTAAGGGCCCTATTCCACCGGACGATTATCGTTTGCATAATCGTTAACGATTAACAATCTCAAACGACCGCTATTCGTTACTTATGATCGTAATTGTGATCGTTTCTTCTTCGCTATTTATTCGCTATTGCGTTCGTATCTATTGCGAACGACCGAACGACGTCTTATTCAATGCGAGCGATTTGCGAACAATTTGCGAATGAGCAACGATAAAAATAGGTCCAGGTCTTATAAAGCGATCAACGATTTCTCGTTCGGTTGTTAATCGTTAACTGCATTTCAACCGAACGATTATCGTTTAGATTCGAACGATTTAACGATAATCTGAACGATAATCGTCCGGTGGAATAGGGCCCTTAGGGTCAAGGGACTTCCATTATATTATCAATAGCCTGGTAACAAATACTATGCTGCCCCTCACCACTGTGTATATTCGGTTGTTATTCATCTAGTATGTTTAGTATTAGGACACTTGATTGTGAATACAGTAAATATATATAGAAAGTAATAGGGGCCTGTATGTATGGCTAAGTTGCCCATAACTAATATAACATCGAAACAGGGCAAGAGGTCTCTAGATATTCTCTTTGCATGTGTCGATAATGTGTGGCGGGATCAGGTCTTGTAATCACTTGAGAGCATGCGTCGTAGATGTACGGTAGGCCCTGGTGAAGTCAGACAAAAGCACGGCGCTGATGTAAACTTCCATTGACAATGGAGTACATTTACATTGACAATGGCGTGGAGGACTAGCGGCATGTAATCATACATGCGGCCCAAGTGTCTGGATGCCGCCCGCATATTGGCAATGTAAGTGGGGAACAGTAAGAGGCTCCAATGAGCCATATCAAGTCTATATACCATCATGTCTATATCCAAATACTAAATCCTCATTTGCACTGCCTGTAATAGAATCAATGTGAAGTAGGTGCAGGGAAATAATTCTGGTGATTGTGTTTTAATATAGTTTTGCTAAAATATCTCACCATAATAGTGAGACAGGTATGATAATTTAATATGGGATATCTTGGATTGTGAGACATTGGGCATTTGTGCAATAGTTTGGAATCCGAAGAAAAAATGTGTTGATCCAGCACGTCCAGAAAAAACGTAAAACGTAAAACTTTATTCCATGTCTAAGTTACAATAGAACCCACTAGGGGCAAAACTCTAGCTCGATGTTGCTTTTTGCGCAAGCGGGCTTAGTCATGTCTAGAGCAGTACTGGTGTGCAACATTAAAAAGCCGCAAGTGGCAAATCATGATTGTGAGACATATCACATGTTAAAAACCAACTTTGTTAGTTTACCCAGCTGCGTTTAAACTAGGAAACAAGTGTCAAGTGCAAGATAAACTTAAAGGGGTACTCCAGCGAAAAGCTTTTTCCCAGTAATTGTAACACATTATAAAGTTATATAACTTTGTAATATGCTTCAATCACCTATCTGCCCCCCTTAATCCCCCACCAGGAAGTGAAGTAAACTCATTCTCACCTGATGACTGTTGACCCCAGGCTTTTCTGTGGAAGCCATTTTGTGACAATGACCTAATCAAGAGGGAGGCGGGTCTAAGGCCTGTTATGCCAGCCTCCCTTTGTCACATGACTCAGGTTGCTCAGCTCTGATTGGCTGAACAAGGTGTAAGCCATCTAACAGTTCTACAGAGTCAGTTAGACATCACAGGAGACAAAGTGCATCATGGGAAAGCCCAAACCAGGAAGCAAAGAAAAAATTAAGACACCAACTGGAGCTTCAGGGACCTGCAAACAGCGGGAAATTCAAACAGAGACAGACTCAGGAGGGATGGTAAATGTAAAAACTATGTTTATGATTGATTGATTGATTGATTATTTTGTTTTTTTTATCAGCACCGGAGTACCCCTTTAAATGTATGAAATGGGTAGCACAAGAACTTACAATATGTTTCCTGCTATCCTACCCATGCATCTGTATGTATAAACCTTAATATATGCTTGCATTAGGCCCCAGAAAAACATGTTTTGGTCCTAATTATAGTAAATTTTTATGTTAGAAAAAAACAGAACAAATATGCGGGGTACATGAATCGCTACATGTGAATAGAGTTCTAATACTTTTTGACGCTTTGGAATACTAACTATTCCTAAGAATTATTGATCAACTAGTCATAGTGTCAAGGCCCCTATTGGGACAAGTAAATGTAAGAACAATAAAGTTTTATAAAACTGTATTCAGTTAATTGGTTAATTTTGCACCAACTATACACAAAATGCACAACTATGCACAAATGTTTTAACAGGGTTTGTCTCCAACCACTCAAGAGGTCTTGTTTTTTTAGACATGGATTCCATAAAGTGTTTCCATTATTTCAGCATTTCTCACAGAGAACACTGGAAATTCTGCAGTAGTAATAATAACATAGTAACCTTCCTCATGCCTTTCATTACTATGTTTGAAGGGAAGCTAAGAGTTCTTACAATTTACAGGCTAAATTTAACCAGCAAAATATAAAATGGTTATCAAAAACAATGAGAAAAGTAAAACCATTTATAAATTCTGAATATACAGTATACAGAACAACTCTCCTAGCTCTGGGCACCCCTCTCCAGGCCACAAGCGATCATCCTGTAGTGTCCAATGGCGTGCGGCAAGTTCAAACAGCCACCCCACTCCTGCCTCTCTCCCCGCCTCCGCCGTAGGAAACACTTGTTTAGAGTGGGAATTCCTGTCAATTTGACGGGAATCCCCACTCCTTTACACATACCTCCTAACTTCTGCTGGGAGGAAAGACAGACATTCACGGCAATGTGCCACATGACTTGTGACAAACATTTTAGGCTCCTCCTTCCAGTATCGTTCTCATCTCTATACAAACTCTTTTTCTGCTTCACATAGTAACTCTATGTGCCCTCAAATAGTAGTCAGGCCACTTTGTTCCCTCATATGGTATTAGTCCCCCTGTGTGCTGTGTTCCCATATTATATTAGGCCACTCTTCTATGCTCCCCTATAGTAATCAGGCCCCATCTGTTTTTTATTTGCCTTCTCTGTGCTCACATAGGAGCTTCTCTCCCCACATAGTAATAGCCCCCACCCGTGCCTCAATATGGTTTAGGCCATATTGTTTACCAGTTCCTATATTGTATAGGCTACCCTATGTGACATCCTCCATATAGCATAGGTCCCTCTGTGCAGCAGTCCCCATATAATATAGCCTCCTATGTAGCAGCGCCCATATAGTATAGGCCCCAATCCTGTGCAGGAGACCCCGAATAGTACAGGTTCTTCTATGCAGCAGCCCCAACAAAGTATAGCCTCCACATAGTATAGCCCTCCCCTGTGTAACTCCCACATAGTATAGCCCCCCATGTGTAGCCCCCACATAGTATAGCTACCTTTGTAGCCTCCATATAGTATAACACCTGTGTAGCCCCAAATTAGTGTAGCCCCCACTTAGTATAGCCCCCCCTTCGTTGCCCCCACGTAGTATAGCCCAGTGTAGCCCCTACATAGTATAGCCTCCTCTTTGTAGTCCCCACATCATATAACCCTCGTGTAGCCCCCACATAGTATACCCCCGTGTAGCCCCCACATAGTATAACTTCCCCTTTGTAGTCCCCACATTGTATAACCTTTGTGTAGCTCCCACTTAGTATAGCCCCCATTTGTAGCCCTCGCTGTATAGCCCCAACATAGTATAACACCCAACACCCCCACACATTATATAGCCCCCTGTGTAGCCCTCACATAGTATAACCCCCTTGTGTAGCCCCCACTTAGTATAGCCCCCCTTTGTAGCCCTCACATAGCAGAGCCCCCCTGCCCCCCCGGTTTAGGCCCAAATAACAAAGGGCCCTGTGTGTAGTAGCTTCCACATGAAAAAAATAAAAAAAACAAAAGTATACTCACCTCACTCATTCTGTTCCCAAATACAGAGACTTCTGCTGTAGGCTTCCTGTTCCAGCCCCATGGCACCTGCACTCTTCTCTCCTTCTTGGCTCTGGACATGACATAACATCTAGGCCAAGCAGGAGAGGAGTGCCGGCGCCGCAGGGTTAGAACAGTCAATTAAACCGGTATAGACAAGTAATGATTGATGATGTATCACAAAGCAATCCAGTAATGGTGTGATATCATCTAAACCCCACACGTTCCATTATGTCCCCATAACTTCGTCAGGAGTAAGTCTGTGAGGAGTACTTTATTTTGGTCACTACTTACTGCTAGTTCAGAGGAGGTAAGTGGTGATGCTATTGCACTGATTGGCTGAGTGAACATTTAAGAAGCCAGTGTGCCGGGTCTGATGAAGAAAGAAGACATCTGATGGTGACTATGAAAGCCCCCTGTGCAATGTGCCTTTTCCAGCAATGTAAAGGTCACCTAACCCCCTTTCTTGCTGGTACGGGTGCAGTGTGAAATCAGTCTGGCCCTCAGGAAGTTAAGTGGGGATACAATGCATCCTCACTTAACTCCCTGGGGGCCAGACTGCTCAGTGTGCCACCAAAAGGGTTAAGCAGGAATGCAAAGCATACTGACGTAACCTCTTGGATGCCAGATACTGTGAGGAGCAGAGCGCCTCTCAAAATTATGAGTGTTTTACTCCTGCCTTTTTTTTGCATGTCTCTCCATTTTGTTTTAAGATAACGGTATTCTGAGTAATATGTTAGATTCCATGATTTTTTTCGTTTAATAAAATACTGAGGGCATGGGGGTGTTTTATTTCAATAATCGGGAGAACCCTATGCACTTTTTTAAAAATATTATTTGTTTAAAAAAAACCTCCAGGAGTCTTTGCTGATCAGCTAATCAGCAAAAGTGAAGATCAATAGAAGTCTGTAGTGGTAAGTATAATTTCCCTGCCCCCCCCCCCCCGTACCTGTCATGATCAGACCTTCCAGATTAGCGGCGGGACCTCTGCTAATCCAGAAAGTTGAATGCAGTATCATCTGATAGCGTCTGATTATTATCTGATAGAGACCCAACCTTCCGGATTAGCAGAGAATCTGGCAACTGATGAGGAAGGTACACTTTAAGGCTATGTTCACACTACGTAAGTCTCCTGACGTAGCGCGTTCCATGAATAAGCGGCCGGAGACTTATGTAGTTTGCGTACAATGGGAAGTATAGGAAGTACGGCTGCACAGTTCACACTACGTACGAACTTACGCCAGGGTCGTACACGCCGCCGTAAAAAATGAGCCAGACCATTGTTTGAGGACGAAAATGCCGTAACTTACGCCCGTAGCGTAACATGCGGTCCCGTACGTAGTGGGGATTTCTTCTTTTTTGCAGCTTTTTGTGCCGATCCAAAAGGTTCTGTGGGGTGTCCGGGGCTAGCCGAAGATATCCTAGTAAAAGTCCGCTGTCAGATCGCTACGTAGGGCGCTCAGGAAGCGTAAGTAGACTCCTGGCGTAAGTTCGTGCTCCATACGTAGCCGGCCGCGAAAATATGCGGCCGGACATATACGCTGTGTGAACATAGCCTAAGGCTTTGTGCACATCGACATTGAGTACAATCGAGTAGCCTGACACTCGCTCTCCTCTAATACTGGCAAGTTGAGTTTGTTATCTAATTTCTCTCAGAATTTTTGTGCATTACCCTGTAATTCAATATTCTTCCACTAGGTGGCAGCAAAAAATAACAAAAGAAAATAGCACTGGAATTTTCGCATTATTTTGAGACTTATGACATAAGGTAACTTTTACACATTATAGATTCTTTCTGCATTGTAGCCTGAATAATCTGCATAAAAAAGGTCAAAACCTGGATTTACATGCACATTTTCCAGCAGATTTTATTACAATTAGAGACATATACAGCATTTCCATTGGAGCTCAAGTTTTCCAAGTTTTGTCATTTGCATTGTACTATACTTATATAATATACTTTCTGTGCAAATTAAACACATGACATATCAATATGAATGAGCTCATAAGATATAGATCCTCAGGTAAAGTGTCTGGCTACAAAAACAACTCCAAATAGGTTTGATTGTTTCTGGATCTTTGGGTCTTTAGTTGAGCTGCAATTTCATCTAAATTATGGCTAAATTGTTCTACTTTATCCAATTTGTGCTATTAACCCCTTCCCTCCCAGGCCACTTTTCTTTTTTGCACTTTTGTTTTGTCCTTCTCATGTTTAAAAGGCCATAGCACTTGCATTTTTTCACCTACAGACCCACACGAGCCCTTATCTTTTTGTGACACCAATTGTACTTTGTAAAGACAGACTCAATCTTTCCATAAACTAAGGTGCGAAACCTGAAAAAAAATGTGAGCAGTGAAATTGCAAAAAAAAAATTTTTTAAATTTTGGGTTTTGTGTTTACGCTGTTTACCCTATGGTAAAACTGACATGTTATCTATGTTCCTCAAGTCAGTACACAACGATATGTAACTTAAATAACTTTTATTATATATGATGGCTTTTAACAATTTAACAATTTTTTTTTTAACAATTTAAACTGCTACTAACAACTCTATTATATTATATTACTAACGGCAGAGTGTAGACCTCCTCCTAACAACTCCATTCTAATATATTACTAACTGCAGAGTGTAGACCTCCTCCTAACAACTCTATTCTAATATATTACTAACTGCAGAGTGTAGACCTCCTCCTAACAACTCTATTATATATTACTGACTGCAGAGT
Source organism: Dendropsophus ebraccatus (assembly GCF_027789765.1). Lineage (NCBI taxonomy): Eukaryota > Metazoa > Chordata > Amphibia > Anura > Hylidae > Dendropsophus > Dendropsophus ebraccatus. The sequence continues at coordinate 57,288,850 of NC_091456.1, read as the reverse complement.
GTAGACCTCCTCCTAACAGCTCTATTATATTACTAACTGCAGAGTGTAGACCTCCTCCTAACAACTCTATTATATTATATTACTAACTGCAGAGTGTAGACCTCCTCCTAACAACTCTATTATATTATATTACTAACTGCAGAGTGTAGACCTCCTCCTAACAACTCTATTATATTATATTACTAACTGCAGAGTGTAGACCTCCTCCTAACAACTCTATTATATATTACTAACTGCAGAGTGTAGACCTCCTCCTAACAACTCTATTATATATTACTGACTGCAGAGTGTAGACCTCCTCCTAACAACTCTATTATATATTACTGACTGCAGAGTGTAGACCTCCTCCTAACAGCTCCATTAAATTACTGACTGTAGAGCTTAGACCACCTCCTAACTACTCTATATTATATTACTGACTGCAGAGCTTAAACCACCTCCTAACTACTCTATATTATATTACTGACTGCAGAGCTTAAACCACCTACTAACTACTCTATATTATATTACTGACTGCAGAGCTTAAACCACCTACTAACTACTCTATATTATATTACTGACTGCAGAGCTTAAACCACCTACTAACTACTCTATTATATTATTGACTGCAGAGTGTAGACCTCCTAACAACTCTGTTCTATTATATTACCAATTGCAGAGTGTAGACCTCCTCCCTATAACTCCATTCTACTATATTACTGACTGCAGAGTGTAAACCTCCTCCTAACAACTCCATTCTATTACTAACTGCAGAGTGTAGACCAACTCCATTCTAGCCTGCTACATACTGAAAAGACTAGAATACTGTCTTCAGAAGGAGAACCCCCTCTTAACAACTTCATTCTACAGCGCATGCTTTGCTATTTTGTCTGTGAATGTGTTGTCCAGTGCTATTCGAATTCTTTATGCTGGGACGTGTCCAGTGCTGTCATTTTGGTTGTTTGTCAGAGCCGGAAATGGAAATGCTGAACGGTTATATGAACATAACCTAATCTTGTCAGCTGTGGCATATTAAATTGTCAAATTAAAATACATCAAGGATGTGTAATGCAATGGGCGTGATTTGGAAGTAGCCTTTTGATTGGGTGCTTATCTTTGCTGATGTTTTATCGGTAAAGCTGTATGGCAGGTAATGATATTGTTAATGGGTGCACAGTTTTGCCGCACAATGCCCCCACTGTGTGGGCATGGCCATAAAACTGTGAATTTGATCAATTATTCAAAAAGATATTATCCATTGGTGAAAACAACAGACATGGAAATTTTTCTATTGCATAGATAAACATATAAAAAACAAAATAATAAAAAAAAACAAATGGCCCTCCTCAGGATCATTGGCTAAAAAAAGGCAACATCACTACAGTATGTATACATAAACATAATTGACTTGCAGGCGGGTGGATCGATGCACTGAAGGGTCAAGGAGCGCCCCCAGTGCACCCAACTACCTAGTTTACATTAAAAAAAAAACAACTTTAAACAAATTTAAAAAAACAACAGAGCAGATCAGGCAGGACGAATCAGCTTGTGAAGGTCTATAGTTATATACTAGCAGGTTCATATGTCCGACCCTGCTGTTAGTTTCCTTTTAACAGCAAGGATCTCTAAAGAGAGTCAATAAAGGGGTTATCCAACACTACAAAAACATGGCCACTTCCCCCCTACTGTTGTCTCCAGTTGGGGTGGGGTTTTGAAACTCAGTTCCATTGAAGTAAATGGAGCTTAATTGCAAACCGCACCTGAACTGGAGACAACAGTAGGGGAAAAGTGGCCTTGTTTTTGTAAATCGTTTCAGGATTTTATTCATTTTACATTTCAGAACTCTGCATTCTCGAGGTACAAATATATTGCATGTATTTCAACACAAATAATCCAGCTGATTTAGCCAGTGACATTGGCCTGAGAATTTAAAAGGTTTGTTAATTTTTACCATTTTACAATTTCTGGATACTGTAGATAAAATCTACATAAGAAAGTTCAGTAACTGCGTAAATGCATTGTACTACTTTTATGGATGGGGGTTTATAGCCTTTTACATTTTTAGGGCTGTATTTACCATTTGCAGGTTGTACTTGGAAACAGTCAATAAGTTTATTGCCATACCAGAAAAATAAATTATTTAAAGTAGGTAGGTTCAGGACTGCAGGGACAAAATATGTAAGGATTTCTTGTGTATCTATGGTTAGGCTTAAATAAACTTTGAGAAATCTGGCCATTTGAAAAATTTCCCATCCGGCATGGGCCGGGGGAACATAACACACTATCCCAACTCACCTCTCCCCATGCCGTAGCTGCGCTGGATCGCCGCTCCGGGATCTAATGCAGGTTGATGGACTACCCACTATTTCTGCAAGACATTTGTTTGTGTATTTGTCTAAAGAAAAGATCTTTTGAATCCTGAAAGCTCACAATTCTAACAATTTATGTTGGACAATAAAGGTATCGCTCCTAAAATGCTTTGATCAAAAATATTTACCACCACTTTGATTTTTTGGGGCTAACACAAGTACCAACACTATTTTTTATAACTAGTTTCAGAAAACTTTTATGATTTCATAGAGACATGTCAAATGTTTTAATTGATGGGGGACCACATTGACCTTTGCACAGGTCACGGAGCATGTCTAGAACAGTATGCCATAAATGTCAGTGAGTCAGCTCTAAGCTATACGTTCCTTCAAAGGGAATATTAAATAAATAAAACAAATTTTGAATATCAGATTTTATTACTAATAAATATAGGTAAGTTTTAAATGCAGTATTTTAGTATTATTTCAAAAATAGATAATGTTTTTACATAGGAAAGGGGGGGGGGGATTTGTATGTTTAACATAAAAACTTCATGTCCTTGTCTTACAGTACTTTCCTTTAAGGCAGGGGTGGGGAACCTTTTCCATGTCGAGGGCTGGTCGGGTATTAATAAAATCATTTGAGGGCCGTATACCGTGTGCGGCAGTTAGTAGCGTGGGTTTGCAGCACCCGGGGCAAGGCAAAGTATTGTTCCCCTAGTGCCCCTGCTATTGTAGTTAACCCCCAGTGATGCCCCTTGTAGTCTAATTAACCCCCAAGTCATGCCCCTTGTAGTCTAGTTATCCCCCCCAGTGATGCCTCTGGTAGGCCTAGTTAACCCCTCCCCCCCCAGTGATGTCCCTGGTAGGCCTAATTAACCCCTCCCCAGTCATGTCTCTGGTAGCCTAGTTAACCCCCCCAGTCATGTCCCTGGTAGCCTAGTTACCCCCCCCCCCCCAAGCCATGTCCCTGGTAGCCTAGTTAACCCCCAGTCATGTCCCTGGTAGCCTAGTTAAGCCCCCCCCAGTCATGTCCCTGGTAGCCTAGTCAACCCCCCCCAGTCATGTCCCTGGTAGCCTAGTTAACCCCCCAGTGATGTCCCTGGTAGCCTTGTTACCCCCCCCAGTCATGTCCTTGGTAGCCTAGTTAACCCCCAGTGCCTGTCCCAAATAAAAAAAAATAGACATCCCACTCACCTTTCCTCCGCTCCCACACTGTCCATGTCCTCTTCTCTCCCCTCTAGCCCATGCCCATGCCCGTCTTCTCCTGCAGGCGGCGCGCGATGAAATGACGTCATCGCACGCAGCCCACAGGAGAAGGGAGACGTGCGCCACTCTGGTGGGGAAGGGGATGGCACTCACAGCATCTTCCTGTATCTGGCAGCTGTCACAGAGACAGGAGGATGCCCCACCAGAGCGGCGTGTACATCACAGGTTTCCCACCGCGGCTTTAAGGCATCATAGGCATATGTCCAGAAAGAGCCTTTGTGGTTGTCATTAACTTTACTGGATAAATTCCTTAAAATGTTGTCTGGTTGGATTGAAGGCATTTCTCACATTACTGGACTTTATGCAAGGTCACACTATTTTGCCTCTCTAAGGACATGATGGTTGGGGTCTGAGTGTTCTCCTTGACATGTCAAAATGTTTTCTTTTATGACAAGTACACTGTGAAGCCAGGTTTGTATGGGTCAGTCTAGTGAACCTTCAAATACAGTTTCCATTTTCAAATGTTCAAGTCTTCCTGAAAAAGAATGAAATAAAGACTGAGGTTTTTGTCCTTGGCCATAATGCATATTTTTAAAAACCAAAAAACTCTGGAATCGTAGAGTGTGGTTCTGCCACACTGGTAGCTGATTGACATCCAGGAAGTGAAGAAAAATGGCACCTGTGCCAATCCACATTGTCTCCTGCTCCCTCTGCTATCCCCCCTTAGGAGACAAATCTTCCATGCCTCTGTCCCACATTATGTGTGTTTGCTAAGCGCAGGCTGATGATGCAGAAAGGGGGCAGGGCGTAATGTCATAGGAGGCTTGGCTGGATCTTGTCTCCCACCCCCCCTGAGTGATCCATAATCTCTGACCAGCCTCTCTAGCCTACACATGAGCAAGCAAGGAGTGATAGAAGCAGCTGCTGCAACTTCACTGCTTGTGCAGAAGTCCGCAGTGAAATTAGGGTTATGTTCACACATGTTGGAGTATCATTGCAGTATTGCAGCGTATTTACAAAAATGATGCAGTAACACTAGTAAATGATGCTAAACGGCAGAGAAGATCAGAAACGGCACTGCTAATATCACCTGGACAAAATACGAGCCATAAACAGTATATCCCATGTAAGATAATATTGGATAAAGTCCATATTGTGCGGCTTAACTTCAAAGATAAAAGATGATTGATCATAAGACGTGCGTGGAGATGAAAAGAAAAAAAAATTAAATTCCAAAAGGTCTTTACTTTACTCCAAAATCTGCATTACAGGTAGAGAATACAGCGTGCTGTGTGGTGTTACAGGTAGAAAATACTGCATGCTGTGTGGTGTTACAGGTAGAGAATACAGTGTGGTGTTACAGGTAGAGAAAACAGTGCTGGGTGGTGTAACAGGTAGAGAATACAGCGTGCTGTGTGGTGTTACAGGTAGAGAATACAGTGTGCTGTGTGGTGTTACAAGTAGAGAATACAGTGTGCTGTGTGGTGTTACAGGTAGAGAATACAGTGTGCTGTGTGGTGTTACAGGTAGAGAATACAGCGTGCTGTGTGATGTTACAGGTAGAGAATACAGCGTGCTGTGTGGTGTTACAGGTAGAGAATACAGTGTGCTGTGTGGTGTTACAAGTAGAGAATACAGTGTGCTGTGTGGTGTTACAGGTAGAGAATACAGTGTGCTGTGTGGTGTTACAGGTAGAGAATACAGCGTGCTGTGTGATGTTACAGGTAGAGAATACAGTGTGCTGTGTGGTGTTACAGGTAGAGAATACAGCGTGCTGTGTGGTGTTACAGATAGAGAATACAGTGTGCTGTGTGGTGTTACAGGTAGAGAATACAGCGTGCTGTGTGGTGTTACAGGTAGAGAATACAGTGTGCTGTGTGGTGTTACAGGTAGAGAATACAGCGTGCTGTGTGGTGTTACAGGTAGAGAATACAGTGTGCTGTGTGGTGTTACAGGTAGAGAATACAGCGTGCTGTGTGGTGTTACAGGTAGAGAATACAGCGTGCTGTGTGGTGTTACAGGTAGTAACTGTGTGCTGTGTGGGTGGGACCACAATGAAATTATAAAGTACTGCAATTAATTTAGTAACACAACGAAACTGCAATGTGTGAACACAGCCTAGATGTTCTGTAACAGCTTTGGCAGGAAATGGGCAGGGTGGAGGACTGTGATGAACAGCTGAGGGAAAGCATTGCATTCTGGAACCTGTAGTACTGTGTACAACTGATAAACCAGGAAGTGCAGAAACAATACAGAACAAAGACCCCCAAAACAAATGGATTTTTGGCAGTTTCAAAACTGGGATAGACAGGTAAGTAATGCTTTATGCTTCTGCAGAAGGTTCATTTTTTATTTACCTCTAGCTGGAGTTCCCCTTTAAAGAATAAAGACACGTAGGCATGTGGGCACATAGATATTTTATGTTTAGTCATTAGAATGTCTTTAATATACAGGACTAGAATAGATGAATTTTAATGAACTGCAGTTTTTCAAGTGTATTGTACTTACTGACAGGAATGCAATATACAGTATATTAGAGCTACAACCCTTCGTCAAATTCAATCCTAAGCTTCTCAGATTGTCAAGGGATACAATAAAGCGACTTCTCAAAGCCAAGTATTAAATGGCCCTTTGATGTCTGCAGGTAGATTGTATGTCGTAAGGAATTCTTGAAGATTTTGTGTGCAGTGCTGCATGAATGAGGATTTTTGTGCGCTATAGGAATTTTGAAACAGTTTGTATAGTGAAGAGACTGGCATAAATAATTGATCTTCCTTCACATTACCACCTAAGAATATCCATATCATATCATCAAATGCTATGCTTTTATGTATACAAAAAAAAAAAAAAATAAGGCTATGTTCACACTATGTAAAAACAATGGCTGTATTTCATAACAGTGGCTGTTATTTTTGAAACAATAGCTGTTGTTATGCACAACATCTGTTAATAATAATAATAATATTAATACCTTAACCCCTTAAGGACAGAGCCTGAAATGGCCTTAAGGACAGAGACAAATTTTATGAATATGACCAGTGTCACTTTATTCATTAATAACTTCGGGATGCTTTTACCTATCCGGACGATTCTGAGATTGTTTTCTCGAGACATATTGTACTTTACATTTCTGGTAAAATGGAGTCGATACTCATAACAAATCTTTATGAAAAACACCAAAATAACGTGAAAAATTGTGAAAAAATGCATTTTTCAAACTTTGAAACCTTTCTGCTTATACAGAAAATGGTTATGCCACATAAATTATATATTAAATAGCATTAGCAACATGTCTACTTTATGTTGGCGGCATTTATTAAACTATATTTCATTTCATTTTTTTTAGACAATAGGAAGCTTAAAACATTAGCAGCAATTTTCCAAATTTTCTGTAAAATTTCAAAATCAGATATTTTTAGGGACCTGTTCAGGTCCCAAGTGTATTTGAGGGGCCTGTATGTTAGAAATCCCCACAAAGCACCCCATTTCAGAAACTGCACCCCCCAAACTCAGCAAAAGCACATCCAGAAAGGTTTTTAACCCTTTAGGGGAGTCACAGAAATAAAAGCGAAGTGTGTAAGAAATTTGAAAATTTTTATTTTCTGTGCAGAGATTTTATTGTAATCCAATATCTTTCATAATGATAAACCTATTAGCAGAGAAATGCACCCCAATATTGATTGCTCTGTTTCTGCAGTTTATAGAAATACCCCATAGCCCTATTGCGCTATTTGACACAACCACAAGCCTCAGATATAAAGGAGCGCCCAGAGAATTTCAACGCCTCCGTTATATTTGGTCATTTTTGACCGTACCACTTCAGGTTGGCAGAGGCTCTGGGGTGCCAAAACCTAAAAAACACCCCGAAAGGGACACCATTTAGAAAACTGCACCCCTCAAGGAATGTAACAAGGGGTGCGGTGAGCATTTGGACCCCACAGGTGCTTCGCAGATTTTCAGAACAATGTGGTGTAAAAAAGGAAAAATTCTATTTTTTACACTAAAATGTTGTTCTAGCATTCATTTTTCATTTTTACAAGGGGATAAAAGAAAAAAACAAAAACAAACATGTAGCGCAGTTTCTCCCGAGTACAGAAATACTCCACATGTGGACATAAAGTGCCAAGCGGGCGCAGCACGAGCGTCCAAAGGGAAGGAGCGCCAATTGGCCTTTGCAAGCTGGATTTTACTGGAATGGATTTCAAGGGCCATGTCGCATTTATAGAGCCCTCGTGCTGCCAAAACACTGGAAACCCCCCCACAAGTGACCCCATTCTGGAAACTACACCCCTCAAGGAATCTAACAAGGGGTTCAGTAAGCATATGGACCCCACTGGTGATGGGCACAAATGTGGAACAATGTGACGTGAAAGGGAAAAATTTCATTTTTTCACTTTCACGGCACAAATGTGGCCGTCATCAAGGGGTCCATATCCTCACTGCACACTTGTTAGATTCCGTGAGGGGTGTAGTTTCCAGAATGGTGTCACTTGTGGGGGGTTTTCAGTGTTTTGGCAGCACGAGGGCTCTGTAAATGCGACATGGCGTTCATCATCCATTCTGGCCACATCCAGCCTGCAAAATCCAAATGGCGCTCTTTCCCTTCGGAGGCTTGCCCTGCGCCCACATGGCACTTTATGTCCACATGTGGGGTATTTACGGACTCAGGGGGAATTGCTCTACACATTTTGTGTGTTTTTTTTCTCTTTTAACCCCTTGTGAAAAGGAAAAATTTAAGGCTAAACCAACATTATAGTGTAAAAAATGTAATATTTCATTTTCACGCCATATTGTTCCACATTTGTGCCCGTCACCAGTGGGGTCCATATGCTCACTCCACCCCTTGTTACATTCCCTGAGGGGTGTAGTTTCCATAATGGGGTCACTTGTGGGGGGTTCAACTGTCTTGGCAACACAGGGGACTTTTAAATGCAACATGGCTCCTCGAAATCCATTCCAGCCAAATCCAGCCTCCAAAAACCAAATGGCGCTCCTTCCCTTTGGAGGCTTACCCTGCACCCGCATGGCGCTTTATGTCCACATGTCGGGTATTTCCGTACTCAGGGGAAATTGCTCTACACATTTAGTGTTTTTTTTATCTTTTAACCCCTTGTGAAAATGAAAAAATCAAGACAAGATCAATGATTTAGTGTAAAAATTAAACATTTTTTACACTAAATGTTGGTCTAGCCTTGATTTTTTTCCTTTTTCACAAGGGGTTAAAAAAGAAAGTGAACACAAAACGTGTAGGGTAATTTCCCCTGAGTACGAAAATACCCCACATGTGGATATAATGTGCCATATGGGCAGAGGGCAAGCCACCAAAGGGACAGAGCGCCATTTAGAGGCTGGAATGGAGGATGGAGGCCATGTCGCAATTAAAGAGCTCCTGTGCTGCAAGGACAGTAGAAACCCCCCACAAGTGACCACATTCTGGAAACTACACCCCATAAGGAATCCAACAAGGGGTACAGTGAGCATATGGACCCCACTGGTGACGGACACATAAGTGGAACATGTGCCATGAAAATAAAAAATATTTTTTTTTCATTTTCACGGCCCAAATGTGGCCGTCACCAGGGGGCCATATCCCCGCTGCCCCCCTCGTTAGATTCCTTATGGGGTGTAGTTTCCAGAATGGGGTCACTTGTGGGGGGTTTCTACTGTTCTGGCCGCACAGAGGCTTTGTAATTGCATCATGGCATCCTCTAATGGGAATGGCGGCCATACCTATTTAGCTGGGGAAAAGGGACAATTCTAATTTATTTGGGGGTATTAGGCCAATTATTAGTTTATAAGGTTGAAAATGACAGGTGTCCATCAAATTCAACCTGTGTTGAACCAGAGGAAGGCAAAAAACCCTCGTGAGGCAGACAACAGTAGCCTCCTCACAGGGGAAAAATTCCTTCCCGACTCCATAATGGCGATCAGAATAATCCCTGGATCAATGTGACCCCTGAAATAGGAATAAGGGACAGAATTTAGATAATGTAGAACCCCAATGATGTGTGGTGTGCCTTGAAGCGATCCAGTATGCAGAGGCCGGGGTGATCAGGACAGGGGTCACACTGGAAAATGGCGTCCTTTCTGATCCCCCTGTTACGCCACACTCTGCACTTCTTCTGGGGTCTCCCTTTCTCCAGTGTGGGGGACGTCACCTGGATAATGTTGCTCTGGTGCGATATGGGGTCCCACATATCCAGAAGCACTGGGTCCGCTCCATGACTGCTAAATATTAGGGCTTTATTACTACTTCTGATATTTACGGATCGTACCGCAAGCTACAGTAGCTCGGGCAGCGAGGGACCGGGAGAGGGGGTGCTGGTATAAAAGTTATCCCCGTACAGGTGGTAACCTTTATCCAGCAGTGGGAAGATCAGTTCCCGAACGATCTCCCCACTAACTCGGAGGGTTGGGGGGGGCATCTGGGGGCTGGATTTGGGTGTCCCTTCCTTCATACACTCTAAGGGTACGTGCACACTGCGGAATGGCGAAGGATAACCCTTTGTGCATTCCGCAGCTGGCACCCGCTGGCGGACTGATGGAGGCGCGCGTCTCCGCTCGTGTCACACTCCATTATATGCACGGGCGGATTCTGCCCTCTGTCCAAAGAATGAACTTGTTCATTCTTTGGACGGACGACGGAATCCGCCCGTGCATAGAATGGAGTCTATGACACAGGTGGAGACGCGCGCCTCCATCAGTCCGCCAGCGGGTGCCAGCTGCGGAATGCACAAAGGGTTATCCTTCGCCATTCCGCAGTGTGCACGTACCCTAAATCTGTAAGTGTACCCTGAGGTACGCTCACAGAGTTTGTAGAATTTCACGCCATACCGTGATCTCTTGTTGGGACGGTACTGGTGGAAAAGACGTATCTGGGGGGCAGCGTACGCTACGCTACCCCCAGACACGTCACTGGATGATGAGGATGAATTGAGGAAAGAAGGATCCCCCATTCATCCTCACTGGCTATTTCAGTGTAGGAGGCAATAATAACGTATGCCTCTGACGCCGAAATCTTTATACGGGGATTGGTATATGGGGTATGTAAATGTGTAGTGGTGTAGTGTAAAACTTTATTTCATGTAGTGTAGTGTAGTGTAATGTAGTGTTTTTTACGTGTTTTTTTGACAGTAAGAAAAAATATCCCTTCGCCAAGAAAGGAGCTGCTGATAAATGCCGCACTTATCAGCAGACAGTGGCGGTAGGATATAGGGGGGAAAAACGCCGCTACGCCAAAAAGGAGGAGTTGCTGATCAGCGGCGCACTTACGTGCGATGCTGATCAGCACTCAGGGGCGTTAGGGCGCAAAAAAAAAAAAAAAAAAAATCTTTTTAACCCAAAGCAACTGATCAGTGAATGATATTCACTGATCAGCCGCTAGGGGGCAGTAGAGCGATGCTGCCGGAGATTGCCAAGACCCGAGGACCCGAGCGTTTCCGAAGATTTCCGACGCTGGACGACCGAACCCGGAAGTGAAGCGAAGATGACGCGAGGGCGGCGCGGACCGCAGATCTTCGCTCCGGACGCCCAGATCAGGTGAGTATGGTACACCTGCACCACACACACCTGTTCTGCACCCCTCAGCTACCTAGCTGAGGGGTGCAGAACTCGACAAAACAGTTTTTTTACAGTTTGATCGCCATGATGGGTACTGGCCAGCCTATCACGGCGATCGTGGGGGTGGCATCGGCGCCATCTTTCCCCAGTACACTAATGGTGATTGGTGCTATCTCGGACAGCACCAATCGCCATTGCTTTCCGGGTCACCGATGACCCGGAAAGCTGTTTTCAGCTGCTATATGCTGATCTGTATTGATCAGCATATAGCAGTGATTGTCGGCACGGGAGGGGTTAATCACCCCCCGTGCCGACGAGTAGAGATGGCCTGCTATACATTATAGCAGGCCAGCTTCCCCGACCGCTGTGTGTGAACACACAGCGATCGGGGAAACATCGGGCATAAGTATACGCCCGTTTGCGTTAAAGCCCACCCTGCGGGGGCGTATACTTACGCCCGATGTCGTTAAGGGGTTAAAGGGAATCTGTCAGCTCCCAGGCCCTATCTGAAGTGCTCACAGTGTGCTGTAGCTGGCAGTCCCCTAGTGAGCATGGTGCTTTTTGGTAATTTTCCGTGCAGTGGATTATGTACAATTTCAGATCTTCTACTGTACTGAAGATGCAAAGAGAAGTTGTTTGTGCCACACTCTGGCACACCTCTCCACTCCTTCCCCTCCCTCCTCTTCATAAATAATCAAGGCTGCCCGGCCTCCTGCCAGTGTCTCTGATTGCAGATCAGTTCTTTGTAGGCAATTTATGTCTGGAAGAAAGACTCAGCTATAGTTGAAGCTGTGGTCTAGGGGTAACTCTCCTGTCTAGTATTCCTACCAGCAGTTCATTCTCTGGTTCAAATCCACTGATGGGAATTAAATGTAGGACTTTATTTTTTTATGTTTTCCTAATTATGGTATAATGTTTAAGGCTATGTTCACACACAGTATTTTTGCTCAGTATTTTGGTCAGTATTTTGCAACCAAACCCAGAAGTGGATTGAAAACACAGAAAGGCTCTGTTCACACACTGTTGAAATTTAGTGGATAGCCGCCATTTAATGGCAAATAATTACTATTTTAAAACAACATCCAATATTTGTTGAAATTGAGTGGATGGCCGTCATTTAATGGCAGAGTGAGAACATGGCCTTTCTGTGTTCTCAATCCACTCCTGGTTTTGGTTGCAAAATACTGAGCAAAAATACTGTGTGTGAACATAGCCTTAAAAATGATACAATAATGTAAAAAAAGACATCTATTTAATTTCCATCAAGGGATTCGAACCAGAAAATGAGCTGCTAGCAGGTCAGTTACCCCTAGACCACAGCTCCAGGGAGAGGAAATTTAATTATACCTGAGTGTTTCTTTCAGACATAAACTGCCTACAGGGGACTGATCTGCAATCTGACAGCTGAGCGAGCAGGAGGCCAGGCAGCATTGATTATTCATGAAGAGAGAGGAGGAGGCGTGCCAGAGTGTAGCACAAACAACTGCTCTGTGACTCTTTAGTACAGTAGGAGACATAAGATTGTACAAAAAGGCACCATGCTCACTGGGGGCTGCCAGCTACAGCACACTGTCAGCACCTCAGGTAGGGCCTAGGAGCTGACAGATTCCCTTTATAGGGAAACTAACCGCAGTTTAGAAGACTCTTACTGTGCACAATTCACAGCAAAATAGTGCCTATTAACACTAATTAATTACTATGAGTGATCATAGCCTAAGCTATAAGATTGCAGGAAAACAGTGTTGAGGATGAAGGTAAAATTATCTTCTTCCGGGGCGTGTCTAGCTGCTCACTGAGATGGACGCTTAGCTGAGGAGCTCTGCTCAACGCTGCCTGCTACTTCAGCTACACCAGCCGCAATTATCTGCTGCCTGCCGCCTGAACCGAGGAGAAACTTGGGGAAAACTCTGGGCACCCCTGGATCCCCTCTCCGCTGCCCTCAGACCTCCACTACCTGAAGTGTCCGCCGGTCCGTGCAGCCGCCTCGGAAGCGCCCGCCATCTTAGTAGTAGAAAGCCTGCTGCGCCATCCACCCCTGCGGCTGCTTAAGCCTGGCCCTGACTGTTGCCGGAGACCGGAGTGAGGTACTTGCCTCCTGTGTCCGCCTGCCCTGCTGCCTCCCGCTCCCCCAGACCTATACCGGCGGCGATACACTCATCTGGGAGGCGTCACAGAGGGGACGCCCGCCATCTTGCGCTCAGAGCGCCCGCCATTTTGGCAGCAGACAGCCTGCAGCACCACCGACCCTCACGCTGCTCTGCTCTGCACCGCTACACACCAGACCGCTGTGAGTACCCTCGACTCCCCTCTGTCTCACCCAGCACCTCATGAACTCCCTGCTGTATGCCAAGGCAGCGCCATAATACAGGTCGGTGGACGCCATTTTAGATCAGGCCCTGACGCCATCATTATTTCCGGCCTGACATCTATACAGAGGGGAAGGGACTTGCATAGACCACTGGGCTGATTCTGCCACCTACTCACTGGAGGATATCGGCTCCCACCCCCCCAATACTGAGAGACTGCTATCATCATCACTGCAGGGCAGCGGAAGGTGGGGATCCCCCACCACTACATATACCACAGTGCTGGAGTACACAGAGTCGCATTCTCCCCCTCCATTGAGGGAAACTGAATCCCCTTCTGCCCCTTCTGCCCTCTCTGCACCTCCTTCACATACAGGCTCACAACAGTCGCTCCTGAGATTCTTTGGCCCCAAGCGTATGACACTGACTCCCTCTGATAAAGACTTGCACGCGCCTCCAAATCCACCTGTGAACCTGTCCACCAGTGTTTCTGAACCTGAATATACTACAAACACAAATATGCCTTATAAGAACACTAAAAATGCCAATTCGGTGAAAAAGGGCCCGGCTGCTCATACCCGTCACCACGGGGGAGGCCACTCACAACGTGAAGAGGACTATGACCTCATTCCCTCCATATTAGCACCAGCCAAAGGATGGCGTTCCTCTACTGAATCTTTGGTGGAAGATAACGTGGCTCAGCGCGCTTCGTCAGCTCCACCTGAATGGCAAGCACTTTTACAGGCCCTCCCCACGAAAATGGACTTTCAGGCCCTGATCACAGAGGTGAAGGAGGCTTGTAGAGCGGAAATAGCGCTGATCCGTAAAGATGTAAAGCAGGTGGCCATGCGGGTGGACGGCCTAGAAGAGGATAATGATTATACTAGGAAATATATCTCGAGCCTCCAGAAACATGTGGCGCTCACAACTAACCATTTGCAGGAGACAACCCGCCACCTCGAAGACTTGGATAATAGGGGCAGGAGGCATAATATCAGACTCAGAGGATTACCTGAAACTTCCTCGGAAGACCTAAATGCTATACTACAGACAATCTTCAATGACATCTTGGGGCAACCGACGGATGCCACTATTCAACTGGATAGGGCGCACAGGGCGCTGAGGCCGAAATCCGCCTCTAATCAACCCAGGGACGTTATCTGTTGCGTCACCGATTACGCCACTAAGGAGGCAATTATGGCCAAAGCGCGACAATTGGATACCATCACCTATCAAGGGACTACTCTACAGCTTTTCCCAGATTTATCATGGTTGACCCTCGAGAAACGGCGTCATTTGAAACCATTACTCTCCCTGCTGCAAAGCCGCAATATTCCCTACAGATGGAGGTTCCCGTTTGCACTAATCGCCAGGAGGAATGGTCAGATGGCAACACTGGTATCATTTGCTGATATGGAGGAATTCTGCGAGATCTTAGATATTCCACGCCCAGAGTTGCCGGATTGGGAGATTCCGCTGCCCCCCAGACCCCCACCTCCTGAGTGGCAGCGAGTGGAGCAACATAAAAGGAAAGCCACTCCGTCCAAATCCACTCCTACCTCATCTCCCCTCTGAGGTTCTATTAACACACTTAACACCAGAACTGTGACATGGACTCTAGGGCCTCCCCCTGAATAGTGCCTTAGGTGGTCCCTACTGGGGGTTTACTGGCATCGCCTTAATCAGTTGACTCATCTAGCTTCACCTTGTTGGTTGTATATTGCAAATATGTTTATAATGTTCCCCAAGTTTCGAAATCATATCAGTAAATGACAGGCTTAAGTAGTGTACCTGGCACCATTAGGGCGCCATGCTTGTTCTTGAGATTAAGCTAGTTTGGCAGCTGAGTTTTGCTCTATTTAGAATGTTCCCTGTATTTCTGTTTACTATTTACTGAGTTATATAGGTAGAGACACTTCGCTGGGCTAGCCCAGACTCTCACCCCCCCATCCCATAGGGGTGCTGTGCTGGGATCTTTGGGTTCCTCCTTACCTCTGTCGGCTGGAGGAATCCAATAGACCCCTGTAAGTTATACATTCATGCCACTGTTGACTTACCCCACTTTGGGTTTTCCAGCGCGACCCTTTCAGGATTTTCTGAGGGCACCCTGGTATAGTTGCCTATAAGTTTGGTTACTATTTTTCGCGGATATCCCTGAGGTAGAGTGACTTACAAGTTCCGTTCACCTGACTCATTATTTGTTTTTAATCTTCTTTTGATCTAGAGTCTGTGGATCTTGTGTCTATCCCCTTCCCAGTGTGATCTCCCCCTCCTCCACCCAGCGTCTGAGCTTCTGAAACCCGGTGAGTACCTTGCGTTTGTCAGATCTTATCTGTGACATAGCGATACTTGTGCTGCCTGGAGATGACCAGGTTACTCTCCCTAAATGTGCATGGACTCAATACTAATGCTAAACGCAGATTAGCTTCGACTGAGTTTAAGGCGGCTAAAGCCGACATAATCTTCCTGCAAGAGACACACTACGATTCTGCCGGTAACTTTAATTTTGCCAAGAATAATTACCCCACCTCTTACTCAGCTTTTTGCAGTAAGAAGCATGCGGGAGTGGCGATATTGCTCTCTAAGCTTTGCCCTGTCCAGGTCACTGCCACAGAACTAGACCCTGGTGGCCGCTACCTGATTCTGCAAGGGACCCATAGAGGGTCCCCTATTACCCTATGTAATGTCTATGTCTCCAACACCCATCAAATTCGGTTCCTAAATAGACTTCTGCTCAAGCTCTCGCGCTTGCCCTGATCCACACTCATCCTCGGAGGAGATTTTAATATGATTTTCTCAGACCGGATAGACCGCTTCTCCCCGACACAAACGCACACTCCCCCTTCTTCCATTGCGTTAGCTGCAGAGTTCCGTAAATTAATTCGCAAACACTCCTTATATGACTTATGGAGAATCAATCACCCAAGGGATAAATCCTTCTCCTTCTACTCATCCCCGCACGGTACTTTCGCAAGGATTGATTATTTCTTTGGGAACATTCTGGGGCTTCGACGTATGGCGGACTCTTCCATGGGCCTCATCACATGGTCCGATCATGCCCCTATACTTTTGGATTTAAAAGACGATGTCACATATGTAAAATCATGCCACTGGCGTATCAACGAATCTCTCTTAAAAATCCCTCATCTAAAAGACTCCCTAGCCTCTTCCATAAAAGCCTTCTTTTCTGAGAATTTGGGTTCTGTGGGGTCCTCGGTGGTTCTGTGGGAAGCCCACAAGGCTGTAATGAGAGGTCAGTGTATCTCCCTGAGTTCGAAGTTGAAAAAGGATAGGAACCACCTTATGGAACAGTTGTCTGCTCAGTTGCGGAAGTGCGAAGCAGCCTTGATGGCAAGACCCTCCCTCTCGCTACTACGGAAGGTTATTGGCCTCCGAGCAAAGTTAAAGAGCACGGCTCTACACAAAGTTGAAAAACTACTCCTGTACACTAGACAAAAATATTAGGAAAGAGGCAACAAAACCCATACATTACTAGCCAAACAATTGCGCGACTGTCCTGAGCAGCAAACTCCACATGCACTTCGTGACAGGGATGGTACCATGATTCATAACCCGACAGTTATAGCCGAAAAGTTCCGGGAATACTTTGCCCGTTTATACAATCTACCCACGGCATTACCGGGGGGATTCTGCGGAACGTACAAACCTCTTTGACACCTTCTTAGCTAATTGTCACCTGCCCACACTGCCTCCAGAAGCTATAACGGAACTAAATGCCGAAATTTCGACAGAGGAACTGGGAGAAGTGCTGAAGGACTTACCTACAGGCAAATCCCCAGGACCCGATGGGTTCACCTATCTTTATTACCGCACTTTCGCCCCCCTTCTAACCCCTCATCTCCTTGCCTTGTTTAATGCACTTATGTCTGGCTCCCCATTGCCCACATCACTGACACATGCATATATCTCTCTCATCCCTAAACCGGGCAAAGATCCAGCAGATTGCGGGAATTACCGCCCTATTGCCCTATTGAATGCGGATCTCAAAGTATATACCAAAATCTTAGCGTCTCGCCTGTCGGCATGGTTACCCCAACTCATCGACAAAGACCAAGTCGGATTTGTCCCATGCCGACAGGGGGGCGACAACACTAGAAGGGTCGTGAATTTAATAGACGCTGTGAATAAGGAGCTGGGCCTGGATGCGGAAAAGGCCTTCGACCGCCTGGGTTGGCCGTTTATGATGAGGGTTTTGGAGACATTTGGTCTACAGGGGACCTTTCTCCGGGCGGTCGGAGGTCTCTATTCTTCCCCCACGGCCTCTATCAAATTCCCGCATGCCATGTCAGACGTGATCAATATTCACAATGGCACCCGCCAGGGATGCCCTCTGTCACCGCTTATATTTGTACTCTGCATTGAGCCCCTGGCGGCGGCCATATGGCATCACGCAGACATTCACGGGATACACGTACGAGGGAAGGAATATAAGTTATCTTTGTTTGCCGATGATGTCCTACTCACCTTAACCCAACCACACATATCCCTCCCAAACCTTCATGCACTGCTAGATTCCTTCGGACGTCTTTCTGGCTACAAGATAAATGCGTCCAAAACAGAAGCACTGGCGAAAAACATCCCTGAACCCATGCAGACTGCGCTCCGAACAAACTTCAGATATAATTGGAAGGACATATCGCTTAAGTACCTCGGTATACAAATCACGAGCGCATACTCTTCCCTGTATATGCACAACTTCCCTAAGCTGTTCGCAGAAATCTGAACCTTACTAGAGAAGTGGAACACATTGCCCATATCTCTGCTGGGACGGATAGCGGCGGTTAAGATGACCGTTCTACCCAAAATTCTATATTATTTCGAGACCCTCCCGATACCTGTTCCCATGAGTGTGCTGAAAGCGCTCCAATCGTCCATCCTTCGTTTAGGAATTGCCAAAAATATTCTACAAGCCCCTAAAAGGCTGGGAGGTCTGGCTTTGCCCGACCTACTCTGCTATTACTGGGCGGCACATCTACGTCATATCCCCGCTTGGTCTTCCCCCCTGGCCTACACGAAATGGATGATGCTTGAGAAACTGTGGATAGCCCCTGTTCACCCCAGCTCCCTCCTATGGGCCACTCCGAATACCCCTCTGCAGGGCCCATTGCTAGGCCCTATAAACCATACCAGGCAGATATGGCGTAGCTGTACGAAAAGATTCCCTTTAGTCTCTACTCACTCCCCAATGACCTCCTTCCTCTTCCACCCGGGACTCCCGGACAGCCTGACTAGTGGCATGACCAAAATTTGGCAGGCAAACAAACTCTTTAGGTTTGCAGATATAGTTAACCCCAGAGACAGGACTCTCCTACCATTCTCCACCCTTACTTCCAATCATGATCTACCTCCGGCAGCACAATATCAATATCTCCAGATTAAACACTTTATGCTTAAACTTTTTTCTACTGCAACGGTCTCCATCCCCATCGCCTTTGAGAGGCTATGTAAAGCGGGGGTGTCTACTAAAGGGCTCATTTCTGACATATATAGCATCCTGAAGACCCTTCCCCCTGACGAAGATACCAGATACCCTTATATGTCACGATGGGAGGCATTATTCGGGAGACAACTCGCTCAGTCGGTTTGGGGGGTGATATGGGATAGAGCAGCCAAGACATCTATATGCACAACTTACAAGGAAAACCTATATAAATTAATGCTCTTCTGGTACCACACCCCAGACTTCCTGCATACCATCAACCCCTCACTGCCTAACGTGTGCTGGAGATGTGACAGGGGGGTGGGCACTCTCCAACATATCTACTGGACATGTCCCCTGATAGTTTCATATTGGGAAATGGTGAGAGATGTGATAAAAGACATTATGGCCCTGGAGATCCCCTTGGATCCTGTTTTCTATTTATTTAACATATGCCCTGTAAAGTTAGGGCGCAACACCACGAAATTTCTCCTCCACATCCTCACAGCAGCTAGATGCCTGGTGGCCCGGTTTTGGAAGAGAGCAGTAGTACCCACCAGAAATGACCTTTTTACACGGATTTTAGATGTTAGAAACATGGAACAACTCACAGCTATGATCAATGATAGACTAGAACACCTTAAAAAAGTATGGAGTCTGTGGGATATGTACTGGGCAGAGCAGGAATCAACTACCGATAGGGCTTCCCGCCGGGCCCAATCTTGACTCTATACAGACCTTTCCCTACCCCCCCCCCCCCCCCCCAAAACCCTTCCCTTTTGTTTCTTATCCTGTCTCGTCTCTCCCTACTGGTTTTCATAACAGTTCTGAGGACTACGTTTTTATTGATTTCACCTGACTTGTTGTGGCATATAGCTACATATGCACCGCCTTTTCTTTGCGATCTTGTTATATTGTTTTGCAAATAGTGAACTGCTGTTGTATTTCTTTCTTTGGAAAATGTAAACATTTCAATAAAAACACAATTAAAAAAAAAAAAAAAAAATTATCTTCTTCCTCAGTGTTTCCTGGAACATAACACCCGGTAAGATTCTTCTAACCTGCAGTTAGTTCTCCTTTAAGGGTGGCCAAGGCACAATTGTAAGAGTGGTAGGTGAGTAGGAGTAGCACTGACCACACTACACATCCTAAAAGGGAATTTATGTAAATAAGGCTAATTCACTGTTAAAATAAATTGGTACCGTTTCCCTGTGACAGTGTCTTATATTAATTTTTACTCCCAAAGATGGGCTAATTTTCAGGGAATTTCTTATTTTCCTATAAAGAACAATTCACATTTATTTTTAAACCAAAAAAATGAACATTTATTATATACTGTATAGTCTGGAGATAGTAACGATCTCCCATAGCAGTTCCTGGACCACTTGTACAGCAGGGACGGTATTGCAGCTTCCAGCCACAAGAGGGAGCTCATAACAGCACACTCACACAGCACAGCAGGGACAGCGTACGGTTTGGTGGTAGGTGAAGGGGACAACGGCGGCGGGCTAAAAAGAATCACAGCTGCATGCCCTGGTGTTCTGTTTGGTGGGCATGCTTCCCCTTACTTTCGGGGGAGGCCTTATATTTAGCAGTTCAACAAAACCTCGACTAGGTCTTATTTTTGTATGCGTTCATTTATTGTCAAAATAAACTGTTGTACATTCTAAACAGGATAGAAAGAGATACTTATTTGTGTATCTGTGTAGCCTTTGCTTTCTAATGCCATTGACTTTTATTTTACAAAAAGATTAACAAAATACAGCAATCATAGCATTTTTTAAAATCCTTTTATTTACTGTGTTGATTATGCGGGATATATAATATATAATTTATTTAGGGGGAATGGAGGAATTTTCTTTCATTACATTTTATTTTATGTACTTTTTTTTTTTTGTTTCATTTTTTTCCTGTCCCACAAGGGGACTTTAACAGTGATAGCCAGGATACCGCGATCCCCACACCGGAGACCCGCACTGCCTCTCATAAAAGACTTTTGGCCAATTTCTAACTTCTCACAAAAAAAAATCACCTCTTATATATTTTTCCATATAATGAGCCATGAGAGGGCTTAAAGGGGAACTCTGGGTAGAGGTTAAAAAAATGAAACTTTTGCAGAAGCATATAGCATTACTTACCTATCTATTCCAGTTTTGAAAGTACCAAAATCCATTTGTTTGGGGGATTTTTGCTCTGTATTGTGTTTCTGTCTTTCCTTGTTTAGCATTTCCCAGAATGCAATGCTTTCCCTCATGTGACCATCACAGCCCCCACCCATTACAATCAAAAAAATTAGTGCTGCACCTGCTTCTGGCTGGTCTGAGATGGTGAATCAGTCAAGGGATTGGGTTATCCAGCCAAGCCTCCTGTGACATCACGCCCGGCCACCTGTCTGTATCATCAGCAAACACACACAATGTGAGACAGAGGCATGGAAGATTTGCCTCCTAGGGGGGGATAGCAGAAGGAGCAGGAGACAATGTGAATTGGCACATAGTAGTAGTAGTAGTAGTCCTTTTAATGACTCACTTCATTTAATCATAAAACATACTACAAAAGAGAAAAAAAATATTTTTGTGCCAATATTGTAAAAAAGACCCTACAGTTCTGCTTATATTGAGGGATTTTTTCTCCTACATTGTACACTTTGACATAAAACTGATAAGTTATCTTTAAGTCGGGTTCACACTTTCCAAATCAACATAGCCTTCCAAATCACTATAGCAGACAATGTTCAGTGCAGCCGGAGCCACACTTTACATTGTCTGCACTGTCTGTTTTGTGCGGCCACTATTCAATGAATAGTGGCTGCACATAACTGATATGTCAGTTTTCTATACGGCTGCATGGAATCCCGTCCGAAGTGTATACAGAGTGTATACACTCCGGACGGGATTCCATAGGACACAATGTTATTTTAATTTAAATAAATTGTGCAGTGTTGCAACTGCCGATATTTATTGAAAATTTACATTGTGTGAGCCTTATTTTTGTAAGTCAGTAAAATGTTTTTTAATGTTTTTTTTTCTACTTTTAAAAACTTTTTAAAAAAACTTTTTAGGTCCCCCTAGGGAACTACAATATCATTAGATTGCATATACTGATCAATGCTATGCTTCTGCTTCTACTTCTATGCTATGCTTCTACTCAGAGTCTGCGCGATTCATTTTTAGTTTCGCCAAAAAATATGCAGAAAACCTACTCCAGCTCTTAGCTGGCGTAGGTTTCCTGCCGTGTGCATCGGCGCGCACGGGATTTATGTAGAAGCAGTCCGTCTCTTCATAAATCTCCGTAGTGCCAGAGCTGCAGGGACATTTTTAAGTGCGGCGCAGAAAACGTCGGATTTAATAAATGTCCCCCTTAAAATTTAACTAAGCAGTTCAATTTAACCAAAGTCCCTTTGCAACTCATATCTATATAAATTTGTTGATATGACATTGCACATATAGTAGTGTAATTCACTCTCTGCAGCAGACATTTACATCAGCATTACTAACAGCTAGAGGAATACTAGACAGTGTCTACTAGTTGTTTTTTTTTTACTCATAAAGTTTTTATTGAGAGTATATATAACAATAGGGTATATAACAATAAAGATACCGACTCTGTGTATATAGATTTGTTGTCAGAAACATAGGGTCCGTCAGTCAGAGAAGTAAGATATCAACCTATGATAAGGTATAAAAACATAGAACCACAGTAATATCTGCAATCGGTGCATATGGTAAGACTCTAGAAAAGTAGTGAGGGGGGATGGAAGGGTAAGGAGGGGGGACATGAAGACATAGGGAAAAAGAAAGAGAGGGGAAGGGAAAAAACATATAAATTCGCAAATGGGATGATGAAAAATTATCCAGAAGTTTGAAAACTAGTAGTTGTTTTTTATGTATGCAAAAAAAGCAGCAGCATAAGGCGAGGGTCCTAAATGGCGGCTGTGGGTTACTAAGAATGTGCTTATTGTTAATAAGTAACAGGATGGCCTATATGTTGTTTATTTAGTGGGCCTACGCCTTATGTATAGTAGCACTTTACAGCTAAAGTCCGTCATCTGTGTGTTTTGATAGTACACCACTCAGATACCTATAGTCAGATAAATATATCAGTACTTGAAAAATGAAAGTCACATTTCAAACTTTTAGACTGTGTTTTCACATTGTATTTTTGATGCAATTTTTTAGTTGCCTAAATTGTAAAAAAAAGAATTAAAAATATTGAAAAAGTGTTGTTGCAAAGTAATTTGCTACAACAACCAGTAATGTTGACTGTGATGCACAGCTAATTGATGCTGTCCATGGCGCTGAACACAGAGCTGAAGGTGCTGAATCCAAACACTATGAACCTACATGAGATGAGCAAAGCAATTGAAAATTTGTTTTGCTAGGTTCGTGATTTTTGGGTCGGATTCGTGAATCACATGCAAACAAATCTCATTAAAACAGCCAAATTATAGTAGCTACAATAGTGGGACTATTACAGAGAACAACAGATGTTGTTCTAACAGTGTCAAAAACTGGTAAATGACAATTTACGCCATGGCCAGCAGTGGACCTTGGTGGATCAGCGGTGTAATATAAATTTTCTTCTCAGGACAGCAGTTAATATTGGTAAATGAGCAGCATAAAATGACATTTTCTCCAGGCACAGCAGTGGATATTGGTGGACCTGCGGCATTAATTCAAGTTTTCTCCTAGGAAAGCAAAGGATGTTGGTGAATCAGTGGTGTATACTTACCTTTTCTCCATGGACTTCATTGGATGCTGGCATATCAGCGATGTTAAGTGACACTTTATCCCTGGAGAGCAGCAGAGATTCTAAAGCGGAAGCCCTATCGGGAGCAATGGTCCTAGAGGGCTCCAAAACAGACACTTGGAGGTGGCAGCAGGAGCACTCTGACTCTCTTCGACCTTGGGGGGCCTAGAACAGCCATTGTGAGATGGCAGGCACAGCACTCGGACGCTCTTCCACCCAGAGGGGCCTCGCACAGACAGTTAAGGGTGGTAACTGTAGCGGGACTTTACTTTTTTCTTTAAAATATCCAAGAAAGAAAGTTCCCAATGAATACATACACACAGAATGTATTTTTATTTTTAGCATGTCAATTAAAATTACTGTAATCCCACAGTTGAGCTGAATGGGCCATCCAACTGTCAAAATATGTAACCTAGTCAATTGGGATACACTTAATCAGATGGGAAAAGCCTACCTGCAAAAGCACGTGCCATGTGATGGAGAATGGAATTGAGAAAAGCCCAGAAGGATTTACACTGACTATATAAAAGCAAATGTTTTTTTTACAGGAGCAGACCGGTGCCAGCATGGGGATGCCAGTGGTGTGGTGCTGGTCTTGAACCGCTTCCCGATTCCTGTGCCAGTCTGTTTCCAAGCATTGGCCTGGCACAAAGCACTGGAGACGGGCCCGTCGGCCCCCAGTATGACGATTCCCCTCCCCTGTGACGTGGCTCCATTGATTCAAATGGAGCCACATAACGAAATTTCCCTTTCACCCTTTTCCTGTGAGTAAGGAGAGACCTCACATTTGCCAGACTACACGCATCAGCAAGGATTAGACTCTTACTGACCTACAGCCATATCTAAAAGGACTCACCCGCATCTACAGCTTTGTTGTTGTTGGCCCAAAGGACATCACCCTGCACAGAGCTTCTCCTGTACAGTGTTGTGGGCCATTGTACTGATGGAAATGGACTCTACCGCAGCTACCTCCAGCTACTACTTGTCCAGCTTCATCAAGGACTGTGTACCATCAGAGTCTTCATCAGATGGCGTGGCTGGCCACCATCTTCCTGGAGAGACGCTACCCATAGTTCCAGAGAGAGAGGAGAGCAGACCTGTTTTCAACCACTAGCTATCCAACCACTATGGATTGCTAGACCAGACACCCAGTGAAAACCAGAGACAAGGGAGACTTCACCCTTGACTACACCAAGGACTAACTAGCTATCAGGACAGTCAACCACTTTAGAAAAAGGAATTAGCACAGTAGAGCACAGTGCTAGTACACCGCTCTCTATTGTCAAGAGGCTCAGCTTTGTAGGAAGGATATTACAAGCCAGCTCAACTCAGAGCAGAGACCTGGGACTCATACTACCCCAAAAGGACGGAAACCAGACACTGGAGCAGAATATGGTTAGGTGAAATAACTAGATTCATCCACATGTGAGTACGAGGATATCTTCAAACACTTCACCACAACCCGGCAGAGCACATAGTAAACTAGGCAAGGGCCCTCCTATCCAGTCCCTTCTCCTGTACTTTGCAATGACAGGCTTAATTTTTGCATAAGTACGCTGAAAAAAAAACAGAAAAATATTAAATGTGTGGCGAAATTGAAAAACATTTTTTTTATTTGGGGAGGTTTGGTTTTTATGCCATTTGCCCAAGGGTAAAACTGAGTTGTTATATATGTTCCTCAAGTTGTTATGATTACAACTAGAGATGAGCGAACCTGCCGGATTTCTGGTTCATACGAACCAGAAATCTCGGCATCTGACTCCCGCTGTCTGCCGGCTCTGTGCAGCGGGTGGATACAGCATAAGGAACGCCTAGAAAACTGGGATACAGCCTATGCCATAGGCTGTATCCCAGCTTTCCAAGCGTTCCTTAGGCTGTATCCAACCGCTGCACGGAGGCGGCAGACAGCGGGAGTCAGATGCCGAGATTTCTGGTTCATACGAACCAGAAATCCGGCAGGTTCGCTCATCTCTAATTACAACGATATGTAACTTGTGTAACATTTGTTCACAGACATAACATACATTACAAAGTTGTATAACTTTGTAATGTGTGTTATTCTGTGAATAATTTCTGAGCGCCGCACTACCCCCTTTAAGGGGTTAAAGTGGGACTCTCTGTCACCCCACCTGCACCTCACATATGTTGTCACCAAAGTCCGGTTGCTGTGTGTCCGGGGGTAGGTGTTACCACTCCTGGCCACCGTGACAAGTAGCCCCCAAAACACCAAACCCACAAGCAGGCCCAACATCAGTACCAGCACCCTGGGCCATGGCACATGTTTCGAGTCCTAAGACCCTTATTCATGTTAATTGAACTAGAAGAAGACTTTGGTGCTGGAATCTGTTTTACAATTCACTGGAAAACAAGAATAATGTCTAATAATGTCCAGTTTATGTGAAGCCTTTTATTACGCTATTGTCCACAGTTTCCTGCTTCTGGGGAATACACTACAGACTACACCTAGACATGAGACATGCTGACTGCTATGTATAACTACCAGCAGTCAGGGGCGGTCTTGGCATTTCTGGGGCCCCAAGCAAAGTCATGTCTGGGGCCCCCCCATGCCCCCCCTCCTCGACATGCGCTGCCCCCCCCCCCAAGTAGTCCTCTTATAACCCTCCTACCACCATACAGAGATTACATATCATCTCAAAACTGCTCTGAACAAAACAGGAAGATATTACCAATGATGCCATAAAATAATACTGCCACACCATGACCCCTATCACTACAGACCCTATAACAGAGTGCAGTTACATCCAGTGACTTACAGGAGGCGTCTTCTCTGATCAGCGTCTTTTACTTTTTTTTCTTTCTCTCTCCATCCAGCGTGAGCCACCTTGAAGTCTTCTCCCGGCTGGTAATCTTCCCTCCAGAATCTGTCAGAGAAATATTTTAGGCTCCAACACATACAGTAGTTAGGTCCCCTCTACGTCTATATAGTAGTTACGCCCCTCTGTGCCCCCACAGATTAAAGGTGTCCCTGTGCTCCCACTTAATAATTAGGTATGTTCTGGGCCCCAGTATAGTAGTAAGGCATATAGGCACTTCTGTGCAGTCCCAATGTAATTAAGACCGCTGTGTGCTGCCCCCAGTTATATAGACCCCTTGTGTGCTGCCCCCAGTAGTATATACCTCTTGTGTGCTGTCCCCAGTGGTATATAGACCCCCCTGTGTGCTCCCGCAGTTATATATAGACCTGTGTGATCCACCAGTTATACATAGCCCCCCTGTGTGCTCCCCCAGTATACTATATAGACCCCCTGTGTGCTGCTCCCAGTCGTATATACCCCGTGTGCTCCCCCCAGTTGTATATACCCCCCCGTGTGCTGCCCCCAGTTGTATATACCCCGTGTGCTGCCCCCAGTTTTATATACCCACTGTGTGCTCCCCCACTTGTATATAGCCTCCCTGTGAGCTCCCCCACTTGTATATAGCCTCCCTGTGAGCTCCCCCACTTGTATATAGCCCCCTGTGTGCTCCCGTTTATATAGCCCCCCTGTGCGCTCCCCCCGTTTATATAGCCCCCGTGCACTCCCCCACTTATATAGAGCCCCCCTGTGTGCTCCCGTTTATATAGCCCCCCTGTGTGCTCCCCCATTTATATAGACCCCCACTGTGTGCTCCCCCCATTTATGAAGCCCCCATGTGCGCTCCCCCATTTATATAGTCCCCCTGTGCGCTCCCCCCGTTTATATAGCCCCATGTGCGCTCCCCCCATTTATATAGCCCCCTGTGCGCTCTCCCCATTTATATAGCCCCTGTGCGCTCCCCCCGTTTATATAGCCCCCCTGTGCGCTCCCCCTGTTTATATAGCCCCCCTGTGCGCTCTCCCCGTTTATATAGCCCCCCTGTGCGCTCCCCCGTTTATATAGCCCCCTGTGCGCTCCCCCCGTTTATATAGCCCCTCTGTGCGCTCCCCCCGTTTATATAGCCCCCTGTGCGCTCCCCCCGTTTATATAGCCCCCCTGTGCGCTCCTCCCGTTTTTTATAGGCCCCCACTGTGCTCTACCTCCTATATAGTATATAACACAAAAAAAAACAAAAAAAAAACATTTTTACTCACCTGGGACCGGCATCTCCTCTTCTCTTCTCTTCCCTCTTGTGGCCGCGGGAAGTATTTCCCCTGCGGTCACATAAGGCCGCTCTCCCGTTGTCATGGCACCGGCGCTCCAGTGACGCCTCGAGCGCCGACACCAGAGACACAGAGCAGCCTCTTGTGACCGCAGGGAAAACACTTCCTGCGGCCACAAGAGTGACTGACAGGGAGGGAGCCAATGGCTCCTGCCCTGTCAGTGCCGCTGCTGCCTGTAACTATGTGCGCTCGTTACGAGCGCACATAGTTAGCCGCAGCGGTCTTGGGCACCAGAGCAGGGCCCCCCTGGATGTCGGGGGGCCCCACGCAATTGCGTGGGATGCGTGGTGCCCAAGACCGCTACTGCCAGCAGTGTACTGCAATAAACTTCATCTGTGGCTTTCCACATCTTGTGAACAGAAATTTTAGGACATTATGGGAGTTGTAGTTTCCCATTTTTTCTCCCTATCGTGCAGTGTCTATGTATGTGAAATGTTGTACTGTCCTGTTTCAGTGCACCACATAGTTGGCCTACATCCATCACCCAATGTATCTTAGAGAAGCAGAACGATCACAAAACACTGTATACCCAGGAGCAATATATACAGTAAGTAGGGAGGGGGTAAGTAAAGGAAGGGAAGGGGTGAGTAAATAAAATTATTTTGTTGGGAGAAGAGGGTGGTTTTATCCAACAAGGACAGTATACATGGTATTTAGTGTAACTGAAAATGGTAAACTTTATAATCACAGGTGCAGTGGAATGCGTACTTTATTATTAAATCCATATTTAGAAGAGAGGGAGGGGCGACCAATAAATCCAATGGCAAATACAAATAAACATGCTGCACCTCTTTGCTGAGTGTGTTAGACTTTGTTTCTCTTAGCCACATAGTTCCCCTATAAGTCTATAGAAGTTTGGGATCTTTCGAGTAAGGGGTGTACTGAAAGGTACAGGCTGGGGGAAAATTCCCATAAAAGTTATTTTTCCTAAAGTTTATTGACACCCTTTATCTGTCCCTGAACGTATACAGGAGCTGGTAATACTTCTAATGCTGTTTATAAAGTGTGTCAGACTGATAGAAACCCACAAGCCTTTCTGGAGAAAAGTATGCAAGTCACATGGTTGTTTAGCTCTGAAAACTCTCATTACCATTGTTAGGTGTCACATGAAGGACATGCGTATGATACTGGCAGATCATGCTGTATGTAGCTCTTGGAGCAATTGTGTGCTAGCCTAGATAGGCTGAATCCCTTATTTAAGCAATTCCTGCAAATGGATGTAACTGTATGTCTGTTTTTGCATTGACAGTAAAAAATGTAAAAAAAAAATAATAATAATATTAATAATATATATATATATATATATATATATTTATTTAAATGGAATAAGCACATAATACCAAATGCAAACAATAAATGTACAAAAAAAGTACATGTTTGGTGTCACCACATCCCTAACGACAATAGCGATAAAATCATCACATGATTAGTACCGTTCCAGGGCTTCTCTGCTGTACTTTTTTCTTTGAGTAGCTCTGACTGCTCGCCATGAAGTCTTCTTCCAGCCATGACTCATCTCCACAAAATCTGCCAGGCAAACATCTTAGGGTACTATTACACGGAACGATAATCGTCCGAATCGGCCCTATCCGGCCGGTTATCGTTCTGTGTAATAAAGACAACGATCAGTCGATGATCGTTGTCATAGGCTGATCATTGATATAGGTTTGGACCTATAACTGACTGCCACCGACCGCGCATCGCTACGTGCAATAGCGGTGCGCGGCCGGCGATATGCAAACAGAATACTTTACCTATCCATGCTCCAGGGCTCCTCCTGCGCTCTGCTTCTCCCGGGTCCCGCGCGATGCCACTTCAGAGCGGCCTGACAGGCCGGGACCTCCGCGGCCTGTGATTGGCTGAGGGGCCTGTCAGCTCAGACAGGCAGCTCTGAAGTGTCAGCGCATGGGACCCAGGAGAAGCAGAGCGCAGAAGGAGCCCTGGAGCGTGGATAGGTAACGTATACAGTTTAAGCAAGGGCCGCAAGGACATTGGTAATGATGTCCATGCAGCCCTTGTTGAACGATTATCGGGCCGTGTAATAGGCCCAGTAAACCAGCGCCGATCTAGCAGATCGGGGCTCGTTTACTGTTATTATCGGGCCCCCATCGGCCTGTCTAATAGTACCCTTAGGCTGTGCACTTATCCAGCATGTTCTTCACTATTTTTCTACTCTCACTAATTAGGTAGATGCCCCCAGTAGGTAGATAACCCCACCATTGGGTAGATACTACAAGTAAGTAGATAATCTCCCTATTAGGTAGAAGTCCCCAGGAAGAAGATAACCCCACTGAATTAGGTAGATAATCCTCCTCATTAGGTTATTTTCCCCAGTAGGTAGGTAGGTACTCCCCCCATTCGAACTGCTTGTGGGTCCTATTGGAGTGAGAATTTGATGCTAAGGCAAGCACCCTAATTTGTAGACATACTCATACTAGATGAAACTTACAAACTTGTTTCAATCAGCTTTTTAATGTGGTTGTAACAGATGGATGTGGCATGAGGTGGTGGATCCCCTGGATCACAGAGGAGTGATGACGTATCTTCTCCAAGGAGCGGGGTCCAGAGCCCAAAGCAGAATGGGCTTCGCTGCAGGAAACTCCCAGGTCACTTCCCTCAGAGAAGGTCCCTGGTGACCACCGACTGAAAGGAATGAGGGGAATGAGCTTGGGACTAGATATGTTTTTTCTGCTGTCAAACTTGTATATTTTAATGTAATGATGTTGCCCAGAGGGGAGCTGAGTCAGAGTTGCAACAAAGATCCAAACAGCTAGAATGTGTGAATCCTTGGAGAATCTTTTTAATTCAGGTCTTTTCACAAGTTTTAGCAGACCTTTTCATTATGCAAAAGAACTCCTATATGTTATAGATAGAACAAAAGAATTAACATATGTACAGCTATGTACAGCAAGGTAACTGCATCTTTTACACAAAAGCTTTATTGTACTTACAAGGCAAAAAAGGTTAGAAGCATTCATAAAAACAATAGGCTCTCGACATAGGTTCTATGCGGTGCACCATTTGCTTTTATGTTTGAAAATAGCTGGGTACACTACCTAGAAGTTAACGCTATGCTCTGCTACTGTATCGCTGCATGTGTGAAAGGAGCCTTTTGTGCAGTGTTTTACTTGTTTTGGGACACATAATAGATGTGTCATTGATCACATCTTTTGAGCTGACCTTAAAATAATTGATAATCGTTTGCGAGTCCTTCAGTGTAAACACTCGTTTGGCCGTTTGCAGTAATCAGAATTATATAAAATGATCATATTAACGACTTTTCATAGCGTTTTAAAGAAAAAAACATTGCTTGTCGTTCACTAAACGAGTGCTTAAGTGGCAATGTCTCCTGCCAACCCGCACCAGGGATGAGAGCACAGCGGAGATCGGCACCGTGACAAAAAGGGTTGAGAGGAAGTAGGGGAGGTAAGTATAGTTTTTTTTTCCTTTTATTAGGTAGCCTGGGCATTTTTGTGTAAAAACACTTTACCCCAGACAACCACCTAAACATTATATTTTTTCATGGATTAATATAAAAGATTTCATTATAGCAACTTAATGTGCTTTGGATCCTCCTGTCTGTTTCTGAGTAGACTCCTGGCAGAAAAGGACGAACCTCCTGCATTACTACGGAGTACCCTGCAAAAATCAATCAGAAGCACTTTGCCAAAGGAGCAGTAGACTTATACTGTCAGCAGTAGCAGGATATAGGATGTCAAAACAGATATATACTTTCTGTGCTGAATGGCCCCCTTGATGCAGTTGTCATGATCTGCACAAAATGGTGGCAAATCATGGCAGAACTGCAGCGGGGAAGTCATTCAGCAGTATCTATGCAGACTGTGCAGGACGTGCACTATGCATGCGGGGCAGAGGCTGCTGCTGAGAGAAGGTGGGTGGCCTTAGGGACAGCATTGGTAGGCTCTTTGGGACATTGTAGAATGGTGGCAACATTAGCATTTAGCAATGTTGTGGTGTAGAAAGCACATGCCGCTGGTTTAAGAGGGTGGACCTCCACCAATCATCAAATGATGGCATATGTGCTGTATTGTCAGTAGATATTCTAGGAGTTGTATGTACCTGGCAGCATCCTGATAATCAGTACTGGAGCTGTCCTGGTCCAGCACATGAGTCATACTTTTTGCAGGTCCCAGGCTCGCTGCTGTCCACTGGCATCCTTGCTCCTCCCGGGCTCCTGGCTTCTGCTCATCTGGGATTTAAAGGCACAGCATGTCTACACCTATTTCTGCCCAGTCCAGCTTCCGCATCCTTGAGTGGGAAAAAGGGTGAAGACCTAGAGGGCGCTCAGACTCTACTCCCTTTTGTGGAAGAATAGTCAAAGCCAAAAGCCAGAAGTTAGATAACCAAGTACACAATGCAGGAAGGAATGCTAGGTTAAGATACACTAGTAAACTAGGCTCTATTGCAGGCAAGGAACAGGGGAAAGAGGAGGATACTTATGGGCCCTGGAATCCAGCCCCAGGCCAGATACAGACTTCTGACTGGCGGAGCTAACCGTCAGTCAGTGGATAAGTCAAGCACACCTGATGCCGATCGGCCGGGGGATGTGAAGCCACAACCACATCAAAAGAAAGCACCGCCGCATCTCCAGCGACCAGGCCGGCTACTAGGGACGCTGCCGACGCAATAGAAAACAGATTTTGCTGACGCCTACCCCATCTGTTAGCGCGTATATTTTTTTTCTTTTTGGGGGGAATAAAATGTGCATGTTCACAGTGTAAACCTAGCCATAGCCTGGCATAAAAATATACCAGGCATTGTAAATGTGGGCCATTGTATGATATATTTAAGTGGCAATGCTGCTAAATCTGAAACCATCAATATAAAAATGAACAGCTCTCCATAGTGTAGAAATCAGGCAAAAGGGCATCAGGAAACAGAGAAAATGGAGATTCTCACCTGATGGTGTTGTGCAAATACAAGGCACAACACTCGACCACAGCAGGTATATGAACCGCAGCCGCTCCCAGGCAACCACAACGGGATAGTAACAGCAACAAAGTCCTCCACTCCACAACTGGGTCCAACAGGCGCAGGTCCAGGTAAAAAAGCAAGGCAAAATAAAGTACTAAAAATTTATTAAAAAAACGACACTGTTGTCTTTTAATACATTTTTAGTACTTTATTTTGCCTTGCTTTTTTACCTGGACCTGCGCCCGTTGGACCCAGTTGTGGAGTGGAGAAATCTGAAACCATAAACTTGTAACTTGCTTTACAGGTGATTCCTGTTTAATATGTCATACATGTATACATAGTGTAATAGGATGATACATGTCAAAACACTGGCTCTGCATGGCCACAACACTTTGTGTGAAAGCTGTCTGCATTTAGGCTGCAGCTACAGGGTGACTGCTACACAATCTTTATTTGGCTAGGGTCACACTATGTAAAAATGACAGCCTTCTTTTTTTATAATGATGTCCCTCATTGTGCCAATAACAGACGTTATTTAAAAAATAATGGCTGTTATTTACACAATGATGGCCGTTATGAAAGACGGATGTCACTTTTACTTAGTACGGTTCAGGGAAGAAAAAACATCAGAATTCTGTATGTGAATTGATCAAGCCACACTGCCCCATGTACCGCGTGGTATCTGATACACATGGCTCCCTACACTAAGTCCACACTGTGCCAGTCAGCGACCACCACCCCCGCAGGCGTGCACAGTCAGGGAAGGGAGGCCATGGAACGGCCCTTTTACTTAGTGTAAACCTAGTCTTTCACCTTTCAATTGACATGTCCCAGCCTTTGTCGAAAAAGTACAACAAGAAGTTAATAAAGGAGCTGTATCTTTAGAAACCCATATATTTTTGGGAACTTCTACAATAAAAGAATTGTTACAAGAATATAAGCTACCACACTGTCTGAATCACTAACACTGCACGAAGATACACCCCAACGTGCGTTTCATCAATTCTTCGTCAGAAGGTGGTTCTAAATGGGCTAGGGCTCCGTATTTATGGACACAAACAATATCCAGACTCAGCAGCTGTGTCATGTCTCCTCATCATCATGGAGCCCGCCATGGCACGCCCAAGACAACGACACGCCATCTGTAAGCGCCTAGGTACAGGAGACCATAACTACGCACATGTCACCATTCAAACCTCCTGAGCAGACCACTTCTTTGAGAAGACCCCCCTTTCAGACCAATTTTTTTTAACCATTATTTACTATAGACAATGCCACCCCCCTATCTGACCAAAGACTGCTTTTTTGTGCAGATTTTGTAGCTGAAGACCCCCATAAAAAGACCAGAAGCAGGAATTACATGTTAAAATTGCTACCTGACAGCACTGATAGGGCCATGATGAAGAAGGAAGCGCACAAGGAGGATGAGAGAGCGTAGAGGGCAGAAGGAGGAGGAAGAAGGAGAGCCATAGCACCCAGGAACAGCATCCACAGCAGCCTCATGGAGCCATGCCAGGAGCAGCTGCAGCAGCTACCAGGAAGCCCCCCCCCCAGCCTGACCCTCCTCCTTCCCTGATAGCTGGGGCCCACAGCAACTGGAGCCATGCTTCGGTGCTGACAGTTAACTCTATAAATGCTGCAATCATCATGACCGCAGCATCTATAGGGCTGCAGAGATAATTCTCTCTGTACCGAGGGAGAATTCTCCCCCTGTTTATCAACAGGGCTCTAAGAGGTGATCAGGGTTTGCATGCAAATGATGAACATAATTTGCATAAACTGCCTGCTTTTTGGCGCCAAAATCAAAGCCGCCCAATAAACCGACCACCGGACACTCAAAAAAGGACGATGTGTGAACATAGCCTAATTCTGTATTTCCGGAACACAGTGAAACACCATCTTCCCCCCCCCCCAATTGCCACAGTGTTGCCAGAAATACTAGCTATTGGGGAAGAAATGGGGTGTGGTTTCTGCTGCGTTTGGTGGAAAGCCTTGCCTTAGGGTACATTCACACAGGGAAAAAGACAAACTCATTATCAAGACTTAAAGAATCACTCTCACATTTTTTTTTTTTTAAAGAAAGCAACAGGGAGTATCTTGCAAGTAGTTTTGAAAAACTAATTTTCTTTGTTTATACCAATGTTATACATATGGCCACTAGCTGTCTCCCTTTACTGTGCATAGGCACATGTGCGCATGTTTACAGCCACTGCATGTCCACATGCAGTAGCAGAGAATCCTGGGGGTGCTCGCATTGTATGGTCATCTCTCCTGTCACACAGCACCAAAACCTCTGTAACTAAACAGTGACATTATACTGACTGAATTGTTGCATACGAGCAAACATTGTCTCCTGGTAAGCATGCACATGATAATATAATTAGCAAACGTTAATATATAGAAAGTGAGATAGGTGCTTGCTTGCAGTGCCTTTAAGACAAGATCAATCAAGCGGCTGAGCTGTACAATCGCTGATTCTTCATAAGGCCGTTTAAATACATTGTTATCAGCTGCACATCTCCTGTTTAGACAGATAGATGTGCAGCCAATAATGATTTACTGGCAGCACAAAAAGTAAGAACCCCAAGCACACTTGGATTCATCCGAACCCGATGATGCGGCATTTGATTTCAGGTGGCTGAAGAAGTTTGATGCAGCCCTAGGAACACCTGGAAAACATGGATACAGCCTATGGCCCATATAAAAGGGCCTTAAAGGGAACCTGTCATCATGAAAATGCTACCTGCATCATGTTACAGGGCCGAAGGAGCTGAGCAGATCAATAAATATCTTCATGGGAAAAGATTCAGTATAACTTGTAATTTATTGATGGAAATCTTTCCAAGCTAAGGAGTCCAGTGAATGATTCTATCATTGAGTGACCTCGTCCACTGGACTCCC
The DNA here is from genome assembly GCF_027789765.1 of Dendropsophus ebraccatus. Taxonomy (NCBI): domain Eukaryota; kingdom Metazoa; phylum Chordata; class Amphibia; order Anura; family Hylidae; genus Dendropsophus; species Dendropsophus ebraccatus. Next base: position 57,253,324 of record NC_091456.1, on the reverse strand, counting down.
TTATGGGGAACTCCAGAGTATGAACCTGAATCTCAGCGTCTGATTCCCGCTGTCTGCCCGCTCCGTGGAGAGGGTGGATGCAGCCTGAGGACCGCCTGGAAAATTGGGATACAGCCTATGGCTATATACCAGTTTTGTAGGCGGTCCTCAGGCTGTATCCACCTGCTCCGCGGGAATCAGAAGCCGAGAGTTCAGGTTCATAGGAACCTGAACCTCGGCCGTTTCGCTCATCTCTAATATCTGCCCAACACTCAGGGCTGTATTAACAGCTGCTGCTGCCCTAGGCACTAAACCTGCAGATGCCCCATCTTCATGCACCTATTGGCGATACCAGACCTGACCAATACCACCATACCCCCCACCCCCCCCTGGAAAAGACACCAGATTTACTGGCAAGTCTGAACGGGAGGAAGTGCTATGGCCTTTTTAAAGTGACTGTACCACCAGGCCCAGGCTGAAGCACTGGAGGCGGGCCGACCCACCCCCAGTGGAAAGAAACCCTATCATAGAGGGGCTAGGGTTTCCTCACACTAAGGGTGGGTCGGCCCGCCTCCAGTGCTTCAGCCTGGGCCTGGTGGTACAGTCACTTTAAGCACGAGGAGGAAAAAAATGAAAGAGCAAAAATGAAAATTGGCTTTGTCTTCAAAGGGTTAAGGCTGCACTCCCACATGCAAGGAACCCCCCCCTAATATTGTTGGGTTTATCGGCAACAATGCACAGCTATTTGTAGCCGCATGGGGGCACGTTTACTTCTGCATATGGTGACTGCACATGTGGGGGAATTCACAAGTGCCATTTTTGTTGCGGAAATGTCTTTGAGTAGGGAATATAAACAGACCTGGTTAGAAATCCTTCCACCTGCTCCAGTATATGAAGCCAATTTTCAGTCACATGAATGAAGTCTGTTGGTTGCTGCATGGTCAGCGGTAATACAACTGCTTGTAGCAATGTGAAAACTGCACTGACAATGGCGCAAGGTCACAATATGTGACCCTGGCCTAACTGTGCTGATAGACCAGGGGGGCCAGGCTTTAAGGATAGGGGTAGGCCACCTTCCAAGCTCCAGCATTGGTGATCACCTACTGTCAGGCTTCATCATGAGATCTGTATGATAAAGATAATATCATATCGTACATGACAAACATGTGGTGTATAGCTGGAGGATGATGCACTTCTTGTGACATATATATACATACATACTGCAGATGGTAAATGGAGAAGTTCCAGAATGAACATTACAATAGAAACCTGCTCCGCACACACCTCCCTAACAAAGCCCCAGCAGTCGGGCCTGTGCTACCAGTGACGGCCATGCGGTGGCGCTGGTCCTCTGCCATCCTTAGCGCTCCACAATGCAGGTGGGATAAGGCATTGGTGACAATGCGCTCCCTTCCGGACACACATCCTGGGATGATAATGCCGCCATAATCCCACTGTGGCAGCACAGCAGCATCACCCCTGAGGCGGACGGCTCCTGTCCCGAGCCACAATCAAGGTGAGGTACTGCCAGGAGGTGGCGCTTAGGGGAGGTGCCGGCTGTGAGTGGCCGCAGGAAGATAGCGGGGGAGGGGCGGATGAGGAGAGAGCGGCGCCGCACTGCTCCGAGGAGTAGTAGTAGTGGCAGCGCCTGTGCTTAGAGGAGGTGGCCGGACACGGGAGGGTTACATGTGCCTCACCTGTGGGGAAGCTGACAGGTAAGGGGCAGGACATGGCGGCTCGGACCGCGGGGAACAGCCACCTGGGCTTCACTGGTGGTGGTGCATGTGTAACTTGTGTATGGGGTGTGTGTGGTGTATATAGTAGTGTATGGGGTGTGTGTGGTGTATATAGTAGTGTATGGTGTATATAGTAGTGTATGGGATGTGTGTGGTGTATATAGTAGTGTAGAGTGTATGGGATGTGTGTGGTGTATATAGTAGTGTATGGGGTGTGTGTGGTGTATATAGTAGTGTATGGGATGTGTGTGGTGTATATAGTAGTGTATGGGATGTGTGTGGTGTATATAGTAGTGTAGAGTGTATGGGATGTGTTGTGGGTGTATATAGTAGTGTAGAGTGTATGGGATGTGTGTGGTGTATATAGTAGTGTATGTATGGTGTATATAGTAGTGTATGGGATGTGTGTGGTGTATATAGTAGTGTATGTATGGGATGTATGGTGTATATAGTAGTGTATGGGATGTATGGTGTATATAGTAGTGTATGGGATGTATGGTGTATATAGTAGTGTATGGGATGTATGTGGTGTATACAGTAGTGTATGGGATGTGTGTGGTGTATATAGTAGTGTAGAGTGTATGGGATGTGTGTGGTGTATATAGTAGTGTATGGGATGTATGTGGTGTATACAGTAGTGTAGAGTGTGTATGGGATGTGTGTGGGGTATATACAGTAGTGTATGGGATGTGTGTGGTGTATATAGTAGTGTAGAGTGTATGGGATGTGTGTGGTGTATATAGTAGTGTAGAGTGTATGGGATGTGTGTGGTGTATATAGTAGTGTAGAGTGTATGGGATGTGTGTGGTGTATATAGTAGTGTAGAGTGTATGGGATGTGTGTGGTGTATATAGTAGTGTTGAGTGTATGGGATGTGTGTGGTGTATATAGTAGTGTAGAGTGTATGGGATGTGTGTGGTGTATATAGTAGTGTAGAGTGTATGGGATGTGTGTGGTGTATATAGTAGTGTAGAGTGTATGGGATGTGTGTGGTGTATATAGTAGTGTAGAGTGTATGGGATGTGTGTGGTGTATATAGTAGTGTAGAGTGTATGGGATGTGTGTGGTGTATATAGTAGTGTAGAGTGTATGGGATGTGTGTGGTGTATATAGTAGTGTAGAGTGTATGGGATGTGTGTGGTGTATATAGTAGTGTAGAGTGTATGGGATGTGTGTGGTGTATATAGTAGTGTAGAGTGTATGGGATGTGTGTGGTGTATATAGTAGTGTAGAGTGTATGGGATGTGTGTGGTGTATATAGTAGTGTAGAGTGTATGGGATGTGTGTGGTGTATATAGTAGTGTAGAGTGTATGGGATGTGTGTGGTGTATATAGTAGTGTAGAGTGTATGGGATGTGTGTGGTGTATATAGTAGTGTAGAGTGTATGGGATGTGTGTGGTGTATATAGTAGTGTAGAGTGTATGGGATGTGTGTGGTGTATATAGTAGTGTAGAGTGTATGGGATGTGTGTGGTGTATATAGTAGTGTAGAGTGTATGGGATGTGTGTGGTGTATATAGTAGTGTAGAGTGTATGGGATGTGTGTGGTGTATATAGTAGTGTAGAGTGTATGGGATGTGTGTGGTGTATATAGTAGTGTAGAGTGTATGGGATGTGTGTGGTGTATATAGTAGTGTAGAGTGTATGGGATGTGTGTGGTGTATATAGTAGTGTAGAGTGTATGGGATGTGTGTGGTGTATATAGTAGTGTAGAGTGTATGGGATGTGTGTGGTGTATATAGTAGTGTAGAGTGTATGGGATGTGTGTGGTGTATATAGTAGTGTAGAGTGTATGGGATGTGTGTGGTGTATATAGTAGTGTAGAGTGTATGGGATGTGTGTGGTGTATATAGTAGTGTAGAGTGTATGGGATGTGTGTGGTGTATATAGTAGTGTAGAGTGTATGGGATGTGTGTGGTGTATATAGTAGTGTTGAGTGTATGGGATGTGTGTGGTGTATATAGTAGTGTAGAGTGTATGGGATGTGTGTGGTGTATATAGTAGTGTAGAGTGTATGGGATGTGTGTGGTGTATATAGTAGTGTAGAGTGTATGGGATGTGTGTGGTGTATATAGTAGTGTAGAGTGTATGGGATGTGTGTGGTGTATATAGTAGTGTAGAGTGTATGGGATGTGTGTGGTGTATATAGTAGTGTAGAGTGTATGGGATGTGTGTGGTGTATATAGTAGTGTAGAGTGTATGGGATGTGTGTGGTGTATATAGTAGTGTAGAGTGTATGGGATGTGTGTGGTGTATATAGTAGTGTAGAGTGTATGGGATGTGTGTGGTGTATATAGTAGTGTAGAGTGTATGGGATGTGTGTGGTGTATATAGTAGTGTAGAGTGTATGGGATGTGTGTGGTGTATATAGTAGTGTAGAGTGTATGGGATGTGTGTGGTGTATATAGTAGTGTAGAGTGTATGGGATGTGTGTGGTGTATATAGTAGTGTAGAGTGTATGGGATGTGTGTGGTGTATAGTAGTGTAGAGTGTATGGGATGTGTGTGGTGTATATAGTAGTGTAGAGTGTATGGGATGTGTGTGGTGTATATAGTAGTGTAGAGTGTATGGGATGTGTGTGGTGTATATAGTAGTGTAGAGTGTATGGGATGTGTGTGGTGTATATAGTAGTGTAGAGTGTATGGGATGTGTGTGGTGTATATAGTAGTGTAGAGTGTATGGGATGTGTGTGGTGTATATAGTAGTGTAGAGTGTATGGGATGTGTGTGGTGTATATAGTAGTGTAGAGTGTATGGGATGTGTGTGGTGTATATAGTAGTGTAGAGTGTATGGGATGTGTGTGGTGTATATAGTAGTGTAGAGTGTATGGGATGTGTGTGGTGTATATAGTAGTGTAGAGTGTATGGGATGTGTGTGGTGTATATAGTAGTGTAGAGTGTATGGGATGTGTGTGGTGTATATAGTAGTGTAGAGTGTATGGGATGTGTGTGGTGTATATAGTAGTGTAGAGTGTATGGGATGTGTGTGGTGTATATAGTAGTGTAGAGTGTATGGGATGTGTGTGGTGTATATAGTAGTGTAGAGTGTATGGGATGTGTGTGGTGTATATAGTAGTGTAGAGTGTATGGGATGTGTGTGGTGTATATAGTAGTGTAGAGTGTATGGGATGTGTGTGGTGTATATAGTAGTGTAGAGTGTATGGGATGTGTGTGGTGTATATAGTAGTGTAGAGTGTATGGGATGTGTGTGGTGTATATAGTAGTGTAGAGTGTATGGGATGTGTGTGGTGTATATAGTAGTGTAGAGTGTATGGGATGTGTGTGGTGTATACAGTAGTGTAGAGTGTATGGGATGTGTGTGGTGTATACAGTAGTGTAGAGTGTGTATGGGATGTGTGTGGTGTATATAGTAGTGTATGGGATGTGTGTGTTGTGTATATAGTAGTGTATGGGATGTGTATGGGATGTGTGTGGTGTATATAGTAGTGTAGAGTGTATGGGATGTGTGTGGTGTATATAGTAGTGTATGGGATGTGTGTGTTGTGTATATAGTAGTGTATGGGATGTGTGTGTTGTGTATATAGTAGTGTATGGGATGTGTATGGGATGTGTGTGGTGTATATAGTAGTGTAGAGTGTATGGGATGTGTGTGGTGTATATAGTAGTGTAGAGTGTATGGGATGTGTGTGGTGTATATAGTAGTGTATGGGATGTGTGTGTTGTGTATATAGTAGTGTATGGGATGTGTGTGGTGTATATAGTAGTGTAGAGTGTATGGGATGTGTGCTGTGTGTGTACAGTATGAAGTGTGTAGAGTATGTTTAGGGGGGTGTACAGTGTGTGTGTTGTCTGTGTGTGTGTGTGGAGTGACGTCCGTGTGCTGTGGGGTGACGTCTGTGTGTGTAGTGTGTGCTGTGGAGTGTGTCTGTATGGGATGTGGGGTGTATATAGTAGTGTAGTGTGTGTATGGGATGTGTGCTGTGGAGTGTTGTCTCGGTGTGTGTAGCGTGTGCTGTGGAGTGTGCTCTCTGTGTGTGTAGAGTGTGGTCTATGTGTGGCTCATAGGGACGTGTCTCACTATATGGACGTATGACGCACATGAGGACTGCTTGTTGCTTCACTGCTTTATCTGTAGTTTCTGTGTCTCTGTGTTGTAGGGGGGGGGGGGTGACAATAGTTGGTGTGTGTGTAGGGCTGGGCGATATTGGCCTAAATTAATATCGCGGTTTATCGCATATGTAGCTGCGGTAACGATAATTGGACGATAACTATGACACGCCCCCTTTGTAAGCCACACCCTTTTACAAGCCACACCCACTTGGCCGTGCCAAACTGGGAATAGTTTGTTTCAAAGTAAAAAAAAAAGTACAGTAACTCAATGAGCAGCAACCCAAACTATGTACACACTACAGGACGTGTATATACAGGTATACAGCATACAGCTATGTACACACTACAGGACGTGTATATACAGGTAAACAGCATACAGCTATGTGCACACTACAGGACGTGTATATACAGGTATACAGCATACAGCTATGTGCACACTACAGGACGTGTATATACAAGTATATAGCTATGTACTATAGGTACCCAGAGTAAATATGCTGGGTATATAGTATATACAGGTGACAGTACAGTACAATCTATCTATCTATCTATCTCTCTCTGCCCTACTATACGCGGAGGCAGACAGGGGTGTATGAGTATACGGGGGGGGGGCAGATTGGGGTGCATCACTATACGGAGGGGGCGGACAGGGGCATATGAGTATACAGGGGGGGGGGGGCGGACAGGGGTGTATGAGTATACAGGGGGGGCGGACAGGGGTGTATGAGTATACAGGGGGGGGGCGGACAGGGGTGTATGAGTATACAGGGGGGGGGGGCGGACAGGGGTGTATGAGTATACAGGGGGGGGCGGACAGGGGTGTATGAGTATACAGGGGGGGGGCGGCAGGGGTGTATGAGTATACAGGGGGGGCGGACATGGGTGTATGAGTATACAGCAGGAGCGGACAGGGGTGTATGAGTATACCGGGGGGGGCGGACAGGGGTGTATGGGTGTACAGGGGGGTGGACGGGTGTATGACTATATGGGCGGGGGGGGGCGGACAGGGGTGTATTGCTATATAGGGGGGCCTGCAGGGGTGTATTACTATACAGAAAGCTGCATGCTGGGACCTGTAGTTCCCTCAGTAACAGTACAGGACTGTAACATAGGAGGAATGGATGGGCTGCAGGAGCCAATTATTATCCTGCCTGCTGCAGCCAATTATCCCTCCTATGTTACAGTCCTGTACTGTGGGGACTACAGGCCAGCCGCCCCCACGTGCTGCTCCTCTTTCAGCTGTGACATGGCCTCCTTCCTGCACACACAGGACATTAACATGTGCAGCGCTCGCGTTGCATGTTAATGTTCTGTGTGTGCAGGAACACTGGACAGGACAGGTGCGGCGGGACGGGCCTCGGACCAGACGGTAGGGAGGGCGGGCGCTCGGACGGGACGGGTGTGGAGGAAGGCTGTGCCCTCAAGAATATTCTCCCCTGGACCCTGCTGCTCCTCTATTTCCCCCGCACGCACATCGGCGTCCCTCCACACACAGGACATTAACATGTGCAGCGCTCCCCCCCCCCCCCCCCCGGCCGGCGAGCGCTGCACATGTTGTCCTGTGTGTGCAGGGACGCCGGACGGGACAAGTACAGCGGGACGGGGGGAGGGCGGGCGCTTGGACTGGATGGGTGCGGGGGGAGGGCTGTGCACCTGGGCATTCTCACCGGGACCCAACTGCTCCTCCCGCTCTGATACCGGCGTCCCTGCACATAACGTGCAGCTATCACGCCGGGCCGCGAGTTTGTGTGCAGGAGCGCTCTGAGGACACAGGAGAGGGTATTCTGGGAGCTAAAAATACAAAATTACCGCAGATACCGTCCTGGCAGAGTTGAGGTCGGTTAACCGACGCCAGTGACGGTATCGGTATTTTTGCGGTATACCGCCCAGCCCTATGTGTGTGTGTGTGTGTGTGTGTGGGGGGGGGGGGGGGGTGACAATAGTCAGTGTGTGTGTGTGTGGGGGGGGGTGACAATAGTCAGTGTGTGTGTGTGTGTGTGGGGGGGGGTGACTATAGTCGGTGTGGATGGACTTCTCAGAGTCAGTGACAGGTCTATCAGCATTGGTGTACAATACCTCATTCTACATCCTCTTATAAATCCGTAGAGGTGCACTGCTGGGGGTCTGAGTCTTATAGTCCAGGAGAAGCAGTCAGCACAGTGGGGTGCCCATTGGCTCTTTCAGTAGAGAAGTGTCCGTGTATACCCCTCTCATCTTGGTGGCTCTCCCAGCTGTCTCCCTCATTGTGCTATGCAGAGTACATGTTACACGTACTGTCCCGACACTACTATGTGTGTGTATGTATATATATATTATAGGCATGATACCAGCCAGGATGCCTCCTAGTCTTTCATAGTAAAACAGATATTAGTCTGTAAGTCCTTGCGGCAGGATCCTCTGTCCCCGTGTACCAGTCGGCCATTTACCATCATGTAATGTGTTTTATCTTGTCATGTTCCTGTTTGTTCTATCGGTTGTATGGCGCTCTGGAATGAAGGGCGCTTTATAGATAAATGATAAAAATAATAATGATCAGGGCCAAATATAGATTTACTAAGACTACAGAATGATAGGGGCTTGGTAACCAGTACTACACTAGTGATGGGGTCCTGTTACAGGCACTGTCTCACTATGACAACCACTACGTTACAGGCACTGTCTCACTATGACAACCACTACGTTACAGGCACTGCCTCACTATGACAACCACTACGTTACAGGCACTGCCTCACTATGACAACCCCTTTTCTTATTATTTGGCAGCACAGCGATTCCTCTGCTCCCAAATTGCGCCAAACTGAAACCATATTTTCAAGGAAATTTTGCTTAGAAACTCAATCGCTTAGTTCTCAACCCCTTTTTAATACTTAGCCTTGAAGTCTTGTGTAAAGCCATGGTGCAGCGCCCCACAGATCACACACACTGACACTGTGCAGGTGCTGGATGCGGCGCTGTGGCTACGCTGCTTTGTGTTGCCTGTTTGCTACTTCCAGTCCTCCCCTTTAGTGTATTGTCTGCACTGGCTGGATCCTTCTGCTGATGCCATGTGCCTGCACCATGAAGAAAGGGCTGTGAGGGTCCCTGTATGGACGCTTGTCTTACCTGTCACATTGAGGTAATTTAAAGTGAACCTATTACCTGGGAATTGAGGACCAAAGTGCTGACAGTGTTCCATGGTACTTGTGGAAAGGATACAAGTTTCTTTTCATTTAGCTGTCTGTGACTCCTATGTGCTACAAAGCTCTGATGTTTAATCCATTAGGGTCCTTGCACACTATGGAAATCACACGGATAACTTGCTGCGGATTCCGTGCGCGCTCCTGCTTGAACATCTGGCCGTCCCATAGGCTTCATTCTAGGCTCAGGAGGATTCCCCAAAGAATTGACATGTCAGGATGCCGGGAGCCCTAGAAGCAGGCCGGGGCACGGATCAGTAAACTATTCACCGGGGGACAGCGTTTACATATTCGTAGAGGGACAAAAATTCTGCAGCGAGTATGTAAACCTATTGAAAGTGGCAGTACGGGAACTGTAGCAGCTTTTGCTGCAAACTCGCAGCGTGAAATCCGCTGTGGTTCCACTATGTGTGATCCCACCCTTAGAAGAGGGAGATGAGGGGTGAAAAGGCTGGCAAGACAGGTACTGCTTTAAAGTGACTGTACCATCAGGCCCAGGCTGAAGCACTGGAGGCGGGCCGACCCACCCCCAGTGGGAGGAACCCCCCGCCCCTCTATGATGCGGCTCCATTAGAATCAATGGAGCCGCATCATAGAAGGGCGGGGCTTTCCTCCCACTGCGGGTGGGTCGGCCCGCCTTCAGTGCTTCAGCCTGGGCCTGATGGTACAGTCACTTTAAATGTATAGTACTGATTAAATGAATTAATATTGACATTATTCCTTATGAGGGGAAAAAAAGTCTTAAGTACTCAGCCAGCCTCCCATAATGGACTGTAATTGAGTCCAGAGCTCCCGCCAATATACTATGGAAGACAAGTATTTTAATGGCTGAGCATTACATCGCCTCTGCCGCAGGGATTGAAAAACACACATACAGATAGCGTAACGCTCTCTTTTAAAGCAGATTACTAGCCTGCAGCGAACAGCTGTCCTTTGTAAGAACCGGTTGTATTGTTCTTAAATCTGCTGGTTTCTTTAAAGGTCTCTCCAAAGGGCTGTGTATAGTAGTCAGAAATGGGCTATATTGCAGCCATTGCAAATTTTCATAACTTACGGGTCTTATGGCAAGCCAGATGGGGAGGGTGTCTGGGACCACCGCCCTACATTGTAGAAGGTGTGCTATACTTGTAAATGTTCATGTGTATATTAGGATTAGGAGAGCGCTTTCAATCAAACACTTGTTGGGCCCAGAGAAAGTTAATTCTTTTTTTTAATGTCCTGAGTCCTGACATATTTACTAATGTTTTTTTATTTTTTTATTTGCTTTTAGCTGACTAACATTTAAATTGGTCTGTTTTCACATTTAATAACGTATTTGGTGCAAGTAGCCATGGAGAGTTACATGAGAAAATCAGCCAGAAGCTCTGAGCAGAAGTCAGACAGGTACTGATGAGGATGAGAAGCTAAAACCCTAATATGGGGTGACTTTAAAAACCCCATGATCTTAGTAAATCTGGACCTGTGTATGTAAAGACAACCTGTCACAGCTCCCGGTCTGTCTGCTTTAGCAAATACATGAAATACCAGTGAAATAACAATTCTGGAACATGTTTTCATACAACTCTGTGTTGCGCCATCCCTCTATTATTATAACTAGAAGTGTATAACTCCATATCCAACTGGGTGTCGCCAGGTCCCTTCACAGTCTGGCATGTTCAGCTTTGATTGGATAGTATCAGACAGTGCAAGGACATGACTTCAAGTGGTAACACCACATACCACACGTACCATGGTACTAAAAAAAAAAAAAAAAAAAGTTATCCAGAATTACCTCATGAGTATTGCATATATTTGCTAAAACAGGTAGGCCAGGAGCGGTGACAACTTCTCTTTAACTTTATTTACTAAGCATTATATTTTGGAGATGGTTAGTGATGAAGAATTGAAGACAGGTAATGTTGTACACTTGAGAGAGTTATACAATGCCTCCATCTATGATGACAGATTTCATTAACTTATAATGGAAGTCGCTCAGGTTTCCTTCAGCGTCCCAGAATTTTAGTGCTGTAAACTGCTTATAATGTAAGTGTGAACTAGGCCTAAGCTGTTACTGAACACTGCACCAGGAGAGTGAGAAGAAATGTTCCTGTTCCACAGTACTTGGATGTGGTACATAAATAAGAGACAGAAAAAAAGTTACAACTCTAAGCAAAGTATCTTACCCCTTTTGTCATTATAAAAACAGTTCAACTGTTTTGATGATCCTTTATTCGTTAAATACATGGTATATACATATACACGGCAGTATATTGTGTAATAAATAGGATAAAACACAAAGCAACAAGCAGGGGACGAACTAGTCACAATGAAAGTTCTACCTAAGTTGTTGGCATCATAATATAGAGGAGATGGAGATGAGCGGATTGATATATATCTTTATAGGAAAAGATTCAATATAATTTAGTATTTATTGATTGAATACTCTGACCTTTCCATGCCATGGAGTCCAGTCCTTTGAGTGACTCCACCCACTGGACTCCTTATCACAGAATGATCAGAGATTTTAATCAACAGGTTACAGGTTATACTAAATCTTTTCCCACAAAGATATATATATATCAATCTGCTCAGCTCTTCCTGCTCTATGGTGGTGATAGATTAGATAGCATTGTCTCGGTGACAGGTTCCCTTTAACCCTTCAGAGTGGTGACAATGAGTTTGTAGTGTTACTGCTGTTATGGACCACTTAACACAATATAGCAGCACCAGCAATAATCAAAAAATTAGGATAGTGCACGCCTCACCAGACCGGGCTCCATGTCCGGAGAAGAAGAAGACAGCACTTAGAAGTGAGAAAATCTGTGACTTTTATTCACACCTTATGCAACGTTTCGCTGTATACAGTAGGGATGTCACGATACCAGAATTTTGAGTTCGATACCGATACCAGATTTTTTATTTCAATACTCGATACCAGTTCGATACTTAATAAAGTTTGGGAAAAAAATGCTAAAAAAATACAAATGTAATGACATTCCTCCGGGAGGGCCACGTCTCCTGCAGCGCTTCCTGTGTGTCTGCCCTCCCCCGTGCAGCTGCTGTCTCTCTCACCTTCTGTCCGTGCCTCCTCCTCAGTCCAAGTTAACCCTCTCTGTACGCTTCTCACTCTTTTCTCACCCCTGGAGCTGCTCAGGAGTTGTCATATGCCGCTGTCAGTTGTGACAGCGGTATGCACTCAGTAAACTAGCCGGCACTAGCCACCGCTGAGTGTCGGCTATTTGAAGTTCGCGCGGCTGTGAGCAGAGGGGGCGCGGGCTGAGGAGGGGGCGGCACACAGAGAACACCGCCAGCGCTCAGCTAGCCGCCGGCCGTGTTCTCTGCACTGTACTTTATTTTAAGCTGCGCTATTAGGCAGCTCAAAATAAAGTCGATACCAGGAAATCCTGGTACCGAATCGTTTTTTCGCCCGTAATATCGATAGTAGTATCGATATTTCGGTGCATCGTGCAACACTAGTATACAGTAGCTTGAGAGAGGCCGAAACGTCAAATAAGGTGTGAATAAAAGTCACACCCTACCTGTGGTGCACAGCCATTTCTGTTTACCAACAGGGACACAAGGGCTTCCTTTCCCTTGTCTGACCAATCACAGGACAGCACCTACTACTTTTTGCTATTCCATGATGTATTTTTAGTTGCTTAAAAAACACTAACTAACACTGTTTTGTTACCTATAAAAGGTATTGTAGTGATACACACAAACAGCATAAATTAGCATCAGAGGTCCCCAGATGTAAGCTGATTACATACAAAATATGCAAAGGTAGATAGTGTTTTTATATAACCTAGTACAGCAGCTTAATGGAGGTGCCTAAAAGTTATGTAACAGGCCTGATGTGTCAGTGCTCTATTAGTGTAGGTATAATGAATATTATTGGAGGGGGGGGGGGGGGTAATGGTGATCTTATGGATATCCGATCTTTCTGCTATTGCACCCTGTTGTGGGGGAAAACAGATGTGTCCCCATTCACTGGGGTGTTTAGCTAGAGCGTGATGGGTGTCCTGTGTCACGACTGTGACCGGGCTGCTAGTGCAGCCTATGGCTATGGCTGTATCCTAGTTTTCCAGGCGGTCCTCAGGCTGTATCCACCCTCTCCACAGAGCGGGCAGACAGCGGGAATCAGAAGCCGAGAGTTCAGGTTCATACGAACCCGAACCTCGGACGGTTCGCTCATCTCTAATAATGATGCCTCAGAATGGGGAGCAGAATCCCAGTCATGAAAGGACAGGCAGAACACTCCTCCTCTATGGGATCCACGGGCACAGGTCAACATTGTACTCTATGGTGGAGATTTATCAAAGGGTGTAAAATTTAGACTGGTGCAAACTGCCCACAGCAACCAATCACAGCTCAGCTTTAGGCAGTGCTGAAAGAAAAGCTGAGTTGTGATTGGTTGCTGTGGGCAGTTTGCACCAGTCTAAATTTTACACCCTTTGATAAATCTCCCCCTATGTCTGGAAGCTCCCATAGAGAATGAGTGGAGCAGTAAGGCACTCGCGCATCCAGTCGCCCTCTTCTCGCAAGAGACTCCCATGGATTGGATATGGAAGGAGATTTGCAGATACTGGGTAAATAGGTAAATTTTGCAATGTAGAGGGAAAAAAAACAGCTCTTGGGCTAGGTTAAATACCATAGGCCGCTTTCACCCAGCAGTATTTTGTATCAGTACTTTGATTTTTTTGGGTCCACTCCTAGTGCTGGCTTACAAATGTGCTGATGCAAAATACTATTGTGAGGAAGTTACCCTTATGCTGGAATAACACATTTTGAGTCAAAGTCGGCGGTGGAGCCAACAGGAAGAAAATATACTTCTAAGGCTATGTTCCCACACAGTATTTTTGCTCTGTATTTTGCAACCAAAACCAGGAGTGGATTGGAAACACAAAGATTCACACGTAACGTATCCGCAGCGGATTTCTCGCTGCGAAATCTGCTGCGGATACTTGCCCATTCACTTAAAAAAGGTGCTGAGTTTGACATACTCGCAGCAGGATGACAATCCCACTGCGAGTATGTCAGCCCATTGAAGTGAATGGGCAAGTATCCGAAGCAAATTCAAAGCGAGAAATCTGCTGCGGATACGATACGTGTGAATCTAACCAAAGGCTATGTTCACATACTGTAAAAATTGAGTTGATGGCGACCATTTAATGGCAAATAACGGCCATTGTTTTAAAATACTGGCAATTATTTCCCATTAAATGACGACCATCCACTCAACTTCAACAGTGTGTGCCACAGACTTTCTGTGTTTTCAATCCACTCCTGGTTTTGGTTGCAAAATACTGTGTGAGGACATAGCTTTAGGTCGTTTTCAATCCTACCACAATGCATGTGTGATTTTAGCTTTATGGTGTGTTCACACATGCAGACTTTTGGTTGCGATTGGTGAAAGCAAAGCCAGAAATGGATTTGAAAAGAAATCTCAATGTTTTCTTTATAATCTGTTCTCTATTTATAGCCTGTTTTGTATTAAAAGCTAGACACACTTAGGACAAAACACAGGGGAAAAAAAATGCTTTGTAAAACTGACCTATTATGTAATGTGCTTAGGCGTCATAGTTGAACCCCAACACTTTATCAGTGCTTATTGGCAATACAGTTTAATACGTTATATACACTCACTAGCCACTTTATTAGGTACACCATGCTAGTAACGGGTTGGACCCCCTTTTGCCTTCAGAACTGCCTCAATTCTTTGTGGCATAGATACAACAAGGTGCTGGAAGCATTCCTCAGAGATTTTGGTCCATATTGACATGATGGCATCGCACAGTTGCCGCAGATTTGTCGGCTGCACATCCATGATGCGAATCTCCCGTTCCACCACATCCCAAAGATGCTCTATTGGATTGAGATCTGGTGACTGTGGAGGCCATTGGAGTACAGTGAACTCATTGTCATGTTCAAGAAACCAGTCTGAGATGATTCTAGCTTTATGACATGGCGCATTATCCTGCTGAAAGTAGCCATCAGATGTTGGGTACATTGTGGTCATAAAGGGATGGACATGGTCAGCAACAATACTCAGGTAGGCTGTGGCGTTGCAACGATGCTCAATTGGTACCAAGGGGCCCAAAGAGTGCCAAGAAAATATTCCCCACACCATGACACCACCACCAGCCTGAACCGTTGATACAAGGCAGGATGGATCCATGCTTTCATGTTGTTGACACCAAATTCTGACCCTACCATCCGAATGTCGCAGCAGAAATCGAGACTCATCAGACCAGGTGACGTTTTTCCTATCTTCTACTGTCCAATTTCGATGAGCTTGTGCAAATTGTAGCCTCAGTTTCCTGTTCTTAGCTGAAAGGAGTGGCACCCAGTGTGGTCTTCTGCTGCTGTAGCCCATCTGCCTCAAAGTTGGACGTACTGTGCGTTCAGAGATGCTCTTCTGCCTACCTTGGTTGTAACGGTTGGCTATTTGAGTCACTGTTGCCTTTCTATCAGCTCGAACCAGTCTGCCCATTCTCCTCTGACCTCTGGCATCAACAAGGCATTTCCGCCCACAGAACTGCCGCTCACTGGATGTTTTTTCTTTTTCGGACCGTTCTCTGTAAACCCTAGAGATGATTTTGCGTGAAAATCCCAGTAGATCAGCAGTTTCTGAAATACTCAGACCAGCCCTTCTGGCACCAGCAACCATGCCACATTCAAAGGCCCTCAAATCCCCTTTCTTCCCCATACTGATGCTCGGTTTGAACTGCAGGAGAGTCTTGACCATGTCTACATGCCTAAATGCACTGAGTTGCCGCCATGTGATTGGCTGATTAGAAATTAAGTGGTAACGTGCAGTTGGACAGGTGTACCTAATAAAGTGGCCGGTAAGTGTGTATATATTATATGTATATACACACACACACACACACACTGGTAACTTGGATTGAGAGCGTTTTGCAAGAAGAGTTTACGTTTTTTTTAAATTGGGACTTGGTGTAAGAGCATTGCTTTGGTTTAAGAGCTCCCTGTACTGGGTGGGAGGGGAGTGGAGGAGGGGCATGGTCTGCATAGCGGGGTCTTCAGCACTGTACTTAGATCCAGGAAGTCTCCCTCACCTTCCAAATCATAGCAGATCCACTTCACTGCTGTAACCCCTTTCTCCCCAGACAGAGTCCATTTATGTGCACTGCCCTGCTCATTCCTTCATACTCCCCACTGTCTCTGTCAGTCCTTGTGTTTCCCATCCTCTCCATTCCTGATATGATGTGCCTGCACTGACACTCAGCTATAAACACTGCTGCTATGATTCTCACTTCCTGATTGGCCCATGCTGAACCCCCCCCCCCCTTGCCCATTGCTGTAATGTGACCACACAGACCTCTGACAGCTGCCCTGCTTCTCTATTCTAGCCTGTTGTACTACACTACTGCATTTTGGGGATCTGCACTTCTATTCTGTATCTACAAACTGCTGCTATTATTTCAGGGTTATGCAGTTACTATACATTATACTCCACATGCTGATAGCTATACTGTACAGTATCTTATAATACAACATATTCTGCTGTTTCTCATTGTTTGTTTCATCTGTTCTACATGATATATAGGGTGAGTGATTAGACCTTCGTACACCAGCTTGATATGTTTCCCCCAATGTGTCTTGCAGCATTTCACTGGTGTATTTGTGCCATGACTTGTGGTCCGTTTCTGATGAAACCGACCGGATGTAACGGATATCTGTGCACTAAGCAGTCGACCACAACTGTAAATTTCTAAAATTATCACTTCGGGGGAGATTTATCAAACATGGTGTAAAGTGAAACTGGCTCAGTTGCCCCTAGCAACCAATCAGATTCCACCTTTCATTCCTCACAGACTCTTTGGAATCTGGTTGCTAGGGGCAACTGAGCCAGTTTCACTTTACACCATGTTTGATAAATCTCCCCCTTTGTGTTTTTTTTTCCCTCTAAGTCTGTGCTTTCCAACAGTCTTCAATGATTAGTAGTGTCTTTCCAACACTGCACTGCCTTTTTCTCTTTTTTCTTTTTGTTACTTTCCTTTTTGCCGCCTGTCCCAGCGTCCTCTTTGTTAACAAAAGGAAACTCTGTCATCTCATGTGAATTCGCTGCACGCTTAGGTAGGAAATGACTATTATTTAAAGTACATCTGCAGTGAGAAAGTGTTATCCCTAACAGTTGTCTTATAAATTCATGATATCAAGCTTATTATATGAACATGGTATCATTCTTATGGTGTGTGATGAGGTGAGCGAAACCACCGTAACTGCAGCTAAAGTGAATGGATCCACCAGAGCACTTGAAATGGGGCTCCAATATTTGCAAATTAAACCAATTTATGGCAGCTCCATTAGCTTTGGTTTGGCCACAGCTACTGTAGCTTTATTTGTCGTGGTTGGACTTCTTGACTGGACGGGATATCTGATCTTACGGCACAGGCTGTATTCTCCCAGCAGAATGAAAATCCACTGCTAGAATGTAGATTCATAGGAAATGACACGACAGAGCATGGCAGCGTGAAATCCGCTGCGATCTGATGTGTGAAACTGGTCTAAGAAGGAGTCTGTCAGCTGTCTGACCTTATCAAGGTGCAGAGAGTAGGATGTAGGGAACCGTGCCTCAGTGAGCATGTTACTATTGTTTTATAGCTGCCTGTGGGGGAGATTCAGTGTGATCTCTGCATTCTCAGGGTATTGTTACACTACGGAATATGCTCAGAAATTTCAAGCGGAGGCAGTACGGCGGACTCCGCTTGAAGTTCTGCCTGTCTTATTAACTCATTGATATTCTCAAGCTCAATTTGCCATCTGCCCAAAGAAAGCCTCCACTTGAAATTTTCAAGCGTATTCCGTAGAGTAATCGTACCCTTACAGTAAAAGTTGGAGGAATTGTGGTTTAGTGTTCATGACCCACTCTGGCACTTCTTACCACTCCTTAACTCCTCTGTCTGTGCATATGTGCAACTGAGGGAATTGGCTTTAGTCTGGATGGAATTGGTATTCAAAGAGAAGAGGGTGGATTAAGCTCAGCCACAACTCTTTGTCTCTTCTTTACAGTAAGAAAATAAGAGGTTGCGCTGAATCTCCTTCACCGGTTAAAGTGGTTGGCCACTTTATAGTAAAATTGTTCAGTGTACATGGTCATGGTCACATGCTCCTCCATGTCGGCCATCTTATGGACCAAGGTTAAGTCTCCACGGCTCGGTAGTGACAGGACAGGCATTCATCGTCCGTGTCCTCCATGTTTCACAGAGAACACAGAACGTGTGAATTCAGCCTTAGAGAGACAGAGATTACTGCACTGGTATTAGATAAGGCACGTGGGCAGGTTTGTAAATGCATGTATATTAGGAAACTATGATTTCCTATTCTATAAAACACCACTTCCTATAGGACATACAGCAGCTGATACACACTGAAAGACTTAAGGATTTTTATTAGAAGTAAATTACAAATCTCTGGCACTTTCTGCCACCAGTTGATTTAAAAGACCACCATGATTGTTGTGAGTTATCAAATGAACGGATAAGGGGTGAGAAGTTGCGGTCAGGCTGTAGTCACAAACCATTTTGGGGGCTTTTTTACTGCTGAAATTCTGAAAATTTTAAATCTTTTTGGATGTGTGTAGACTTTTTGTGGCCTACAGTAAAAACTATAACTCAATCAACTGTGCATTGGGAAGTTTTTTGGGGGCATTTATATCTCAAATTTCTTGCCATAACACATTGCAAAAGAAGTTTCTGCCACTTCATTTTACGGCAGTAACAGTTTTGGTTGTAAAAGTGTGTGGGCACCATTGAATTTAAGCCATAGCCTAAGTTTAAGCAGGAAAAGCTTTGTATCAAGTGTCTTTACTGCTGGGGGAGATTATTATTGGCAATATATTGACAATGGGGGAGAATTGCCAAGCACTTTACAGTAGGAATGTTCTTTTTGTGCCGTAGCAATCACATGGCTGCATCCCATCCTCACTCCACTGAACATGGCAGCTCAGCCCTGTCCGTTCAGTAGCAGAGGGCGTGAGTTGTTTAAGAGTGGATTCAGTCCGTCAGCTTATGGACTATATGTCATGGACAGAACACGGACATGTAAATCTGGCCTTCTAAAGATATTTGTAGTGCCTACATGAGTACAATATGGAACAGGGGACATGGCATCCCTGTGCCAACAATCCGTGCATAGTCCTTCTGATGAGTGTTGTGGATGGGAATGCAAGTAACATCTTGAAAGATGGCTGCTCCCCATTATGTACAGAAAATGGAAACAGAATATGTATCCGTGGCTAGTTTTCATCAACGCCGGGTGACACTGGGTGTGCGACCTGCAGGATGAGAGCGTTATCATGTTTGAGTGTTGCGACATCCTGTATTGTGAGAATAGAAGAAACACAGGAAAATGATAAATTTTTAACTTGTAGGAAGAACCACTTTATGATAGGGCAAGGAGAGTACTTGTTTTTACAGTTAGTGTGGATTAGAGAAGAGCGTACCGGCTTCGGGGTCGAGTCGATCAGAACCCTAAGGTTCGGTATTTGAGTAGCTGGGGCTGCTGAACTTGGATAAAGCTCTAAGGTTGTCTGGAAAACATGGAAACAGCCAATGACTATATCCATGATTTCCACATAGCCTTAGGGCTTTTTTCAACTTCAGCAGCCACCGCTAAAGTTCGGGTTCGGATCGACTCGAGCATGCTCAAGGTTCGCTCATCTCTAGTGGGGATTTCTTTTCTCCAAATCCTTACTATGCTATAAAGTAAGGGTAGGTTCACACTGCGCAATCCGGCAGATAAGTTCCTGCGGATTCCGTGGCTCGTACGCTTTCACGGCGGCATGCCTATCTGCCCGTGTCATAGACACCATTCTATGGCCGGGCTGAATCCGCGTTCCGCTAAAAGAACTGACATTTCTATTCTTTTGGCCGACAGTAATATCGGCCCGGCCATAGAATCTCTGCACCTCTGAACCTACCCCAAGTGGTCTTGGTACCTTGTCAAGAGCCTACTCAAGTCTGTCAGTGCCTTTTTAGGGTTTATTCTAGTATAAGTGTAAAAGAAAAAAAAAAGTGTTATTATCAATAAAAAGCCCCCTCTCCTAATAAAAGTCTGAATCACCCCCCTTTTCCCAGGTTATAAATAAAAATAAACATGTTTGGTATCGCCGCGTGCATAATTGCCCAAACTATTAATCACATTCCTGATCTCGCACAGTAAATGGCGTAAGTGCAAAAAAATTGCAAAATTGTGCATTTTTGGTCACAATAAATCCAAAAAAATTGTAATAAAAAGCGATCAAAAATAGGAGCTCATTCGGGTTTCTAGGTGGAAAATGCAACTGCTATGGCCTTTTAAGCACAAGGAGAAAAAAAAGGAAACCGCAAAAATTTTAATTGGCCCCGTCCTCTAAGGGGTTGTCCAGCGAAAATCTTTTTCTTTCAAATCAACTGGTGTCAGAAAGTTATATAGATTTGTCATTTACTTTTTTATTTACTATTAAAAAAATCTCTAGTCTTCCCATACTTGTTAGCTACTGCATGTCCTGCAGGAAATGTTGTTTTCTTTTCAGTCTGACACAGTGCTCTCTGCTGACTTATCTGACCGAGACAGGAACTGTCCAGAGCAGGAGAGGTTTTCTATGGGGATTCATGTAAAACTGAGACAGAGTTCCTGTCTTGGCCAGAGATGTCAGCAGAGAGCACTGTGTCAGACTGAAAAGAAAACATTTCCTGCAGGACATACAGCAGCTCATAAGTATGGAAAGACTTGAGATTTTTTAAGCTTTAGTTTAAGTTTTTTAAAGTTTTTTTACATTTTTTTTTCCCCTCTGTAATGGCAAATTTGTGAATAAAGGTTTTTTGTGTCTGCACTTTCTGGTGTGCCATTACCCAATTGGCATACATGCTTTTGTATTAGTTTGGTTAGTAGTATTACACCCGATTTATATTGTAGCAGTGCATCTCCTTTTTTTTAAAGGGGTTATCCAGCACTACAAAAACATGGCCACTTTTCCCCTACTGTTGTCTCCAGTTTGGGTGGGGTTTTGAAACTTAGTTCCATTGAAGTAAATGGAGCTTAATTGCAAACTGCACCTGAACTGGAGACAATAGTAGGGGGGAAAGTGGCCATGTTTTTGCAGCGCTGGATAACCCCTTTAAGTTAATTGCCTCCTCGCTGTCTTCACTTAGAGGTGGGAGAGGTGTGCATAGCACATAGTATGTATGGCTCAGCCTCTTTTCTGTGGCACTTTAGCTTCCAAGGAAAAATGCAATTTTAAATCTCTGCAAATGGCTGTTAGAAAGAGACATGATCCACGCTTAATTTCGTGCATATTCCGCCCATACAATATGTACAGAGCAATGCCCCATTGTGTTCAATGGGATTTCACCTCTGTTCACATGGAAGAATTTACGTATGGAATGTTCCGCCGCAGATCCACTTTTCATTCCGCTAGTGAACTCCCATAGAAGTCATTGAAGCTTTGACTTTCCGCTTTCCTGCGCTTATTCCGTCAGAGCTGAAGAAGCTGAAATTTTAAGCAGAAAACTTTCTTCTTTAATTCCTTAGTGTTAACATACCCGTAGTGTAGGTTCACACTACGGAATCAATGCAGATTTTTTTTCGGCGTATGGCGGAGTGAGCATGAGATATGAGTGTGAAACATACTATTGAATCAATGGGACAGGCGGAGCTTCAAGCAAAGTCCGTGGCGCAATCTCTGCTTGAAATTCTGAGCTGATTCCTTAGTGTGAACAGACTCTAATGGTGATCCAAAGGTGCTGTTCATTCCAATTCAGCAAGCATGAGTTGCTGAATTGGTATAAGCCACACCTTTTGATCACAGTAATTCTGGAATGCTGCCACAGTTTGTTTGGCGCTGTATGTGACAAAGGACCTGTGTCAAGTTTTCAAGTAGCGACACCCACACTACTTCTGCTGTACATCTCTTTTGTGCGTTGAAAAAGTTGTAGATATATGCATCTAATACATAGCTGCGTGTTTTTTTGTTTTTGTTTTTTAAAATTCATTTACACAAATTTGAGAATAATTTAAAAACAAAAAATATGCTTGTGTCTTGATATTATGTATGTGTTTATAGCTAGTGTTCTTTTAATTGCTTTTCTAATGTCAACCTAAGGGGAATGCACAAACAATGGAATTTCTTTGGAGTCTTAATGTATTTGTGGCTATATCTGTGGCTGGAAACTGAATGTGGATTCAGTCCAATAGTAGTAACTTGAAGACATTTTTGGTGCACTGGTTCTTACTGGGCGGCCTTTACAATAGCAACAATCATTCTGCTGTCCATGTATGTATATGAAGTTCAGACTGAGCTGCTAAGCATGAGTGACCATGGACACTGAAGATATTAGGTGGATATTTCAAGAGGTAATTAAAGGAACATGAGGGAACATCAAAAGGTATGTAAGAGCAATAGCTTGACACAGAACAATTTTTTTAAACTTTATAATTCCCCCAGGAGACTTTTATATGCAATAGTATTGATGAGTATTATCTGCACTTTGCACATAGAGGCTATGTTCACACTTGGCAAGAGACCGGCCGGTCTAAGAGAAGATTATCCCGGCCGGTACTGCAGTACCAGCCAGGTGATCTTTGGCGCCACTGAATTCTGATGCACGCCCGGATCAGTTTCCCACTGCTCACAATGGAGTGTGCACTGACAGGGTTTTCTGCGGCTGCTATGTGTATACACTACGGCCGGGATCCTATGTTTTCACATACGTGTGTGCTGTATAGATCACGCCGTTGTTGCAATTTGCAACAACGGCCGTGATTTCTACAACACATACGTTGTGTGAACATAGCCAGAATTTGCATTAAGGCTGACTTTATGAGAAGATCACTTTTCCGACAGGACGGAGGTAAGTATTATACCTCCGTCTATCAGGGAAAGTGATTGCGGGGGTCCCGATCAGTCAGTTACTCCCTTAAACCCCATGATCCCTATAGATTGCAGCATTTCAGGGGTTAATGATGGGCAGCTACTTGATCACTGGCTCCTGGGACCCTAATTTGTGCGGGGCTGCTGACATTGAAGCGGCCCCTCACACACTGAAACCCCTTCACAGCAAGATCATATATACACGTTCCTACTGCACGATGCATTGGCAGTGTGTGTGTGTGTGTATTGCTGATGTGCAGGGGTTAAATAGGTATAGCATCTTGTCAAAGTATATTGCTTGAATTTTTCATCCTTTTATGAACGGTTGGGGTTCTCATGACAATGAAGGGTACTATATTGATGAAGTGCTGCATCCCCCTGCACAGGAAAGGAAACAATGGAAAAGTCCGGCAAAATTTTTATCATCAAAGTATTGTATTGCCCCCCAAAAGTTATACAAATCACCAATGTACACTTATTACGGGGAATGCTTATAAAGTGCTTTTTCCCCTGCACTTACTACTGCATCAAGGCTTCACTTCCTGGATAAAATGGTGATGTCACGACCCAACTCCCAGAGCTGTGTGGGCTGTGGCTGTGGGGACTAATGAAATAGCTGTAGGTTTGTACATGAATTGGATGCACTAGCACTTTATTCTGCTATACTAGTAATATTATACCCTATTGCAGGAAATTTCAGTATATATCCCCCTGGTTTGTGATGTAAGTTGTAGGTCAAGGGACTCCAGCATATGTGATGTGTTTACAATAGGAATACCTCCAGGACAGCCACCGTTCTCTTTTTTAATGTTTGGTTATCTCTCTTCTTTTATAAATATATATGAATTATTTTAAAAAAGTGTATTTAATAAAGATTATTTTGCTACGTGAAATCAGTTTTTGTTCTTTTTTTGAATATAGTTTGTAATAACTGTAGTAGCAGTTCAACGACTTTCTGCATTAAACTCAGAGTGACTGGCACAATTATTGTATTTCATCATAGGTATTGCAGATAGACAAAACCGTTAACTGGTTACTTTAATGTTCCGCCCGCTCATAGTGCGGGGCGGAACATGAAAGTGATGTATGCATCCCGAGAAGCTGCGCGGCCGCAGCTTCTCGGGATGCTTAAAGAGACAGCGCACATTTCCCACCAGGATCCTGCGGCACCCGTGGCGGGTTCTTCTGGCACACCAGTGTGCCGCGGCACCCCGGTTGGGAAACGCTGGTATAAGACTTCTCCTTTAATAGCACTGTGTGGCAGAGCAGGAGACCAGGATTGATAGGCCTAGACAGCCCTGCAGTTCCTAACAACAACATTGGTGGCAGCATTGATGGCTGTGTCGCTCTTTGCCACCACTCAAAGTAAAATGATAACTTTATTAAAATGTGTAGTTTATATTACAAAGAAACCTAACATTTATTAAAGCAGTGCGTTTAAGATAAATTGTTAATCTCCACTCTTTTTTTTTTATGCTGGAGAATATCCCCCACATACAGTATGGAACCTAAAGGAGCACCATACAGGGGAACACACTGTGTGCTGCTTTATCCCCGATGAGCTTGTGTTTTCCGTAGGAGGCATACAGTCATACATTTGAATGTAAGAGTTATTTCATGCAGTATTTTGTGTCTTGTACATGTGACTGATGTGCTCACTCTGTGTATTACACACTTTTTCCATCCTCCTCTCTCCTTCACTAACTCGCACCTGGAGTGTGAATCGCCTGACAACAGGACCACTTAATCCATAGCAGAAAATTGTTTTTCATGCTGTCCTGTCTGGCATTGAACTTGTATATCATTTCTCTTCTACATCTTTTATTCTTCTAGTACAGAGTGTTTGACTGAATGTCTGCCCCACCTACACGACACAATAACAGCAAGCTGGTTATTAAAAGTGATCGCCTCTGGCATTGGCTTTTATCCATCCCAGCCATGTGATAATCCTGTAAGCAACTTGCAGTAACAAACATAAGTCAGGCGAAGAAAAAAATCTTGCTCCATCCTCTTGATCCTAAGTAAATTTTCATAAAAGCTTATTTAGCCCAGGACTTAAAGGGGAACATCGGATAAGAAGAAAAACTAGATTTTTATTAAAAGTAAATTTAAAGTTAAATATGTGTCTATACAATGTATTACTGTATCTGTACAGTTCTGTCACACTGGTAGCTGATAGAAATCCAGGAAGTGAAAAAAATGGCATCTGTGCAAATCCACATGGTCTCCTGCTCCTTCTGCTATCCCACCTTATGGTCCTTTTACACGGAACGATTATCATTCGAATTTGCACAATAACTATTAACTTCGAACGATAATCGTATGTGTAAACGCAGCGAACAATCAAATGACGAGCGAGAAATCTTTGATCTTTGAACAAGTTCTCAAATTATTGTTTATTGTTCTAAAAAAATTCGCAGATCGTTCCGTGTAAACAGTCTTTCACCGATTTAACCTATGTGCGAGATAGGCTTAAGCGATCTCAAAACGATTTTTCATTACGATATATCATTCCGTCGAAACGCTGATCGTTATAAAAAAAATCGTTACTTCCAAATCGTTAATAGTGCGATTGGGCGAATTATCGCTCCGTGTAAAAGTACCATAAGGAGATAAATTTTCCATGCCTCTGTCTCTGTGCCTCTGTGCGTGTTTGCTGAGATCAGGCTGATGATGCAGACAGGGGGCAGGGCGTGATGTCACAGGAGGGTTGGCTGGATTCCCCAATCCCCTAATCCCCTGAGTGATTCACCATCTCTAACCAGCCAGAAACAGGTGTTGCACTGATTTCTCTAATTGTGCAGAAGTGTGCAGTGAAATTAGGGCTGTAATCACACATGTTGGAGTGTCATTGCAGTACTACAGCGTATTCACAAAAATTATGCTAAACTGCAAAGAGGATCAGAGCCCTATTGTGGGGCTCAACTTCAAAGATAACAGATGATTGATCATAATATGTGCGTGGAAATGAAAGGAAAAAAAATTCAAAAAGTTCTTTACTTTATTCCAATATCAGCATAAGGGTCAGTTCACACGTACAGACTTGCAGCGTAAATCTCTCTGCAAGTCTGTCAGGTCCTGGTAGTTCCCTGCAACTACATACTCGCTGCGGTCTGAACAACCGCTGTGTGTATATAATTCTGCCGGCCCCTTAACCCCTTCTGCTGCCGCCCGCTGTGTCTGTATACATTACCTCTCTTCGCTGCACGGGGTTCCGGTGTCCTGCTCTCCCGCCTAGCCAATCAGTGTGTTGCCCAGCCGCAGCCACTGATTGGCTGGGCGGGAGAGCAGTACGCCAGGATCCCGTGCAGCGAGGAGAGGTAATGTATACAGAGCGGGACCCGGGCGGCAGCAGAAGGGTTTAAGGGGGTGGCAGAATTACATACTCGCAGCGGTCGTTCAGACAGCTGCGAGTATGTAGTGACCGTAAACTGCCAGGACCTGACAGACTCGCATCGAGATTTACGCTGCAAGTCTGTACGTGTGGACAGACCCTTACAGATAGAGAATACAGCATGCTGTGTGGTGTTACAGGTAGAGAATACAGTGTGCTGTGTGGTGTTACAGGTAGAGAATACAGCGTGCTGTGTGGTGTTACAGGTAGAGAATACAACATGCTGTGTGGTGTTACAGGTAGAGAATACAACGTGCTGTGTGCTGTTACAGGTAGAGAATACAGCGTGCTGTGTGGTGTTACAGGTAGACAATACAGCGTGCTGTGTGGTGTTACAGGTAGAGAATACAGCGTGCTGTGTGGTGTTACAGGTAGAGAATACAGCGTGCTGTGTGGTGTTACAGGTAGAGAATACAGTGTGCTGTGTGGTGTTACAGGTAGACAATACAGCGTGCTGTGTGGTGTTACAGGTAGAGAATACAGCGTGCTGTGTGGTGTTACAGGTAGAGAATACAGCGTGCTGTGTGGTGTTACAGGTAGAGAATACAGTGTGCTGTGTGGTGTTACAGGTAGAGAATACAGTGTGCTGTGTGGTGTTACAGGTAGAGAATACAGCGTGCTGTGTGGTGTTACAGGTAGAGAATACAGTGTGCTGTGTGGTGTTACAGGTAGAGAATACAGTGTGCTGTGTGGGTGGGTGGGACCACAATGAAATCATTACTGCAAATAATTCAGTAACACAATGAAACTGCAATGTGTGAACACAGCCTAGATCTTCTGCAACAGCTTTGGGCGGGGAATGTGCAGGGTTGGGGACTGTGATGAACAGCTGAGGCAAAGCATTGCATTCTGGAACCTGTAGTACTGTGTACAACTGCTCAACCAGGAAGTGCAGAAACACAAAACAGAACAAAACCCCCCAAACAAATAGATTTTTGGTAGTTTCAAAACTGGAATAGACAGGTAAGTAATGCTTTACGCTTCTGCAGAAGTTTCATTTTTTTTAACCTCTACTTGGAGTTCCCCTTTAATGGACACAGATTGACCAGTGTTCTTGGGCTGCAATTGTGTTCAATCCTATAGGCTAATGTTATATTAAAGGCATTTTTTAGCTGAATGTTTTTGATGCAGCTCAGCCAAAGTGGAATTTTTTTTTTTTCCGCATGTTCTTAAAATGTTGGAATTTTTATTGGCTTTGCTGCTGCTGTAAACTGAAAGAATCATCGGCTGTATTCGGACGATAATAGTCTTGTGTAATATAAGACATCAATCAGCCGACATGAACGATGTCGGCTGATCGTTGTCAGTAAACATGTTAAAAGACAAACGACCAGGATAGCAGCAATCTGCTGCCATCTCCCCGTGTAATAGGAGTGGCAGCAGCAGACCGCTGCTATGCGCTATGGGCTGCCCGGACGATCTAGCGATCACCCAGGCAGCCCCACCGCAGCTCCCTGCGGCACTTCCCGCTTGCTGCCAACACGTGTAATAGGACCGGCAGCGAACGGGGAACAAGAAGCAAGCGAACGCTGACAGCGCTAATTTTCTCCTCTCCGTCGCCCCGTGTAATAGGGGTTTTAGAATCATAAGCTGTGTGTTCGGATACACTAGTAAGCAATGGGGCCTGTGATCACGCTCTGCAGGAGTGATTGACAGTGGCGGAGGGTTCTATGTCACACATTGCCTGGACATAGCAACCTCTCTGCCTGTCAATCACACCTGCAATGTCCAGGCAGTGTGCGACATAGAACCATCCTTGCCTGTCAACCACTCTGGCAGAGCGTGATCACAGACAGAGAGCCATTACAAGCTGTGGCTGTGTCTTCGCCTGGAGCTTATTTGAGGCTAGTTAGCGTACACAATGAAGTTATTTCTCAGATTTCTAGCAGTGAAATGGAAGCTGTTTTTTTGCCTATAACTGGCAGTCTGTGCAGTTGAATACACTTATTCCAAATGACAGGTTTCCTTTGTGCACATATCCGGTCTAGAGGCCGTTCTTAGGTTACCACGGCAGCTAGGGGCACCACCTATCCCTACACTGGCAGTGGGTTTACAGAGGGGAGGGGGCCTTTAGGCTGTGTTCACACATTCATTGTCATTGTGGTAATTGCCGTCCTTTATGGTGTGTTTACACGAAACGATAATTGGCCCAATCGTACGATTAATGATGTCGGAGTACCGTTTTTTTTTTCCCCCTAACTATCAGCGTTTAGACTGTACGATATATCGTACGGAAAAATCATTTTGCGATCGCGCGCCCGCAGCCTGGCCCCCCGCTCATCCGCAGCCCCCTGCACCGCCGCCGCTCTGATCGCCGCCGCTCCGATCGCCCGCCGCTCCGATCGCCACCCCCCCCCCGCTCCCCCCGCCGCCGCTCCGATCACCCCCGCCGGCCCGCGAGCATACATTACCTGCTCCGCGCAGCAGGTCTTCCAACAACCCCCGTCTCCGCTCTTCAGTGCACTGATTGGCTCATCAGTGCACTGAAGAGCGGAGCCGGGGGATGTCGGAAGACCTGCTGCGCGGAGCAGGTAATGTATGCTTGTAGAGCGGCGGGGGGGGGGTGGCGATCGAGCCGGTGCAGGGGGCTGCGGATGAGCGGGGGTCCGGGCTGCGAGCGGCGGGAATATCGCGCAACGGCTGTTTACACGGAACGATTGGCAAATTTTTTACGAACGACGATTTGATGACATGTTGAAGGATCAAAACGAACGACTTCTCGTTCGTCGTTTGATCATTTGCTGCGTTTACACGTACGATTATCGTTCGAATTCGATCATTATCGCGCAAATTCACATGATAATCGTTACGTGTAAACGCAGCATTATTGTGTTAACTCCGACCAGTGCAAATGTACCCTGAAGAACTAAATGGCAGGGATTATGATTTTATCGTGTTTTGCAGGGGTTCCAGCTCATCCAATTTACTTCGTTTCCGCTACTTTTTGTTACGTTCTTATTCATGCTTTTTTTTTTTTTTTCAACTTATTGAGAGACCCGTCTATTCACCACCCAAGAAGCCAAACGCATGTTCGGGCTATGATCTCGCTACGTACTGGTAAGTGCTAACAATTATCATAAACATTAATTCTGGCCGTTGTTTTACAAGAACGCCTGTTGTTAGCGTTTATCAGTACGTAGTGGGAACATATCCTAAGAATGCAACCAAGATACACAGGCTACAACCAGCTTTATGGCGCGGTGCAGGAAGTGGTTAGTCAGGACTTGCATAATTGGCAGTGAAAGGGTTAATACCAGTGGGGAGCAGACTATAGAAATTGCTCGAAAGCTAGCGTCTTATCAATTCCCTCGACTTTAATTATTGTCTTTAATTTCTGTTGCATCAACAGGTTACTAGCCGCACATGGCCTTGTGTGTTTTACCATTGTGACTCTGTTGCTGTCATGGAAGTGAGTCTTGGGCTTGTCTAATGAGAACCTGCCATGGAAACTGAGACATGACTCCTGCAGTACTGTGCATCATATAGCTGTAGAGGGGGTAGCATGGTGCCTTACCATTACAGCATAATGCTAGACACAGACACCGGCTATGTAAGCTGACCTTTCTAGTAATAACTTTCTAGTCTCGCTTCTTTTAGGAAACTGTCACTGCTGTAATATGTTTCAATGACAATTGCGTTTTTTTACCCTTCCCTCAGGTCAATAGGATAAAGAAAATGTTAGAGACACTATGGATAGGGCATGCCTAACTAGTTTTAAAACGAGACCTTCCCATTCCATTCCACTGGAGCCCAGCCTTCTATGCAAGCTATGCATGGGGGTGTAGAAATGCCTGAGTTGGTTTTTCAAAGACCTGTTCAGCTGACATAATGCCATTTTATTAGGCAAGAGCAAAGTGAAGAAAAGGGTTTTACATGTACATTGTTCTAGTGTCCTGACTGGTGAATGAGACAACAATAAGAAAAATGCAGTCTCTGTTGGTTCCGCAGTAATGACCTATTGGAGCTGCAGCTGCGGTTATAAATGGCCACGGCTGGAAGGCACTTGTGTAGGAGGTGTCCCCCCCCCCCCTTTTTAAAATCATAGCTATCTGTAATGTCATGGATATATATATATATATATATATATATATATATATATATATATATATATATATTTCTACTGTTCACACGGTGGAATTTATACGCGTACTGTTCTGTGGCAGATCCGCTTTCTGCCCAGAGAATTGACATGTCAATTCTTTGGCCAGATTCTGCTGGATAAGTTAATGGGGCTTTGAATTGCCGATTTCCGCCTGTATGCTGCAGAACATGCGTGGAATGTGTTGCAAGCATCTGTTGCAACATTATCTGTCTCTGGCTACTTGGGCCGACCCACTCCACTGATAGTCACTGACCCCCAACTAATCACTGACCTCCATCTAACCTGCTGATATTTTCCCTTTAAAACTAAGGAAACCTTTCTTATGCTGCGTTTACACGGAACGATTATCGTGTGAATTTGCACGATAATAATTGAATTCGAACAATAATTGTACGTGTAAACGCAGCGAACGTTCGCAAAAAAAACGCAGATCGTTCTGTGTAAACAGTTCACAGATTTTACCTATGTGCGAGATAGGCTTAAGCGATCGCAAAACGAATTTTCCGTACGATATATCGTTCCGTCTAAACGCTGATCATTATAAAACAAAAAATCGTTACTTCGAAATATTTAATAGTACAATCGGGCGAATTATCGTTCCGTGTAAACGTAGCACTAGAACTTGCAATTCAATCCAGGACTTGGCACTAAACAGCTTATGCATGTATCTGTTTTGTGGTGGAATAGTAGTGTTTTCTTAAGATTTTTATTTAATCTATAGTTTAATCATGATCATAAAAAAAAAAGTGTATATACAAGTTTGTTCTCTTATCTCTTAGAATTGGGTTTTTTCTTTCTCCATTTTGAGGAGTCTGAAGTCTGCTAGCAGAAACATGATTGAATGTAAAGCCTTGCTAAGAAGCAGCCCTGACTTCTACATCTGGATAAATATTAAGTTACTAGGTAACCTTACACTTTGCAGAAAGCACATATTCAGCGAGCGCTGAAAAAACTTTTCCTAGCTGAAATAAAGTGGTGCTTTCATAGCAGGCATCTCCTGGCTGGCGGCATGTTTTCAGAGCTGAATAATGGCAGACTTTCATGCAGCTGTTCTGGATGGGGGACACATCACTCACACACTTGTGTTTCTAGAAAAGTGTTTATGAGTTACTGATCGGAACGATATAGACATGACCTAATTATTTACAGCTAACAAATAACCTTCCCGCCGACCTGAACTTATTTTCATCCAGCCATTTACCAAGGTCTTGTTCACCTTTCAGCGTCTGGGCAGTAGTTTATGGTCATAGCTGCTAGTATTTACTACAATGTTTACTTAGTTTGTGCTCATAGACCGATTCACAATTCAGCATCATTGGTACAATGGATTGTCTGAGCTTTACTCATGCCAGATCTATTTCAAGCAGGGTAAATGCCAAATGGCACCCACAGTGTGGCAATATCACACACAGTTTGTTGTTTTTTTTTTAATTATAATATACAGGTCTTACCATGTGGTAGCTGACTATTTGGTGCCCTAGTTCTGCTGTTTGGTTTGTTGTAGTTGCAAACATAGTAGCCTACAGGCCTAGGCTATGTTCACACTACGTATATTTTCGTAAAAGTACGACCATTATTGCAATCGGCAACAACGGCCGTACTTTTAAAGAATAGATACGTTGCCCAGCCTTCTATGGGATCCCGGCCGTCCTCGCAAAGAACTGACATGTCAGTTTTCTGCGGCCATAGAAAACCCTGTCAGTGCACACAAGAAGCGAATGGCTGTGGCCGCAAGCCTCATAGTGTGCTGTGGGGAGTTCTGATGCAGGCGCGCACGGATGCGCCCACATCAGAAATCTGCGGCATGAAAGATCATCTGGCCGGTAATGTAGTACCGGCCAGGATGATCTTATCAGAGACCGGACGGTCTCTTACACCATGTGAACATGGCCTTATACTGTACCCTTTTGTTTGTCATAGGATGTGCCATATAGAAGCAAATCCTATACTAAAGGAAGCTTTTGGGATACCAGAAGTTTAATGGGACAATCACTATAAAGAAATTATATATTCATATTATCAATTCATTCATCACTTGTCTCGTAAAAAATTTGACCTATTGCGTTATAATGATCATCTGGAGTCAAATTGTTAAACATACAGTATTTGTAAATAACTTCTGATTAAAAAAAAAAACAAAACAACTAAAGCCTTCCAGTACTTATCATATGCTGTATGTCCTGCAGGAAGTGGTGTATTCTCTCCAGTCTGAAATTGTCTTTAGTGGGTTACATATACACATTTTAGCTTTTGTTCCTTTCCTTGTATGTGTTTTTTTTGCCCAATAAAGGAGGCTATAAAAGATTTAAGTTACTAGAAGAAAATGCCTAGAAAAAAAATCAGCATGCTTCTTATTAGTACTACTTACATTGACTGTTGTGCAGACAGAACATGTGACATATGTTTTGAGATATGTGACCTGTTGTGAACATATTCATCTTTAGTAGAACCACAAAATATTTAAAGGGTCTCTGACACTTTTGGATGCATAGAGAGGACTACATAGCTCAAGAATATAATGGAGAGGACTACTTGGACTCCTTCACTTGTGGCTTACAGCAAAGAAATGCAAGAACATAGAAAGATAAAAATTGCAGATATAGAATCAGCATTGTATAATCTACTGATAACTTAAATTTGGCAGGGGTTTTGGAGATGACTAAGTCCCTTTTAATTCACATACACAATATTAGGCACTGAATATTCAGGCAGATTTTATCTTTTTGCCAGTTTGAAGAATTTTCCACCATTAACGTTTATGACATGAACCAGTCACAAAAGAGATCAAGACTGGAAAATAGCCTGAACATGCGCTATCCTGTATACCTATAAGCAATATAGACAACAAACAAATGTATAACTTTGTCACTATCATAGGGCTGGGTGATAAATCAAATTTGCCTTCTTTATTTATTAATTTTTTTTTTAATTCACAATTGTGGTTTTGGCCTATGTCAGCTTAGCTAATATTGGCCATCGCTGCTGCTCTACTTGTGATTTGCAGTAGCAGTAACAGACGTGTATAGGTCTGGGGGAGAGCTGCTTCGACTCCATCTGCACGGCTGCAATTGTACCGGGATCATCAAAAGGGGCCAAAGCATCAAATGTGTTTTACAGTGAGAAGGGGGCTCCCGCATTTCTGTCATCAGCACCCAGCAATGTGATTTCAGAATACTTAGGCCCCGTTCCCACTGAGCAAAACCCGCGGAATGCCGTTAGCCTCCCGCTCATAATGGGAGTCTATGGGAGGTGCGCGCTCCTGCCCTGTCCGCGCTGAAGAATGAACATGTTCATTCTTCAGCTCGGACAGGGCAGGAGCGCGCGCCTCCCATAGACTCCCATTATGAGCGGGAGGCTAACGGTCCGCCGCGGAATTCCGCTATTTTTGATCAGTGGGAATGGGGCCAAGGGTCACCATGGCAGTTGAAGGCCTAACAAAGGCTCTTGGGTCTGTCAAATAGCTACTACAGTTGCTTGTCAGTGTAACGCCTACGGGAAGTAATGCTTTAAAATACTATGTATACCTAGACATTACATTAGTGATTACTTATTCCCTGCTTCTAGTCACTTAAAGGGACAAAAGAAAATACTCCCCCACCCACCCACCCAAAGAAAATAATAAATTATAGAGGCAAATCCTATACTAAGGGTGGGTATAAACTATTTGCTAGAAAACTGCTTTAATCTTCCAGAGTTATAAATGAAGTTCTTTGATATCCAGAAACCCTGAGTGCAGCAAGTATTAAAGGGGTAGTGCGGCGGTAAACAATTATTCACAGAATAACACACATTACAAAGTTATACAACTTTGTAATGTATGTTATGTCTGTGAATAGCCCCCTTCCCCGTGTCCCACCACCCCCACCCGTGTACCCGGAAGTGTGGTGCGCTATACATACCTGTCACGTGCCGACTCGTCTCTGATCTTCAGTCAGCGATGTCGTCTTCGGCCGAATCCCTCCGCCCGTCCTGAGTGCCGGCCGCCCTCTGCCGCGTCATCGGCTGCTCAGCCGCGATTGGCTGAGCCAAACTGTGCTCAGCCAATCGCGGCTGAGCATCTGATGACGCTGAAGAGGGCGGCCGGCACTCAGGACGCTCGGAGGGATTCGGCCCGGCCGTCCGAAGATGACATCGCTGACTGAAGATCGGAGACGAGTCGGCACGTGACGGGTATGTATAGCGCACCACACTTCCGGGTACACGGGTGGGGGTGGTGGGACACGGGGAAGGGGGCCATTCACAGACATAACATACATTACAAAGTTGTATAACTTTGTAATGTGTGTTATTCTGTGAATAATTGTTTACCGCCGCACTACCCCTTTAATATTATTAATTGTACTGTAGTGTTCCAAGGTTACAGCCGCACACATTATTCTATTCTGCGATTGGTGATTTATTATTTAATTGTGTAATTATTTATTTATTTATTTATTTATTTATTTTCATCTTTTAGGATGAATATGGTTCATATTGCCAAAAGTCTAATAATTGCAACTGACCTCAGATGACGCATTGGTATTCTGGAAAACCTTACACTTGACGGGAATTAATAGCTTTCTCTTCTGGTGGTTAAATCACTCAAATATTCCGAAATGCTAAGAAGAAGATTACGCCATTGTAAATTTAGCCGACTAGGCTTTTTGCTCTTCATCGCACTCACTGCAGCAACCCTCACGGTGGTAAAGAACCACAACAAAATGGCATATCTTACTAAAAGGAACTTAGAAATTGTAGGGGAGAACCCCAATAGCAATGTGAACTGTACAAAGATCCTCAGCGGGGACATTGAGGAAATCCAGAATGCCAAACTAGAGCTCCTCACTGTGAAATACAGGAAGGAGCACCGACGTCTGAATGACAATGACTACATCAATATGACCAAAGACTGTTACTCCTTCACCAAAGATCGCAAGTATTTTTTATATCCACTTAGTAAAGAAGAGCGAGACTTCCCCATAGCCTATTCAATAGTGGTTCATCATAAAATTGATATGCTGGAAAGACTTCTGCGTACTATATACATGCCTCAGAATTATTACTGCATCCACGTTGACAAGAAATCTTCAGAATCCTTTGTGGCAGCAGTAAAAGGCATTGCCTCCTGTTTTGAAAATGTCTTTATAGCCTCTGGGTCGGAGAATGTAGTGTATGCATCATGGAGGCGCGTGCAAGCCGACCTCAACTGCATGAAAGATCTTCACCGTGCAGATGCCCAATGGAAATACTTAATAAACCTCTGTGGCATGGATTTTCCAATAAAAACCAACCGAGAAATGGTACAGATGTTAAAAGCATTGAAAGGGGAAAACAGTCTAGAAACAGAAAGGATGCCCCCACACAAGGAAGTGCGGTGGAGGAAGCACTATGAGATAAATGAGAACGCTATTCAGAAAACGGACGTCGACAAGGCGCCACCACCCTTCGATATCGCAGTGTTTTCTGGCAGTGCCTATTTTGTTTTCAGTAGAGCGTTTGTTAGGCACGTCTTAGAAAATGACAAAATCAGGACGTTTCTAGAGTGGTCTAAGGACACTTATAGCCCAGATGAATTCTTATGGGCCACTCTACAAAGATATCCTGAAATGCCAGGATCTGTTCCTGCCAATAGTAAATACGATGTTTCCGACATGAATTCCATAGCCAGGTTTGTAAAGTGGGAGTACCTGGAAGGGGATGTTGCTAAAGGAGCACCTTATCCACCGTGTAGTGGGACTCATGTGCGTTCCGTTTGCGTGTTTGGTGCAGGTGACTTACGTTATATGTTGGGAAAGCATCACTTGTTCG
Source organism: Dendropsophus ebraccatus (assembly GCF_027789765.1). Lineage (NCBI taxonomy): Eukaryota > Metazoa > Chordata > Amphibia > Anura > Hylidae > Dendropsophus > Dendropsophus ebraccatus. The sequence goes on along the minus strand of NC_091456.1, from coordinate 57,217,225 downwards.
CTAATAAATTTGACATGGACATAGACCCCATAGCTATTCAGTGCCTAGAAGAACATCTGAGGCATAAGGCACTCTACCCGCAAGTACATGACTGATCAGTGTACGGCCATAATGCTGAGATGCTTTAAATATACAAATGGCGTCACTGACTGACATTGCACAGTATTTGTATGTGACAGAAATGTGTTCTGTATACGGCAAGGCTGTTACAGAAATCCTACAGTGTAACGTTACACACGAGCTGGAGAGCTAGTTAAATTTCCAATGTATTTTAACTCCGTAGGAGTTTTTGTGCAATAAACTCTCAGCTCTATTATCACTCCTGAGTCAACATGAAAGTGCCTTCTTAATAATACCCAACGTCTGCGAGTCTGGGTTGGGACCGCTGCCAGGTGGCATTGTCATGCATATCTTTTTTTATTAGTCTGACCAACCATTTCCTGTTTTTTTTTTTGTTGTTTTTTTTTTCCTTCTCTACTCAATAGCAATGCTAAAAATCCTGTTAAAGTACTTCAGATCAATGTAAAAAGGGGATCATACCTTGGACCTGCTTAATAGCAGGTGCACCAGTACTCTTCTTTTCAGTATAGTACAACCCCTGAAGCTGTTACCATAGGTCAGGAATTCCACGCAGCTACTTCAAACAGACTGTAAGAAGGCAGGAGCGTAGCAACAAGCAGTCACTCGCTCTACCGGGATGTGTTGTATGATGCTATTTAATCTGTTTCAAGGAAACCACAGTTCATTTCTGTTGAGAGAAGTGAAATATGTGACATTTATTAGACTTTTGTGAGAAGAACGTCTATTTAAACTGTAAATGACCATTTGTTTAACTTATTTTGATACTAAAATGATTTTAATAAGCGGCCTTTTCTCCAGCAAAGGTTCATGTTATAGAGTAACATGAAGAATTTTTTCTTCAGGGCATTTTGTACGAAGTGCCTCACCATTGTTGTATGAATTATAGCCTTTATTTTTCTACATGATAAAATCTGACAGCGTTATTTTTCAAGTGCCTCAAGTGGTAGTACATTGTAAAGACTGTATACAGTTTATATGGATCTGGGTAATAAAGCAATGAACTGCTGTGTAAATTGATATTTGTGTCCCTGCTTTTTCGTTACAGTACTATGTATGTAGTTAACATCGCAAGTAGTCTACACTTTAGTGCTTCTATAAGTATTGTATAAGTATTTCAGCCGCTCATTGGTCCCTATAACGAAAACTATCCATGCAAAAACAGCATTTCCAGTGGCATTGTCACCCTTTTTAGCCTGTTTCTTATCCTCCCTACAGCTTTGGTCGCCTCACTTTTTTTCTGGGGGTTGTCACCAGTGTAATTCCCTAGTTACCAAAGGTCACTTCTACAGTCTCCCTCCACCAACCTGTTTAGAAAAACTAGTCCCTCGCAGATGCAGAGATCTTACTAATACCTAAACATTTACTCCTATTCTATTTATGCTTCATAACTTTCCTTTACATACTTTTTTTTAAGTCCTTGTTCACACATTAAGTCCATGTCACCGAACGGCCGCTGTCTGTGTACTGCAGTATCGGCAAGATGAACTTCATTTCTTTTGAACTGGAATGTGGGCACATTCCTGTGTGCCCACGTTTCAATTGACCATAGCAGACAATGTAAAGTGTATTTTACATTGTCCGCACAGTCAATTTCATGTGGCCACTATTCTGTGGATAGCAGGACAAAATTGACATGTCAGGTTTTTTTTGTGCGGCCGCATGATTCCATAGAAATCAATGATTATTGATATTTCAATAAATAGCGGCCAGTGTTGCAATCCTATTACATTTCTATTGAGTGTGAACAAGGTGAAAAGAGAAAAAAAGTAGTAAACATTCATTCTGTGTCTTTTTTTTTTTTTTTTTTTATTATTAATGGTGGAAAAGCTAGCTAATCTAAAACCACTGAAGAGCTCTGTACTAATTATTACTAAGAAGTCCTAGCAGCTCAGGAAAATAAGCAACCTGTCTTTTGGAAAGAAATGGCTTAAAGTGTCACTGTCGTTTCAAAAAAAGTTTGACATTTCCAATCGTGAGAAGAAGGCGGGAGAAGACCGCGCTAAGAATTGTCCTCTCCCGGCTTTGTGTCATGTGACTAGTCAGGCTCCTAATGTAAGTCTATGGAGACACACGCTTTCACTGACCGAGCGGGGAGCGGTCTGCACTGCAGTGTGGTCCTCTCCCAGTTTGTTCTTGCGGTTGGTACGGGTCTGAACTCTCATAGCCGGATCGATCAAAACTTTTGACGTGTAAAAATTTTTTTGAAACAACAGTGATAGTTTAAACTGTAAACATCATATATCAGCTTGGGAAATCTTTTGCTTTCTAGCTTGTGTCATCATGTTATGTGACATGATGCGGGTTGCTAACTATATAATTTTTATATTATATAAATTATATATTCTATATTAAAATAAAGTTACTGCTTTGTAATATAACGTTGTTCTCCATGTGACTAGCATCTTTTAAATACTTTGTAAATAGTTTTTCTGGTACAATGTCTAACCATTCAGCCTCAGTAAAATGTTAAAAGGTAGCAAAGCTTTAGAACAAGTGAAGCATGTAATGCAGTGCAGAGCAGTGGGCTCATTGTGGAAACCAGATACTTACATTAGACTGAGAAAGCAATTGAATGCAAACAAAACACTCCAAGCTTGGAGAAGGAGGCTAGTCTAATTCCAAATGCCTGTTAAAGTTGGGAGGTTTATTTATTGGCACCGCTTAGTAGAGGAGAGCTGGCTCTTGTTCTCTATGACTGCTTAAAGGAGAAACAACAACATCCTCGGAGAAGAAAACCGAAAAGTAAATGTCCTGTGATATATAATAAACTCTAGCGTACCAAAACAAGAGTCTTTGCAAAATATTATATTTGTTTAGGCTCTTCACATGTCTGTAACATACCATAAAGCCTAACCCTTCCTCCTCACAGCACTTAGTGTATATTTTTTATGTGATCCATTTTACCTCGGAGGTTGTCATACTGTTGGTAAATACACGTTTCCTAATAGCATTAATGTAATCTTTGTACTGACAGAGACTGACATGGCGTAACAGCTCTCTTAAGGTTGTTTCCAGACATAGTGTTAAATGACACATATTTCCTGCATGTCACATTGTCTTATGATTCCCCAGAAAACCCTCAGCTGTACAGTACAACTTCTTTGTTCCACTTCCTTGATTTTGTCATTGCATTTTTAGTTGTATTTTTTTTATGTATACTGCCACGCTAAACATTAAAGGGGTAAATCTTTTTCTTTTAAATCGACTGGTTTCAGAAAGTTTTATATAGATTTGTAATTTACTTTTATTTAAAAATATCAAGTCTTCCCATACTTATCAGCTGCTGTATGTCCTGCAGGGAATGGTGTTTTCTTTTCAGTCTGACAGTGCTCTCTGCTGCCACCTCTGTCTAAAGCAGGAACTGTCCAGAGCAGGAGAGGTTTTCTATGGGGATTTGCTGCTGCTTTGGACAGTTCCTGTCTCGGACACCTAATAAGTACTGGAAGACTTGAGATTTTTAAATACAGTGGTGCCTTGGATAATGAGCATAATTTGTTGCAGGACCGCGCTTGTAATCCAAATCCACTCTTAAACCAAAGCAAATTTTCCGATAAGAAATTATAGAAATGCAGACAATTGGTTACACACCCCAAAAATAATGATTTATTATTCTGAATAACATATAATATCACATTCTGCTTTTTCTGAATGTTTGATTTGTTTTACAAGTTACTGTACAGTAATGGAGAGGATGGGAAACACAAGGGCTGATAGAGACTGCAGGGAGCATGAAGGAATGAGCAGGGCAGATGTGGGCACAGTATAGCAGCACTCTCTGTCCGGGGAGAGAGGGGTTACAGCTATGGAGAGATTACCTCCACAGTCCTGTCCCCTGATGTAAGTCCCAGCCTAAGGTGGATCTGCTATGATTTGGAAGGTGAGGGAGACTTCCTGGGTCAGAGTACAGTGCTGTAGACCCCGCTATGCAGACCATGCCCCTCCCCCACTCCCCCTCCCACCCAGTACAGGGAGCCCTTAAACCAAGTCACAATTTTGAAAAACGTGAGCTTTTAAACCAAAGTGCTCTTAAATCAAGTTACTCTTAAACCAAGGTACCACTGTAAAAGTAATTACAAACCTATATAACTTTCTGAAACCAGTTGATTTGAAAGAAAAAGATTTTTGCCAGAGTACCCCTTTAACATTCAGGTATGGTGTTAATAAAGGGAATCAGCAAGCTATGTGACTTTAAACTGCTCCTATGTTCTGTTATTGAGCCAGGAACACTGAGAATTAAAGTGTCACTGTCGTAAAAAACCTTTTGACATGTTACAGAGAAATCTCAGAAGTTTTCATAGGTCCTGGTCTAAGTGTTCAGACTTGTACCAATCGTGAAAACGAGCAGGGAGAGGACCACCATGCAGTGCAGTCCGCTTCCCGCTCTGTGTCAGCGTTATCTGACAGATTTTTTTTAAGCCAAAGCCAGGAATTGATTTGAAAAGAGGAGAAATCTCAGTCTTTCCTTTATGACCTGTTCTCTGTTTATAGTCCGTTCCTGGCTTTGGCTCAAAAAAATTCTGTCAGATAATCTGTTGGTGTTATAGGGCCCTTACTTTATGAGCCTGACTTATCACATGAAATAAAGACGGGAGTGGATTCCGACTCATTCTCACGATTGCCATATCCATGTTTTGCAGGACTCCTTTGGGTTGCATCCAACTTTGTCAGCCACCGGTATTCAAATGACGAGCGAACAGACTTGAGCATGCTTGAGTCGCACTCATCTCTAGGTGTGTCAGTTTTCCTAGAGTTCTGAAAGACATAACAGAGCTGAGGATGAATTACTATAATGTCCCATTCTATACAATGTTCCATTATCTGCCATATTAACAGTGCCAGACCCTAAAAACCGCCATAGTCCTATAACCCAAATAATGATACTCTCTAGCCACAGATTTCCTCTTTCATTCAATTGACGGCCAATGTGCAAGTGCAATGTGCGGAGTGAGCATGCTCAGCGCAGTTCACTACAAGCCAGTCTTCTCCATTATGGTTGTGCTTAAAGGACAACTCCCGCGGGACCCCAAAAAAAAAAAAAAAACACAGACACACACAGACACCATACTCACCATCTCTCCGGTGACGATCGCCACTCGATTCGCCCGCCGTCCGCCTCTCCGTCGCTGCCTTCCGCCATCCAGCGATGTCTCCAACTTCCGGGTCCAGGGGATGGAAAAGGCTGCCAGTGCGCTTGCGCACCGGCAGCCTTTTCATTGGCTGGAGCGCATCACATGGCTTCCAGCAAGCTCAGCCAATCAGGGCTGAGCAAGCTGGAAGCCATGTGATGCGCTCCAGCCAATGAAAAGGCTGCTGGTGCGCATGTGCACCAGCAGCCTTTTCATCCCCATTCACTTTGCATGAAGACGCCGAGGAGGAAGAAGACCCGGACCGCCCCTCGGCTCTGACGTCGTCGTCACCAGATGCCGCCCCGGAGAAGAGGACCGTGACGATCGTAATAGGTAATGTATACATTCCTTAACTTCCGGGGTGGGGGGTCGGGGGTCCGAAAGTGGGGGAAGGGGGCCAGGCCGGGTATTTAACCACATTACAAAGTTATATAACTTTGTAATGTGTGTTAAATGAGCAAAAAAAATTTTTTGTGGGCGTTGTCCTTTAATGCATATCTTGTATTTTCTGAGTGGTGAGTGAAATCCCCACCCCATTGTAGATCTTGCACATTCGGATTGCATCTACCTATTATGATCTATTAGCAATTCTATTATTGATAGTGTGCACTATGAATTTGTACTGTAGTATTTACTATATACTCTGCATCAATTATGCATAACTCTAATAAAGCCGGAAAAGGTTAAAAAAAGGATTAAAGTCATTGCTAAAGATGAGGGAATTTATAGTAGTAGGCCGGGTTCACATGTTGCTCTGTGTGAACAGGGCCCAATACTTGCTCATCTCATCCAAGGTTTTAAGGCAGTGTGAAGCCAGCCTGACTCTTTGCACTAGGGAATAAAAGTTATAGAAGCCCAGGCAGATATGCGTCTCCTTACACTAACACTGTTAGCAGTTTGGAACATGAATTGCAACTGACAGGTTCCATTCATGTTAACAGTGGCTGATCCTATCATGAAATACCATTGCCCAGTGGACTTCTAAGCATAGAAAAAGCAGGGATTTTAACCAATGAGTTATACAGAGTGTTTTTCCACAAATGTTTGGCCCTTCCTGCTCCGTAACATGATGCTTATAGATTAGATGTCATTTTCCTGGTGTCAGATTCCCTTTAAGGCTGGTGTCACATACAGCACTCTTGGAAAATAGCACCTGACGTTTTTGATGCAGTTTTCTGAGCCAAAGCCAGAACTGGATCTAGGAAGTATACTTCCTTCATTTATTTATTTATATATATATATATAATATATATATATATAACATTGCTTTTGAATCCAAAACATAAGCTGCAGTGGGTCTTACACATAGGAGAAGTATATAATCGCAAGAAAAAGAAAGTATAAGATTTTATAGATGAGAACATCATATTTTAAAAAAAAATACATTCCTTTAAAAGGTCTTAAAATTTAGGTTAACAACTATAGCTGAACACGAAGCAGATTCCACCATTTTATTTTTTAAAGTAGTGAGGCCAAGATGGATAAGCCATGTGTGAAAAACGAAGCACACCTCATGAATCAATAGTCCGTAGAATCGCCTTTAGCCGCTACGACTTTGTGTAGTTATTTTCTGTATGACTGTCTGTCTCACATTGTTCTGGACAAATTGTGGCCAACTCTTCTGTATAAGGTTGTTTAAAGTCTCACTGTCGTTACAAAAAACTTTTGACATGTCATAGTTTTTTTTCCCCTGATTCAGCTTACAAATTATTTTTTGTTTTCAATTTTGCAGCATATTATATGGAAAAATTATGGCTGTCATTGCAAAGTACAGTTGGTGCCGCAAACAATAAGAGCTCATATGGGTCTGCAGGTGTGAAAGTTAAGTGTGAAAACGAAAATTGGCCTGGTCCTTAAAGGGTTAAAGACACCCTTGATTTTATCATAACACATACTGCAAAACAGAAATAAATAAATATTTCTGGGCAGGAAACAGGAAAAAAACAGCAGAGATTTTTTTTTCTGCATTATTTAATTTGCAATAAAAACTGATATAACCTTGTCATTTTTCATCTATGAAGAACTATACTGGTATATATTTTGCGCTGCAATCTGTAGTTTTTATCAATACCAGATTAAAAGGGTAGTGCGGCGGTAAACAATTATTCACAGAATAACACACATTACAAAGTTATACAACTTTGTAATGTATGTTATGTCTGTGAATGGCCCCCTTCCCCGTGTCCCACCACCCCCACCCGTGTACCCGGAAGTGTGGTGCGCTATACATACCTGTCACGTGCCGACTCGTCTCCGATCTTCAGTCAGCGATGTCGTCTTCGGCCGAATCCCTCCGTCCGTCCTGAGTGCTGGCCGCCCTCTGTCATCAGCTGCTCAGCTGCGATTGGCTTAGTCAAACTGTGCTCAGCCAATCGCGGCTGAGCATCTGATGACGCTGAAGAGGGCGGCCGGCACTCAGGACGCTCGGAGGGATTCGGCCCGGCCGTCCGAAGACGACATCGCTGACTGAAGATCGGAGACGAGTCGGCACGTGACGGGTATGTATAGCGCACCACACTTCCGGGTACACGGGTGGGGGTGGTGGGACACGGGAAAGGGGGCCGTTCACAGACATAACATACATTACAAAGTTGTATAACTTTGTAATGTGTGTTATTCTGTAAATAATTGTTTACCGCCGCACTACCCCTTTAAGGTAGATATATGATATGACCAAAAATCTGCAATTCTGGCCTTCGGTATTATTTTTTATTTATCTTGATCACTGTACTAAATCAATAAAGTTTTATTTTAATAATTCTGACAATTCTGCCCATTGAGATACAAAAAGGTTTTGGTGTTTTTTTTTTGTTTACATCATTTATTTGAAACATGGGAAAGGGAGGTGATTTGAATCTTTTATTAAGGATTTTTTTATTTTATTTTTATTTTAAAACCTTTTTTCCCCTCACACTTTTTAAGTCCCTCTAGGGAATAATAATAAGCAATCATTGGATTGTTTATAATGACCAGTACTATGTATCTGCATAGCATTGATCAGTTAAGAGGAGGAGGAGGAAGGGCATGGACCAAATGGCATGGATCTTCATATTCAGGGCAGGGATCCCTCACCAGGATTTTTCACCAGGAGGCCTCCATGAACTTTAATCCACCCCTGGAGGCATAAAATGCAGTACGATACTATAAACAGGTCAGTTGGTTTATTTTGGAAAAGATTTATCATATTCCCACCAACAAAACAATCAAACAACCAACGTAAAACTAGTCACAAGTATCGTGATTGTAAGAGACTATAAGTAAGCAGTCTGAGAGTATGCACCATGATTCTCTCCCTATAGCTGAGTGACAGGAGGCTGTGTAACCATCAGTAACAGATTGGAATTTGTGCCCTTTTGTGCAGAACAGTCTATGCAGTTTAATCTGACAGGAAGTTCTGGTGAATGAGATAGTGAATCCCTTGACCATACGAAAAGTCAAGACTATATATCACATGTATGGCATAGCATTGACCAGTGTATGTAATAAAATAAATGAATGTAATAGTCCCCTGGGGGGACGTAATAAATGTAAAATAATTTTTTTTGTTAAGTTAAAAAAAATCTACATAGCCCCTCCCTTTCTTATTTTATATATAAAGCATATAAAAATAAAAAACATATTTTTAATATAATTATATATCAGAAAAAAATAATAAAGAGCACCATCTACACGAATATGGTGCCAATGAAAACTAGAGATTGTGGCGCAGGAAAAAAAAACCCAAACAGCCCTATAAGTTGAAACCTAAAAGGGGTAAAAATTAAAACGCAAAAACTAAATTGCCGTGGTCCTTAAAGCGACTCTGTACCCACAATCTGACCCCCCCCCCCCCAACCACTTGTACCTTCAGATAGCTGCTTTTAATCCAAGATCTGTCCTGTGGTCCGTTCGGCAGGTAATGTAGTTATTGTTCTACAAAAAATACTTTTAAACTTGAAGCCCATGCCACACTGGAGTATCTGTGCCCTAACTTTGCACCACCCCTCCGTCCCTCCTCCCTAACCTCTTTATCATTAGGAATGCTCCAGGCAGATTGCCTTCTATTCCCCACCTGTGTCAGCCCGGCACATGGGCTGGATTGTTAAGGACCTGTGCAATGTTCAGCATGGAGAAAATGTGTCAGTGGCATTCCTAATGATGAAGAGGGTGGGGAGGAGGGATGGAGGGGTGGTGCAAAGTTAGGGCACAGATACTCCCGTTTGGCACGGGCTTTAAGTTTAAAAGTATTTTTTTAGGACAATAACTGCATCACCTGCCGAAGGGACCACAGGACAGATCTTGGATTAAAAGCAGCTATCCGAAGGTACAAGTGGTTTGGGGCGTCAGATTGTGGGTACAGAGTCGCTTTAAGGTTCTTTGTTTGTTTTGACAGGACAAAGCAATGCACCCTGCTCTAGTTTTTTGTCCTGTTTTTGTTTTGTTTTGTTTGACAATGGAAGTAAATCTGTACAATATCCAATTGTACAGACAACCTGTTACATCCATATGACTGGTTTTCTTTTCAGTATGCAGTGAGAAAAGTATGACTCAACAGTGTGACAAAAACATGGTGTGAACCTAGCCGAAGGAAAGAAGTATGATTTATCCACTGATCTAGTTGGGTGAGGGAGCCTATTTTGGTGCAGTGGTCTGTGGTTTTCTGTAGCCCTTTTAATTATGTGTTACTATGAGGAGGAGTAATTACAGAGAGGTCTGGAGAAGAAGGAATCTTGGCTTATTTTTAGCTTCAGCTAATCACAATAATATAAGAAATGGTAGATCTGTGGACTGTAATAAAATCCTGTGTATGCTTTCAGTAATGAAAAATGTTATATGCAAAGGTTAATATTAAGAGTCTGTTCACTCCGATGACATGGTACCCTTCCATTAGGTTTCTATTACCCCTGATAAACAGAATAACATATTTCACATCGTTATATAAAGTATAAAAAATATGTAAAGGGATGGAAGGAAATAAGGTAGTGGAAACATGCAGGGCCGCTTCTGCCATGAGGCGGAATAAGAATTCTACCTAAGGTGGCAGATGTTTTGTAACCTGAGGGGGTCGCAACTCATTATGTTAATGTCAGTCTGACATAACTAAAATGGCAGAGCCCGTACAGCGTTCTTGCTGCCTTGCTGTCATCTCTCCCTGTGAGGCTTGTCCCTGCCGCCTGTTTCCAGCTGTTGCGTTCTATCATAGGTGCGTTCAGGACCATTGTGCATCACGCTCTCACCGCACAAAAAAATCCTGAACCCAATCAAATAAAGCAGCAGGGACGGCGTGACAGGGAAAGAGGAGAGCATGTAAGGAGGTGACCATGTTGGGAACAAATATACCTCTTGGGCGCAGTCCTGGCTACTAGAGGGCAACTAAACTAACTAGGCAGAGTAAATTCTAGACCAGGAATGCCAAACTCAAATAAACCGTGGGCCAAAATTTAAAAATTGGACAAAGCTGCGGGCCAACTTTTGATAATTATTGAAGTGCGAATGCCGCGGTGCTGGCACTGTCAGAGTAGCGTGCAGTGTTCCTGGCACTGTCAGTGGTGTGCATCTCCTAGAACTATGCACTATGGTAAATTACATGACATGATACATTGCTATCAAAAAACAAAAGGTGCAACAGCAACCAACAGGTGTAAGGGCTTACCGTATATACTCCTCCCAGCTTACACACGGTAAACACCTACTAGGAGTAGGTGTTTACCGTGTGTACGCTGGGAGGAGTATATACGGTAAGCCCTTACACCTGTTGGTTGCTGTTGCACCCTTTGTTTTTTTACTGTACTTTAGCCACAAGCAGCGTGCAACCTGCAGTGTGAACAGAGTCATAGATGCGCTGGAGTAGGGTCCATGTCTCAAGGTTGCCTTAACGTTGGCGACATGGTACACTCTGTTTGATCAAATAGTTTGCTAAGATCCTCACTTTTCTAAAAAAAAAAATAATAATAATAATTTTAATTTTTAATATCTACAGAATAGGTGTTTACCGTGTGTACGGTGGGAGGAGTATATACGGTAAGCCCTTACACCTGTTGGTTGCTGTTGCACCTTTTGTTTTTTGACTGTACTTAAGCCACAAGCAGCGTGCAACCTGCAGTGTGAACAGAGTCATAGATGTGCTGCCAAAATTTCCCTTTTTTTTTATGATACATTGCTATGACATGATTAAACCCCAACCCCAGCCCTTCCAATAGTGCCCAAATTGTAGCCAGCCCTTCCCAATAGTCTCATATAGTAGCCAGCCCTCCCTCTATATTCTCATATAGTAGCCGGCGCTTCCCAATAGTCTCATATAGTAGCCAGCCCTCCCCAATAGTCTTATATAGTAACCAGCCCTCCCCCATAGTCTCTTATATAGTAGCCAGCCCTCCCCAGTAGTCTCATATAGTAGCCAGCCCATCCCATAGTCTCTTACATAGTAGCCAGCCCTCCCTAAAGTCTCATATAGTAGCCAGCCCTCCCCATAGTCTTTTATTTAGTAGCCAGGCCTCCACCATAGTCTCTTATATTGTAGCCAGCCCTCCCCAATTGTCTCTTATATTGTAGCCAGCGCTCCCCAATTGTCTCATATAGTAGCCAGCCCTCCCCCATAGCCTCTTATATAGTAGCCAGCCCTCCCCATAGTCTCTTATATAGTAGCCAGCCCTCCCCATAGTCTCATATATAGTAGCCAGCCCTCCCCCATAGTCTCTTAAATAGTAGCCATGCCAAGCCAGATGTAATTAAAACTCTGAATTGCCTGGCGGGCCAAAAATAATGGCACCACGGGCCAGATTTGGCCCGCGGGACAGAGTTTGACATGACTGTTGTAGACTTAATATTGGTAATTCTACTGGGGGAACTATACCTACATGCTGCAGCTCTACCTATTGAAGGCAGCTATATTGGGGACAACCCCTACCGACCAGGAGACAGCTATAGCTACTAAGGGCAACTATACCTACTGGTCAATAGCTCTGCCTACTTTATGTTCCACACTGGGGTACAACTCTTTACCCACTAAGGGACACTTATCTACTTTACTGGGTTTTGTATGGTAATGATATGTACTCACTAAGTGGCTGATGGTGTGGTGGTATTATTTGACCTCTATTTATATTGGTTTCTGTACAGCAGGTTTTGTTGGTGATATTTGTTCCTTGTATGATGGTACTATTTAGTACTTATATGTTTCTTCTATAGAGGGTCCGGTGCTGTTTTGCACTGCATCTTTTATACACACTTACTTTTACTCATGATTTCCAAATTTGTGAGGGGTGGGGCACAATTTCAGTTTTTGCCTCAGGCAGCAGAAAGGCTAGAATCGGCCCTGGCTACATGCTACAACCATTCTAAGGATTTCTACTTCTTAAGGGTAGCTTAACACACACACCGTATCGCAGCGGATTTAAGCCAATCACTTATAAATACAGGTCCTCGAATCATTATCTTCAGTAAGGTGGTGTACAATATTCTTAGTTGTATCTGCTTGCTTGTTATATCTGTTTCTGATAAAGCTGGCTTATACTGAATTCCATTTGGGGTTATTATTACACTTTCTCGTGAATGGCAGATCTCATTTGTTAGTCCGTTATATGTTCCCTTCTGACTTACTGTTGAATAACTGAACAGATTTGTCATTAAGGAAAAGCAAGATGGCAACCCATGGGGCTAGCTAATGGCCGTTTCCTAGAAGCATGTATACATAGGTGCTGGAGGCAAGTGTAAATGGGCAAGGAGTGCTATTATTGTATATAATTTTTGTATTGGTCATTTTTTTTGGTACATTTTGTTTAGAGCTCAAAAGTGCAGTGAGATAGTGTATGCGCAAATGTGAAAAAACTGTCTAACACCATATGGATTCTTGTTTATATTGAACTGTTTAATTGGGACGTGTAGTGCAATAAGATGATGCTTACTAAAGTTAAGTGTTCTCTATATAAAAACGCATACAGACTTGATTGGTATGAACTGTTCACATAATGCTTTTTTTTTTAATTGATTAAAAGTTTTAACAAAGTATAATTATTTTTAGTGGACTGTAATCACTCTGACATTATACCTGCCTGCAATTAGGTTTATTTTTGTTTTACAGAGAGAACTGTGCCATGTGTATTCTATTTGGTGTACTTGATAGCATACTGTAATATATTCTGGCATATAATGGCTATACAATAGATTTATGGTGACATGTGGCTGAGACAATGCGCATAATTAGACTTTTAGCCCCCTCAAGACAGGCGAAACTTCAGGCCAGAAGTGGGCTGAGCCTGTTTGACACTCATCCACTGCCGGCCACATATGCACACCCTGTTGGTGCACAGCTGGAATGGCAAAGCTACTGCTTAAAATGCCTGCCATGTGTGTGCATTTTACCTGTTTTCACACTACTGCAGTACTAGGAACCGCAGCGGATTTCGCTGCAAACCTGCAGCGGATCGGGTACATGTGAAGGCACCCTTAAACACAATGCTCCAGAGAGTGTGCAAGCAGCAGCATGACATAGTGGAGTTTCAGACCTACAACTCAGCCAGTGGTACCTTTTCCCTACATTTCTCTTTAATTTATTAAGAGAAAAGGATAAACTTAACATAAAAAAAGAAAGACAAAAACCTATTATAACTTAAATTCACCAATTCTACGTCAAGATGCAGTGTTGTCACAAATTCGGGACGATGGTTACAGATGTGTATCCAGACATGGCCATTCACTGGGAGATATATAATCCCCCTGTATGATCAAAGATGTGGAAACACTCAAATCCAATGGCCTAACGGATAACTACAAGTGCGGCCAACCTAGGTGCAGCATGTGCAAGTATGCCGTTAAAACACAACGATATACTGAGAGCAAAAAAAAAAACTTATAAAATAACAGATTTTATCAATTGTAACAGCCAATACATAGTGTATGTTGTGGAGTGCATAGAGTGCCAGTTGTTATACCTAGGCTGCACAATAAGGAGATTAAAAACCCACATTAGAGAACATCTAATGAATGCAAAAAAAGGGGCTGTACCAAAACATCAGGAGGAGCAAAACACTTCTCCGAAGTACACGGTGGTGACGTAACAAGTTTCCTTTTCTATGGGATTAGGAAAATACCAAGACCCACAAGGGTCGGGGACTGGCGCAACAAACGGCTTCATCAGGAAGCCAAGAGTGTATTTAAATTCAATACTCGTCGACCACATGGACTCATTTTCAAGAATGGCTTGTTATATCACTTTTTACATTGATTACAGGTAGCATTGTGCACATATATTGTGGGATATAATGTATTGCATAGTGTATGGTATTGTTTATTGTATTACATGACATGATGTTTTGAACATGTTACTCCACGTCACGAATCACAGATGGTGCAGACATGGTAATTTTTAAATTGTGTGTGTTCATTATCCCGTGGGTCCCATGATGTGTGAAACGCATTGGTGATGGGCTTCCTATTTGGAGACAGCTTTTTCTATTATGCTCAATAAAGGATTGTTTTAACCATTTTTCTTTTGGAGTGCTGGATATCCTTACCTCCTTGGATTCGTTATTACTACAATGGTTGGCCACCGCTCAGACATCCGTGCTCCCTCCTGGCTACTACTACCAAGTCCACAGTCATTGAACAAGAGAGGTGAGCTGACCACGTTTTGCGCTTTATTCTTATATGTCATAACAACATACCCCACACATTCTATTTATACTAGCAGGTTCCTCATTTTATCAAGATGTTTCTTAGCAAGGCTGAAATATTAAAATGCAGTGGGGGAAACGGACTGTTTTACAGTAGATAGGAGAAGAACTGAATAAAGGGAAGTCCATTTCTAACCACAAACATTGTAAATACTTTGCTTTTAACAGCACTACTCACTGATTCTTTATCTTTGCTTTTTCTAATACCATGAAATACTATTTGAAGCCTTGGGAACACAGACAGTTTTTATCTTTTTCTAAAACTCCTATGTTTCTATGTATAGAGCCATATGAGGGTTTATTTTCAGAACCAATTGTACTTTGTAATAACACAGGAGCTACCCGCTCAGCCAGTCTGTGACTGCAGAGCTTTCCTGTCTTAGTCAATGATTAGCTGAACAGGTATTTCTGAGCGGAGGCGTGAGTTCAGTTTTCATCGGTCGGTGGGGCATTTGATAGTCAGAAGACCGATCATCACTGATCGCAATCACAGCATAGGTGTGCCAATGAGACAACCAGAAGCGGCACATGTCACAGTAATTGCAAAATTAATCACGTGATCAAGGGTACGGCTAGCTCCAGAAACACGTAGAAATTTTTTGTTAGAAGTACGCCGATGTGTCCATGGTCTTATGGGTCTTGGAATAAAGAAATTCTGATTCACCTGCAAATGCTGGTTCCTTGTATCTTGTTGGATTATTGGAGCACCTGTTGGAGCGGCGGACCGAGCATAGCATCATCCTTTGTCCCCTTTGTCCGGTGAGCTGGCTACTACAATTCTTATTCATAAAACAACGTCAACAATTGGTACTATTATGGCTGCCCTCTGCAAATATTTAGCTATCCAAACAGAACCTATTGGTCCACCTTCTTACTGCACCGCCCTCTGTGTCTGACTGGTGCACTAAGGTAGATCATATACGCACCATGGAAGAGCTAGCGAGCTGGACACTACAGTCACACACTATGTTTGTGAAGACCTGAACTCCTTGGTTGCAATACCTGACAGTCCACCAAGTGAAACTGTAACCTAGATCAGTCTCCCGGAATTGTGTTCTCTCACACACCCCCTCCTATAAGATGATAGATGACGATTTATGCCTCTTCGTCCGGTATGCATATTCGCTTTATTATCATACTTTCATTGTTTCTTATTGGTTACTATTTTCTAATGTTAAATGTAAAAAAAAAAAGTCATCATGATGTGGAATCTTTGCTCCATAGTCCCTACATCTCAGGGCCGACTGCTGGTACCCACTCGTCACTGGCTTGTCCTGACTCTGGCCAGGTGATCACTGATAGGTGTGAGTCAGTTACAGGAGACATGTTACAGTTTACCTGGCCCACAGAAGAGACAGTGATCACATGTCCTCTGTCTCAGAAGGGAGGGGCAGCACAGAAGAGTGGAGACAGAGTGGACCAGGCAGTAAGAATTTTCAGCAGGTGAGTCAGCATGTGACACAGACAAACAAACAAAATCATGAAATAAAAGCCTATTACAATAAAGCTTAGATTATGGGTGGGCATTGAACCGGGTTAACTCTTTCCTAACCGGAGTACCCCTTTATCTTATCTCTTAGAAGCAGAACCTTGAAAAAAGTGTGGGGAGACAGCTGACTGAAACCAACTTGTTCCCTATCTAGCAGTGGACAATTCCTTTCTTCAGTCTTTAAGAAAAAAGTTTGTATGTTGCAGTTTTCTGGATTCTCTGATCATGTGATTTAAAGTGACACTGTCACCCCCATTATTCATTTTTCAATCTTTAAAGATGTGTGTAACCCGCAAATAGCTCTCTGCATACCTTTTTGTATTTTTTTTTTTCATTAAGGCGGGTTGCTGAGAAATTATAACTTTGCTGAGTGTCTTCTAGCGCCACTGGGCGGGGCTTAGTCCCTGAAGCGCCACATAGCCCCGCCCAGTACATCGCCGTTGACCCCGCCCCCTTTGGCACGTCATATCTCCCGGCCGAAGCTCACAGTCTTGAGTACTCCAGGACGTCGGTGACGTGTGCGTCCACATCCCCCTGCGTCCGTCAAGTGATGCGCAGGCGCAGAAGGTGACCACCGGGTCACCCACATCCTGCGGATTATTCCAGCCGCACAGTCCCTCGCTGTTCCGAACGCTCCTGAGCCCTCGCTGTGGCTGTGAATCTCCTCACAGCCAGCAGCGAGGCGCGGAGATGCGGAGGTTCTTTTCGGCGCATGCGCAGTGCAAGGTGGACGCCGCAGTGCGTCTGCAAACTATCTCTGCACCTCGCTGCTGGCTGTGAGGAGATTCACAGCCGCAGCGAGGGCTCAGGAGCGTTCGGAACGGCGAGGGACTGTGCGGCTGGTATAATCCGCAGGATGTGGGTGACCCGGTGGTCACTTTCTGCGCCTGCGCGGCACTTGACGGACGCAGGGTGATGTGGACGCGCACGTCACCGACGTCCTGGAGTACTCAAGACTGTGAGCGTCGGCCGGGAGATATGACGTACCAAAGTGGGCGGGGTCAACGGCGATGTACTGGGCGGGGCTATGTGGCGCTTCAGGGACTAAGCCCCGCCCAGTGGCGCTAGAAGACACTCAGCAAAGTTATAATTTCTCAGCAACCCGCCTTATGAAAAAAAAAACGACAAAAAAGTATGCAGAGAGCTATTTGCGGGTTACACACATCTTTAAAGATTGAAAAGTGAATAATGGGGGTGACAGTGTCACTTTAAGGACTTTTCATGAAGAATGTAAAATAAAAATAATGCCACAAAAATACAGAACAAAAAGCAACACACGTTATTTTTACACGCTTTTTCAAACTGAAAAAAATGGAGCTGTAACTGACCTAGAAAAGGCACCCAAAAGTAAGAAAAAGCTCCAATAAAGAAGAATCGTTTTAGGCACAGGGGGAATTTACGGCAACAGGGATTCTGGTCTTAAACAAAGCCCTGTCCCCATGCACCCTGCTGGATTTACTAAGAGGTGTAAGCTGCTTAAGGCCCTATTACACGGAAAGATTATCGGCCGTATTCGGCCAATAATCGTCCTGTGTAATAGAAGGCAACGATCAGCCGACATGAACGATGTCGGATGGTCGTTGCTGTTGTTTGTCTTTCAACCACTGCTATCCTCTATGTTGCGTCCTCTATCCTCTAGCGATCACCCAGGCAGCCACCCTGCAGCTCCCTGCGGCCTCCCCTGCCCTTACCCGCTCACTGCCGCCGCATGTAATAAAGCTGAAAGCGCTCGTTGCTCCTGTATGTGACCCCCTGATTTTTATTTAAACTGGGTGTTTTATGTATAAATCTGTGCCCTTTCCCGTAGTTCAGGTGCGTCAATGATAAATTCCCCTATTGTGTTTTACTTTTGTTTTCCCTCTTGACTTTCAGCTAACATCTGGCTACAGCGTTTTAGTTAAATGAACTATGGCGGATGCTTTTCTAAGCAGTTTTTCCAGGCACCCTATGAATTAAGTAGAAATATGATGGGCAAAGAGCACAGTAATATGAATTCAATTATTAACATAAAATATTTATTGGAAAGCATATTGGCTGTTTTGGGTGTATTTAAGGACTTGTCTGATTATGTAATGGTCCAACGTCATTGACATGTATATCTAATTATGAACAACATAATGATACAGGACTGGTGGACATGATTTCCTTACAGCACATATTCCATCTTGCTCAATGGAAAGCTTGTTAGTCAAGAGTAGAATAATGTTGTGACAATTTTTTTGCCCTGAAAAATCCCCATGAGCCAGCATTCATCTTCTGAATACTATTTTGTTTAATGTGGCATTACAGTCTCCAAGGACCCAGTAGTAAAAGTCAATGAAAATAAGCGATCTGGACATGCAATAAAACACAGTCAGCTAATGTTTTTAAAAGGTCTTTGAGATTCATTCAGGGAATTTCCCCATAGTGGGATTATTAATGATTCAGTTCAAATCATCTTTGTGGCTTATTTTGGTCTTTTATTTTATTTTTTACTCTCTTACTTTTCTATAGTTATTTTACATTTTGTTGAAAAAAAAAAAAAGGAACAGCTCAACTAGTGGCCACATGACAGGCCTATGCAGCTTTAGAGATTATTCTGATAATTGTAATTTTCTAGAAAATTACTAGGCTCATTAGGCTGCTATTAGCAATCCCTCCACCGAAATCCTAAATCCTCTAATGTTCACCTAATGCTGTAAATATGTATGGTTTTACTAACTCAGATATGGATTTCACCATTTAATAACAAAAAGAGGAGCTCTGCAAGCTATGTGTGCAAAATTACTCCCAGATAAAGCGCTGCGGATTTGAGAATTTGTAGCATATTCTGAAAACTGAAAAGTTCTAATAGGATTTTTTTTTCAGGCCTAACTACCAGTTGATGTCAGAGCTGCTATTATTTAGATAATCTGGGGCAATTAACAATAATATGGGGTATTTAACAACTTAGATCAAATCTTGTCAAATGTAAAGCATATAATGGTAGAATCTTTAAAATTCACAAAAATATTTTTCTTTCAAATCAACTGGTGCCAGAGATTTGTGATTTACTTCTATTAAAAAATCTCAAGTCTTCCTGTACTTATCAGCTGCTTTATGTCCTACAGAAAGTGGTGTATCCTCTCTAGTCTGACACAGTGCTCTCTGCTGCCACCTCTGTCTATGTCAGGAACTGTCCAGTGCAGTAGCAAATCCTCATAAAAAACCTCTCTTGCTCTCCAGACTTTAAAGAATGCCACTTTGTGCAGGACATACAGCAGCTGGTAAATATAAGAAGGCTTGAAATTTTTAATAGAAGTCAATTACAAATCTCTGGCACTTTCTGGCAACAGTTGAAAAATTTTTGGTGAACTTTAATGCCCTCCCCCCTTAAAGTCAACTACGTAAATCCAGGAGAATATTAAACTGACAATAATCATCGGGTGGAAGAATAGATGCAAGAAGGAGGAAGTCTACAGAGCAAAGAAGAGGAAATTAAAATGGATTGGGCAAACAACAATTCTTTCCCATTACACAATGTGTCAATGTACATTATTTATGTAAGTATCCACCATGGAATACAGTTTTGGGTTCTAATGTACATAGGCCCAAAATCTTGGCTTTATCACTTCAGGAAGAAACCTATTTGACATTTGGGACAGCAGGTATTCCTTGGGTATTGTTTTGCTATATTTATTTTGTGCCTTGGATTACGAGCATAATTTGTTCTGGCACCACGCTCGTAATCCAAATCACTCTTAAACCAAAGCAAATTTTCCCATAAGAAATTATTGAAATGCAGACAACTGGTTCCACATCCCCAAAAATAATGATTTTTTTCTGAATAACATGTAAAACTAATGAAACAAACATTTGGAAAGCTGGATATGTGGTATTTTAAGTTACTGTACAGTATAGCTATCAGCTTGTGGTGTATAATGTATAGTAAGTGCATAAGAATGAAAAAACAGCAGCATTTTGTAGATTAGCGTAGTACAACAGGCTAGAATAGAGCAACAGGGCTGCTGTCAGAGGGCTGTGTGGTCACATGACTGCAATAGGGAAGTGGCGTGTGTTCAGCATGGACCAATCAGGAAGTGAGAATCCCAGAGCTGTTCAGAAGGACAGTGACAGAAACTTTTCTATACAGCAGCGTGTATAGCCAAGTATAAGTGCAGGCAGATTATAGCAGGAATGGAGGGGATGGGAAACACAAGGGCTTACTTGATGCTATATAGTAAAATAACAGACATATCAATTTATAGAAAACCTGGTAGGGATATCTGATGGTAGTGGATCGTTTGCATTGAACATATTGGGAAAACATACAATTAAATAAATAAAATATCATTTACCTGAATGGAGGAATGTAACTTTGTAGAATTAAATAAAGTGCATAGATACAAAACAGCCCAAATGGAGGAATAAAATATGCTAAGTAGTATATTTTCAGGACTACAATAAGATCTAGTGAAGCATAGGAAATGAAGATGCGACCTATGGTCGTGGTGAGACAGAGTGAATAAGGAAAGGGCCAATATATTTGAAGAATAAGAATGTGACATCACTTCTGGTAGATATAATTAGAAGTGCGTCACATGAGAAGCGAAAATCAAAAGGAAGAAATGACAAAGTAGGACAAAAGACAAGTAAAGAGCATGGGAAGTCAGTAGAATAGTAGAAATAGAAATGTAGAATATCACACAAAAAATAAAAATCTTACTATTTAAAGTGTCACTGTCATTATAACTTTCAAAATCTAAATCAACAGTAGATGTGATGTAAAGCGAGTCTGCAATATACATTAAGTTTTTTTTTTTTGTTATCATGCTGTAAAACAAAGTTGAACATACCAGAAATGCAGGTCCAGTCTCCTGAAGGCAGATTTTCTGACTTGTGCTGGTTGTAAATAACAGACTAAAGACAGGAATTCCGGCCAGTACAGAGAGTCACAGCTCAATGTGTCCATCAATCACATGACTGCCTTCTCTCTGTGAGCGCTCAGATGGCCTGGGATACACAGGACTTCCTGTTTTCTGACTGTTTCCTGTTTTTATGAGAAAAAAAAAATCAGAAAAGAGGAAGTGCCGTGTTTTCCATAATAATTAAAAAAAACAATGAATGTAAATTGCAAACTTGCTTTATATCACATCTATTCTTGATTAAGATTTTGAAAGTTATAACGACAATGACACTTTAAAGCCTGTGAACCGGAAGAATACTGATGGGATGTGTTCCAAATGGCAGAGGTGGCTATGACAAAGCAGAGAATCATGTATAGATAATGTAAAAACTGTAGACATTGATCTTAGACTCTGTATAGATGAGTGAGTGAGCTGTTCTTACTGTCTGTCCTGCAATTTTGTGATCTGCATGATGTCAAAGAGACCAAACAATTCACAGGTGACAGGTCCCTATTGAATAGTAAGATGTACAATACTGCACAATGACTCGTATTTGTCAGGTTATGCCAACAGACTGCTCTTTTACTTATGCAAAGAACAAATTCTAATGCCATTTTGTATGTGACCTGCACTTAAGATTTATTAGACTAAACTGGGTCAAGGCAACATTCTGTAACCAAGTTCAATTGAAAGCTGGTATTGCTCATTATAATACAATGAAAGTTGGCATTGAAACTATATTCTCTGAAAAGGCAACCCTTAATTCTTTGATCTTTTTACTATAAAATAATTAAAGATGAGCAAGTAGTACTCGATCAAGTATGAAAATGAATATTGCACTATTCTACGTATTCGTTCTCGATTGAGTATTGGGTGAAAACACAGTACAAATTTGATTCTCCTTCCACCATGGTTGCCGCTTTTTTTTTCAAGCCAATAACCATGCAGGGAGGCTGTGACTGGCCCTAGGAGCATGCATATATTGCAAGAACAGCGTCTACATTGATTGGATGGCTTACTCACATGACCTCGAACTATATTGCCTTAGCTCCCACTGCTCAACATCAGATGCCATCTTGATACTAGTTAGAGAGGGATCTTGGACTACGGGCAGTTATGATTTTAGATTATTTTAGGCAGGAAAGACCCCAAAAGCCCTTCTTAACACCTTAGCATCCCATGACGTACCTGGTACGTCATGGTGGGGCAAGGGGGGTTCAGAAAGGGGTCCCGCCGGGACCCCGCTCTGAACGGCACCGCTCCCGGCTGCTATGTGTAGACGGGGAGTGCCTCTATTAGGTCCTGTTGCTGCGACAGCTAATTAAGCATTTTAATGCAGCTGTCAAACCTGACAGCTGCATTAAAATGCTTTGTACCTGTAGTCCCTGGTGTCTAGTGGGTCGTACTTTTGCCCGGGCCTCGGCGTCGCAATGACGCTGATCCCGGCTCGGCAATACATTGCTCTGGCCTGCAGCAGGCCAAAGCAATGTATCACCGATCTAATGGATCATTGCTGTGTATATACACAGCATTAATCTCTATGAGAGATCAGTGCTGTGTATATAGAAGTCCCCCAGGGTTAATGTAAAAAAAGTAAAAAGTGTTCTTATTAATAAAAAATCCCCTCCCCTATTAAAAGTCCAAATCACCCCCCTTTTCCCATTTTATAAAAATAAATAAATAAAGCATATTTGGTATCGCCACGTGCATAGTAGCCCGAAATATTAAATTATCACATTCCTGATCTCTCACGGTAAGCAGCGTAAGCGCCCAAAAAATTCCAAAGTGCAAAATTGCGCATTTTTGGTCGCATCAAATCCAGAAAAAATGTAATAAAAAGTGATCAAAAAGTTGCATATGTGCAAACAAGGTACCGATTAAAAGTACAGATCATGGCGCAAAAAATGACACCTCACACAGCACCACAGACCAAAGGATAAAAGCGTTATAAGGATGGGAATAGAGCAATTTTAAACACATTTAGTTTTTTTAAAAGGTTTTCATTTTTTAAAAGCTGTCAAATAATATAAGCAAGTTACATATCGTTGTAATCGTACTGATGTAAGGAACATAGATAACATGTCAGTTTTACAATAGGGCGAACGGCGTAAAAGCGAAACTCCCTGAAATCAAAACAAATTCCTTTTTTTTTCAATTTGACAGCGGTTTTTCCAGTTTTGCAGCCTATTTTATGGAAAAATAATGCCTGTCATTGCAAAGTACAATTGGTTTCGCAAAAAAAAATAAAGGCTCATATGGATCTCTAGGTGAAAAAATGTGCTTGCTGCTGGCGAGGAGCAGCGAGCATTCTGCTCAGCCCGCATCCTTGACTTCATCGGGCAGTTAAGCAGGTGGTGGGGTACACCGCTGTTTAAACCAGAGCAGCGCGACCAGGTGGTCAAAGTGATAGCGGAAAATACTTCAAATGAAATGAGTGATCCCACCTTTGGCAACTACCAGGAGCTCTTCTCAGGTTCTTTTTCTCAGACTCCTCACAAGTACTGCAAGTATCGCAGCAGGTACCTGATGATTTTGTTTGTACTGATGCCCAAACATTGGAGCATCCGCCATCTCCAGGTGATGATGGTGTGGACCGGCAACTTGAGTGTCAAATGATCAGTGATGACGACGAGACACAGTTGTCAGAAAGGGAGGTTGCTATGTCCAATGGTCGGGAGGAGGAGCAGAGTGAGGAAGTGGAAGAGGGGGTGGTGGACGTTGAAGTGACTGACCCGACCTGGGCAGGTGTTAATGCTAGCAAGGATAGCAGGGAAGATGGTGAGGCATGAGCAGCAGCAAAACAGGCAGGAAGTGGCCGAAGAAAGAGGACAGTACAGATGGAGAAGGCAGGCTAGGGCAAGCAGGCCAGCATCTCTTCACCGTAGCACCCCCTCACGCAAAGCTCCCCTATCAAGGCCTCAGTCTTTGTTGGAGTGGAGATATTTGAAAGAATATGTGGATGATAAATTGAGCGCAGTTTGAGCAAGTTGAGTAGGGCCTCTGAAAAGAGCAACCAGGCCACCTCAGGCATGTGGCGGCACATGGAAGCTAAGCACTGGACTGAGTGGGAGAAAGCATACAAACGACAACCTGCACCAGTGGGTGACGTCACTGTCCTTTCCCCTGTTTTGGGTGCTGGCACTGCAGTCCAGTTCACCAGCCAGAACACATGCACACATGCTGCATCTACCCCTTTGCCTTCATCTGCCACTTCTTCTGCACCATCATCCACCACATCTACTTCCACGTCCCTTCAGTTGTCCATATCCCAGTCTTTTGAGCGCAGGCAGAAGTATCCCTCCACTCACCCACCTGCACAAGCGTTAAACGGCCACATTTTTTAAACTGCCGACACTGGAGATGTTGCTGTTTAGGCTTGTTGAAAAGGAATCTTTCCGTACCTGATAGCGGCAGTCATCCCTCACTTTTCGGCCCTTAGCCATCACTATTTTTCTCGCTCAGCCGTCGCAGCCTTATACCAGCACATGTCCAGTAACATCAAGCATGCCCTAAGTAATGCGGTTACCACAAAGGTCCACTTGGCCACCGACATGGGGACAATCGCTTGTGGCCAGGAATGTTACATTTCACTGTCGGCACACTGTGTGAACATTGAGGAGTCTGGGACCTGGTCGCACCCTGGGATGGCACACGTGCTACCCATGCCCAAGATTGTGGGCCCTAGGTCTGTCAGGGTTTCCGCAACATTTTATGACAGTACGGACAACCCCCTACTTCAACAAAGAGTGTGAGCTGTGATGACGCTATTGACAGCTTAAAAAGAACACTTCTCTGTACACCTAAAGAATCTCTGATCACTATTAGGGAGAATGTGTTCTGGATGAAGGAGGCCAGGATAGAAAAAGGCATAACAATGCTTTACACCCAGAGCACATTTGTGTCGGTTTCGCAGCGCCAATTTCAGGAGGAGCAGGAGGAGGATTCTGTTGTCTATACTCAAGTTGGGTCCATTCCATTTGCTCAGCACAGATGGGGCGATGAGGAAGAGGCAGAGGAGGAGATAGAGAGTTATCCAACTGGTGGGGGAAGCGTAGTCATGCCTTTTCAGAATCTGGCATACATGGCTGACTTCATGTTAGGCTGCTTTTTCCAGGACAAACATATTTGACAGATTCTGGCTAGCAAAAAATACTGTCTCTTCACACTCCTCGACTCCCAGTATAAGGATTACATCTCCTCTCACTACGGTAGAGGAGAGGAGCAATAGGTTGGCGCAATACCAAGGGAGAACCTGATTCAAAACATGATGGAAATGTTCCCACCTAACATCACTGGTGCCAAGCAGCATAGGTCCGCCCAAAGTGTGGAAACATGCAGCAGGTTTACAACCAGCATGGGAACACTCTTTAAGGTGTGGAACACTTTAATGGCACCCCTTTGGGAAATTTACACCATGCGAGACAAGTATCCTCGGATGTTGATTGAGTACCTGGCTGACAGTAACCCTGTCCTTCCTGATCCCTGTGTCCAAGACAGGTGGCTAGAACTGTCCCTCTATGCCTTGGAGCTGCTGGCCTGCCCTGCCACCAGCGTTCTCTCTTAGAGGGTATTCAGCGCATCCGGGGGATTATCACTGACAGGCTGAGGCTTATAAAACAAAACAAAACAGGTACTGGATTGACCCAGACTTTGCATCTCCAGTGGTGGAAAGCAGCAAGACATGAAGTCCCTGGATTTACCCAGACTTTGCATATCCAGTGGTGGAACGCAGTAAAACATGAAGTCCCATGCCATACAATTCCCATGCACCCCTATCACCCCAACAAAGTGTGTAAAGTGTATGGTTTAGCCAACTTCCTCCTCCTTTTACGGATACGATTACAGCAATTTTTTAAGGCTGGATGCTTCTGGATTCCTGCTCACAACTTTTGGAGGGCTCACCTCAAGGGCCTCAAACAGATTTTTTTAGGGCTCTCTTTGCTGAAGGGCCTCAAACTGAATTTTTGAGGGCTCACCACAAGGGCCTCAAACCCACCTCAAGGGCCTAAAACTCCATTTTTGAAGCCCTCCAAAAATTCTGTTTGAGACCCTTTAGGTCAGCCCTCACCTCCAGACTTGTCTCCCATTGAGTACATATGGAACATGATTGGTCAGCAATTGCAAAGGGAGTTGCTAGCAGCAGATCTTTATTATTTGCATACCCAAATGCATTTAGTGTTGCAGAACATTCTTCACAGAACCATTAATAACCTTATTAATAGTTTGCCAAAGCATGTAATTGCATGTATTTCAGTGTGTGGTGATCATATGCCTGCTTTGTTTTGATAACCTGTTGCCTTTGGTTAAGACCCACTAGGTTTGGTCACTCATGCTCAAACAGTTCAACTGTCTCTTGATCTATCCCTTTAGTACTGGCAGTTGGTTTTCACTTCACAAGCCAGCAAGAGAATGTCAGGAACGTAAGTGAAGTACAGAGGAGAAGGGTCAGAGGGAGGACAAAAACAGTGAGCCCTAGCCTGGACCCACTCCCTTGGCCCTGCCTACTTTCTACCAACAGCCCTAGGCGACTGTGGACAACCATGGTGAGGGTCCCTTATATGAAGCTATAGTGAAACCACAGAACAATAGGAAAAAAGGAAGCACAGCAGCACCAATAGGAAAAATAAGCAAAAGGGTGCACGTCTCACCAACCGGGCCCCGGACGGTCACAATCCAAAAAAAGAACAGAAGGCGGCACATCCAAAAAAGGTGTCCAAGTTTATTTCAGTACATCAGAGTGCAACGTTTCGGCTATATTAGCCTTTCTCAAGCAGTGGTACAACACACAGTGTAAACGAGATATATATAGCACACAGCATAATCAATGTGAGTAATCAATCAGTGATAAATCAATTATTACAAAGCATCAAAAAATATCAAATGTCATACTAGTATATGTGGAGAAAACATGTCAGCATATACGGGGACCTAGGTCCTAAGTGACCCACAAAACTGATCGTGTAGCACAGCAATCTATAAATATGAAATCTTTAACATTTATCTAATGAGATCCCTATCTACCCAGGTGCTCTTACTAATGATAAAAGATAACTTAACAAATAAACCCATGTGGGTATACATACATCGGGCAGGCTCGGGGATACGGCAGGCATGGGAACGCCGTCCCTCCCGGGTCACGTCACACCGCAGCGCCGCTCCCCCGTGTCACGTGATCGGACCCAGTCACATGACTGCCGTGTCTGGCATCGGGTCTGAGCATGCGCCGTGTGGGCGACGCCGTCCGGAAGGACGTCACTCACCATATGCAGTAAAAAAATGCCATGTTGTGTAAGGGCATCTATGCCCTTAGTCACCCAAACATTAGAGCTATCAAAACAAAAATTATTAACTAGAACTCATCATAAATAGCATGTATCGTACTGGGAATAAACCATGTATTAAAGGAATAATAATGAAGAGGAAAACACAGGTCATACATGGGGTATGTAAAACATTTAAGGGAAAAGAACCAATTGGCCATATCTTGTGAAGGTAAAGGGGCTCATATATTGGGATATAAGGACCGCGGACCAAATGCCAACTAATAGTGCTTCTGCTATGCCATTCCGACACCAAAGTCACCGCAGTTGGGGTGCTGAACTTCCATCACGCCGTGTTTCCACCTCGCGTCAGGGTCTGCAAATGGAACCGTCAGTCCATCCCTAAGTCCTATATATATATACCGACACTGGCCTAGTTCATGAAAGTGGCTTACGCAAAAAAAAGTGGGTTTTTACCACCTATAAATAATCCTATTGTTGACACATTTATGCATACGGTTAAATGTCAATTAACTAAACTCAAAGAGAGTCCCTAAAAAAATTTTTTTGCCAACATGACAAGAGCAGAAATGACAGCTTTACATAACATACAAAACAACAAATCACTCACCATCAAACAGGCCGACAAAGGCGGGGCGGTGGTGGTGATGGACACTAGTGATTATGTAAATGAGATGCTGAGACAACTGACTGATACAACTGTTTATGAACGACTTGATGGTGACCCTAAATTCAGGATAAAAAACACAATTGACCAACTCATCTCTGAAGCTCATTCCATCAACATCATAGATACAGCACTCAAAGAATTCTTGACAGTTAAATTTCCTATTACACCGGTCCTATATGGACTACCAAAAATACACAAAACAACAGACAAACCTCCTGCCAGACCCATTGTATCTGGCATGGGCTCTCTATTTAACCCGCTGGCACAGTTCTTAGATAGAGTTTTAAGAGAACATGCAGTATCCGCCAGATCTTACATTCGAGACACAGCTGATTTTTTGAACAAACTTACTGAAATAGAAGTTCCCCCTGACTGCATTCTTGTTTCATTTGATGTGAAAGATCTATATACTTCCATTAACCACACTAGAGGCCTGAGAGTCATCAAACAGACATTAGACACCTGTGAGTTTTCCCAACATACAGTCGATTTTTTGATGAAACTTTTGGAGATTATTTTGACTGAAAATTATTTTTTATTTCAGGACAGTTTTTTTGTTCAGCGGAAAGGGACAGCTATGGGCTCCAACGTGGCGCCGACATATGCTAACATCTTCATGTCGGCGCTGGAGGAGTCCCAGATATATACCTCACACCACTTCGGCTTAGTGCTGAGGTGGTGGAGGTATATTGATGATATTTTTGCCATCTGGACAGGAACAGAACAGGATCTACATGATTTTTTCAATTTCCTGAATTCAATTGACGAGGACATTAAATTCACAAGGGAATTTTCAAGGGAGTCCCTTAATTTTTTGGACACCCGGGTCTTCGTACAAGACAACAAACTACAGACTGACTTATATTCTAAGCCAACTGACCGCAATACACTGTTACATTTTGACAGTTTTCATCCTCGTGCTATGGTTGAATCTCTACCATACAGCCAACTTCTTTGAGTTAAACGCATTGTTCAAGACCCACAAACATGTGAGACACAACTGGACAGGATGTGTCACAGATTCTCAGAAAGGGGTTACCCCAGACGCATAGTGGGTGACATGAGAAACAGGGTTACACAGGTAGATAGAGACACCTTACTATCCCCTAACATTCCACAACCCAAACCACACAGAGTGGCTTTTGTTTCCACTTATGGTACAGAAAGCAAAAGGGTAGCAAATGTTATCCGCAGATCCTGGGGTATACTTACTGATGCTTTCCCAGGAATTCACCACACCTCCCATTATGGCATATAGACGCCCCAGAAATTTGAGGGATAGATTGGTAAAGGCAGATCTAGGCCCCAACACGAGAAGCACACAAACATTCCTAGGCGCACCCAAAACTGGGAGTTTTCCATGCTTGGGGTGCGGTAACTGTAATCAAATGATCAAGGGGGAGGAGTTCATTCATCCACTCACAGGTCAGAGATACCCAATTAAACAACATCTAACCTGCAGGTCTGACTTTGTGGTATATATTCTACAGTGCCCCTGCAAGAAACTGTATGTAGGGGAAACCACGGGCCAATGTCGATTAAGGATAAACCAACATAAATCCACCATCAGAACAGGCAAAACTGAACTCCCAGTACCCCAACATTTTTTATGGATCACAACCATACAGTCAACGACCTCAGATTCACTGTGGTGGATCAAATCCCTAGACTGAGACGAGGGGGCGACAGGTTAAAAAGGTGCGAGTTAAAATGGATATACATGCTTAACACACTTACCCCCATTGGTATGAATGTGGACTTCAAAATTGGACCATCCATGAGTGCTTAAATTCTTCTCCCTGCCCTTCTTTTCCTTCCCGTTCTTTTCCCCTTTCCCCCCGTTCCCCTCCCTTCTCCCCCCCCCTTTTCTTTTTCCCTTTTCCCCCCCTTCCCTTCCCCCCCCCCCCCTTTTTTTTTATTTTTTCCTTCCCCCCCCCCTTTTTTTGTCTATTCCAGTGGTGACCACTCGGTCCACCAACGATATATGGAAACAGAGTACAACACATTCTTCTACTATTTATTTTGATTATGCTACATAGTACAATGGTACGATAATATGGGAATGCCTTTTTGATTCTTTGTATGCTTAATAGCCTTTCTCTCTTTTTTTCCAGATTTCTGGATGTTGAACATTCTAAAACCCAGGAGTGGGACATCGCAGACATCGTCCAGGACCTGAATTGGGGATTTTTTTTAAAAAAAAATTTCTATCTTTTTTCATGCCTATATATCACTAGAGCAATTATTTATGATTTTTTTATGGTTATCGCACTAGTATGTCACTCATTTCATTGGAGCTATCAAATTAAAAGCTTATGCTTTATTAATTATGTTTTGTCTATAGTCTTTAGTTTATCACAGGTCCATTATTGAACTAGGCCAGTGTCGGTATATATATATAGGACTTAGGGATGGACTGACGGTTCCATTTGCAGACCCTGACGCGAGGTGGAAACACGGCGTGTTGGAAGTTCAGCACCCCAACTGCGGTGACTGTGGTGTCGGATTGGCATAGCAGAAGCACTATTAGTTGGCGTTTGGTCCGCGGTCCTTATATCCCAATATATGAGCCCCTTTACCTTCACAAGATATGGCCAATTGGTTCTTTTCCCTTAAATGTTTTACATACCCCATGTATGACCTGTGTTTTCCTCTTCATTATTATTCCTTTAATACATGGTTTATTCCCAGTACGATACATGATATTTATGATGAGTTCTAGTTAATAATTTTTGTTTTGATAGCTCTAATGTTTGGGTGACTAAGGGCATAGATGCCCTTACACAACATGGCATTTTTTTACTGCATATGGTGAGTGACGTCTTTCCGAACGGCGTCGCCCGCACGGCGCATGCTCAGACCCGATGCCAGACACGGCAGTCATGTGACTGGGTCCGATCACGTGACACGGGGGAGCGGCGCTGCGGTGTGACGTCATCCGGGAGGGACGGCGTTCCCATGCCTGCCGTATCCCCGAGCCTGCCCGATGTATGTATACCCACATGGGTTTATTTGTTTATGTTATCGTTTATCATTAGTAAGAGCACCTGGGTAGATAGGGATCTCATTAGATAAATGTTAAAGATTTCATATTTATAGATTGCTGTGCTACACGATCAGTTTTGTGGGTCACTTAGGACCTAGGTCCCCGTATATGCTGACATGTTTTCTCCACATATACTAGTATGACATTTGATATTTTTTGATGCTTTGTAATAATTGATTTATCACTGATTGATTACTCACATTGATTATGCTGTGTGCTATATATATCTCGTTTACACTGTGTGTTGTACCACTGCTTGAGAAAGGCTAATATAGCCGAAACGTCGCACTCTGATGTACTGAAATAAACTTGGACACCTTTTTTGGATGTGCCGTCTTCTGTTCTTTTTTTGAAAACACAAAACAGAGACAAGAAAAATGCCAAAGAATACTTATACAGGCAGGGGTCAAACAAAAAAGCAATGCCACACAAAATTAGGAACCAAGAGAGTAGTCAGAAAAACAAGAGTGGAGGTCAGGAAAGCCAGATAATAATGTAGAAAAGGATATGGGGATGCTTATATGCTAGTAATTCTAATAACCAGCAAGTACTGGGAGAATGAGAAGACATTATAAAGGAAGTCCGGGGCCCTGTCCAGAATGTAATTGGACAGGCCCCCTTATCCTCACTACAATCACCTGTAAAGACCTATAACTGCCAGTCACAGATACCTAACGAGCACAGCTTCAGGATTCATTATATTTATGAGAATATTAATAGAGATTGTAAAACTCATTGCTTACTAGCTCATTGTAAATCTGCCGGAGTGCGCTCTTGGAGGCCAGGGCCACACCCCAGCCGAGGAGGAGGAGGACATCGCTGAAACACAGGGAAGGTAAGGTTCTGATAGAGGGATTTTAGGAAAGTGTCTGCACAGGCAACAGCAGGGTCACATTTAAGTGAGGAAACCAGGAGGTAATCAGATGCATAGGAAGGAAAAATGGCGCTAAAAACAGCAGATTTGTACTGCTTTAAAGTTTATAGTAAATATCTTATTTTACCTTCTTTGCTTCCTGACACAAACCCTTTAACGTCCTCCTGTCGTTATGCAGGTCTATATTGACCTGCGGTCCTGCTACTAAAAGATAGTGTTACCATGGCTACCAATTAATTCCAACCATCAACAGGTCATCAGGGCACGGACGAGTGAATAGGCCAAAACTGCATGCATCCTCTTGGCCCTGGCGTCTCTCTGTTGGCCTGTCCTTATTTATGTACATACAAATGAATAACAATAAGCCACCAACATCAATAACAAAACAACGTATCAGGGTACAGGACATACGAATCAATTTATTTGCAAGTTTGTAATAAAGAGACTAAATTAGTCATACTTGACTTGCATATCTGAGAGTTCATTCAGACCTAATGGTCCGAGAGCTTCCAGTCTCAGGATTAACTGTTGTTATAAAATTCAAAATCAACAGTAGATGTAAAAAAAAGCATGTTTGCAATCTACATTCTTTTTGTTTTCTGTTATCATGCTTTAAATGTGTTTAGTCTGTTTTTTACAACCAGCACAAGACTAAAAATCTGTCTTCAGGAGACCGGACCTGGATTTCAGGTAAGTATAGCTTTATTGTTAAGCATGATAACAAAAAAAAATAAAATTCATGTAAATTGCAAATTTACTTATTTCACATGCCCTGTTTATTCAGAAAGTTGTAATGTAATGTAACTGACACTTTAAAGGTCTGCTGTGTCTATCGCCTCCTGCTGGTAAATGTTTAATTTGTAATAGGCCCATGAAACATGTATTGGATAGTACATCCCCCATGCTCAGAGTGTACATGTGCAATAAGACTCCTATGTGCATCCTCCACCCATACGCTTATGCTCGGCAAATCTTTTAAACAAGACAAATAGTCTTACCAATGTAAAAATACCTGCAACTACATATCACTGAATATACTACGAAGGGGTACGACAGGTAATGAAATCCTTCACCACCCAGTTAACTCCTCCTAAATGTACATCTTAACATTATTCCGATAATTACAATAATTACAGTGACCACACTTGTAATCGCCTGGTAAATCATTCCTTTATAATCACGTCTCTTTCCATATTTGTGAACTAAGACGGCCTCTCCCCAATTCGTCCATTAAAATGAATGTACCACTTTCATGTAACCTTATTAATGCTGCAGCGCTGATTGTGCTGGCCCTTTTCTCAACCCGTGCCCAGTTCCTGATATCTCTGCTGTTTTACAAACATGCTAAAGGGGATTAAATGTGGAGGCAGAAGCCCTCCTGGAGCTGCTCTCTATTCACTACCTTCTCAGATCTTTCATCTTGTAGTTCCATAAGGGATTTTAGTACATACCTATCCTCTTGATCAAACTGAGGGTGCATACTAAAAGCCAGAACCCCAACCTCAACTGGATTCTCCCCTGGAGTACTTCTTGACTCTCCTGTCTAGGCCTATTGAAGAAAAACTTTTTAAAATGTAACTTTCTAATTCTTTTATGGTAACTCCGTCATAAATTCAGTGGAATCAAAATCAGTGCTTATATTAGTAGTGGTGCACAATCAATGGTCAGTGTCAGGTCTGTTAAATTAATTACTGCTGTCACCACCCCCCTTCAACTCCCCCCCACGATGTCTTCAAGGGTAGAGATAAGCAAAGCAAGTCCAGTAAAGCTGACACAGACCCAAGAGTGGCAGCCCACTCAGCTGGTTATTGACTAACTCAGACAACGCCAGTGATTGGCTGAGCATGTGGCACAGGGGAAGCATGGACAGGTATGTATTGTTACTTGTAATCTCTAGTCATGAACATTGACAAATACCTCCTCCAGGATACGTGCTTCCTTTTGTACAGGGGAGTTGACAGCAGTTCACACTGTCCGATAATAAAAACACTTAAGTGGTAGTGCTAAGACTTTTCTGTTTTTGAGTATTTAGCAGGTCCTGTGCCTTTTTGTGTTATTTTGGGACATACTTGAAATATTACATGCCACTTTTATTATATCTCAAACTGTTTGTCCATGTGCAAGGAGCTAATGTAATTACAGTGTCAGACAAGATTCTTCTATGTATATGGACTTGACAATTTACAATCCAATCTTTCAAATATTTATAAAATTAGAATTAATGTCTGTCTGTCCTTTGTAGGCATCTAAATGCCTGAACTACTTGACCCCAACTTTGGCACAAAGGTGTCCAGGAACAAGATCTTGTAAGTAGAAAATATATAATTCAAAGCAAAAAGATGTTGAACCTGGCTACACCCAAAGCCTCGCTGTTTTTATTAATTATAACTTCCAGGAAATCTTTCATCATTCGCTTCTCACGGTATTGTATTACTCTACATGTTCATTAACAATATGCTTCTCATCTTTTTAGTGTCTGACTACCCCACCTTTTATATTTTCCCTATACATTTTCCCTGTCTGGGAATGAGCTCTTTGTCATAAGGCATTGCATGCAATTTTTATTATTCTGACAGTGGATTCACTTTATCAAAGATTGTCACAAGCAGGATTGATGTGTTTAGCCCAAGGTAGTCTGTGAAATGCCAGGAAAAGGCCTCAGAGTTGGGAAAATAAATTGTGAGTGGCTTTAAAACTAATGGATTTAATGCAGCTATAGTTTAGAAACATAGCTAGGGTTGTAACTACTGGTGACTAGAGATAAGTGAAGCAAATCTAGCAAAAATATGAGAAGTTGACGAAGTGACTTTTTGCTAATTTCATTAACAAAAGTTGCCCCCCCCCCCAAAAAAAAAAAAGGTTTATTCACTTGTCCACGCTCCCTTGGTGTCCTTCTTCAGCTGTCTCATGCCCACTCAGGCAATCACTGACTGAAAGATAGCACCATGGCTAGTGATTGGCTGAGTGTGCTGTCACTCTCGAGATACAAGAGTGACAGCCTGCTCAGCCGATCACTGGCTGTGGTGTTGTTCTTTTTCAGTAAGTCAGTGATTGGCTGAGTGGGCTGTCACTCTTTGCTTAGCCAATCACTGACTGAGAAGGGACAGCGTACAACCAGTGATTACCTCAGTGGGCTGTCACTCTCTAAACAAAAGTGACAGTCCGCTTAGCCAGTCACTGGCCGCTGTGCTGTCTCTCTGTCTCTGTTCTCAACATCACTGACCAAGTAACAGAGCCATGGCCAGTGATTGGCTGAGCAGGCTGTCACTATCGAGATACAAGAGTGACAGCCCACTCATCAAATAACTGACTGAGAAAAGACAGCACCACTGCCAGTGATTGGCTGAGCAGGCTGTTCACATGGTGTATGGTGTTATATGCATTTAATTAGTTTTTTCACCATAACTCACACTGGGACCTGTGCTAAGGTTTTTTTTCTACTATGGATTTAAAATCCACATTGTGTAAAACATGTGTAACGTTATTTATTCTGTGCAAAAAATGGGGCTCATCCATGTCCAAACTATGGCAAAATCTACAGCAGAAGAGAATAAAATACAGACAGAAAACTAAGGGTATATTTTGGACTGCTGTGGATTTTCCTGTATATTTTTATGTCTGAAATGTGAGTTTTGGCATTTGGTTCATTACAGGGTTATGTATTATATATGTTCTGGGTCACCACAGCAGGTGGCAAATATTCACACAGTTATTGTGGAAACGCTCGTGTTAAATTTATGCGTGCCCAGATTAATGCCATCTCTGCTGCTCTCCCCAGGGCAGTGGGCGTGTGAACCCCCCCATAGGGCACACTTATGGGGTAACTGGACAGGACTAATGGTAAAATGATTATTGTGGGTATGTGTATCACATGGCAGCCTGTCATTAAGCAATTTGTAATATGGCATTGTTTATGGAAAACTGGCAAAGAGGTGGATGATCAACCAGTTTTAGTATGATCAACTGATTTTAGTAATGAACAGGATGGGGCCACAGACACAATACTTGGGAGAATAAAAATGTACTTGTGTATCATATAGATTCCTGTAGCTAGATAACAAAGCAGACACTTGGGCTATTTATGCAGAGGATAATTTTATTACCCTTTGCCTTAGTTATTATTATTACTGAACAATCTTTTATTTTCCAGACTTCCCTGTAATTTCCAGATTTCCCTGTAATTTCCAGATTTCCATTACTGTTTCTTTGTAAAACTCGTGATACACAGGACACTTATTTTACCAGACTGTATTTGATCAGGAACAGGATTAATCTAATTTTCCAAATGTAAAAAAAGACACAAAACAGTTTTCTTTCATTTTTTTCAAGGACATCTCTTTAATAAAACATTGACAAGGAATTACGCAGTAATGATACCATAGGAAAGCACAACCATGACTTGACACTAAGGTGATAAATACATGTGGCATGTCATGAACACTGGATAAATTCATGAGCATATACCAAGGATTGGGAAGAGTATATGATATTTAACTATGTAGCCAGCTTTTGTTTTCTTATATGGCACTACAACAAAATAAAATTGAAAGGGAAAAAATCGATAGCTAATGAAACTACATGAAAAAGGTTTATTAATAATTTAAGTTAGGCCAGTCTCATCAGGTTAGTATTTCTCATTAGTGTTTAGATGCCAAAGCCAGGATTGGCAGATGGAAAGGTTTGCACACCAACTCCTGGTTTTTCCTTACACATATTGAAGCACCTTAGACACAATGTAGCCATGGACACAATGGACTCCTGACTATGATAGTGCCACTTTATGGACATATCCTATTCTAGAATATCAGATCCCCACCAATCAGCTGATCACTTCTCAGCTGGCTTGCTATGATAGCCATCTTGCTGCAGGACACAGGAACATTAGACGAACTGTGAAGGCTTAAACACCCAAGTGGGAATATTTTATTGTATGCTTGCAAAAATCTACACGGGATTCACAGACAGGACTCCATTTAAGATCTGCGTATGGGTACACTGATCTTAATAACCCCTTCCCTCTTGACTTGAAGGTTATGTCAACACTACTGAATCCTGGCGGATCCCCTACCATGGATTCCCCAGCTCGCCCCCATTCGCGGATGCTAGGTTTCATTCTAAAGTTTGTCAGATTCCGCCGTACAACCGACCATCTGAATCTGGAAAACCAGCGTCTGCGAGCTGGCGTGAGCTGCGGAATCTTCGGCGCGTGCTCCACCGGGATTCTGTAGTGTGCACATACCCTAAATGTTAAAAACTTTTTAAATCTGTTGCAAAATTTACGAGGCTTCCAGGAGGCTAAAGTGGCATCTCCGTATCCACTGCTGAGGTAAACTGCTCCACGGAGGAGGTAAACCATTGCAATAACACAGGGTACACAAACAACATTCTTTTGGATCTTCTGGAGTGACGCCTCTTCCATTGGGGTGAATTGTTATGTTTTGGAGTACTTGCACTTACATCAAATAATTTTATAAAGAGCAATTGTCTAATAGATATTTGTGGAATTGCCTTCCTAAATCTGTGAAAAAACAGCAGGAAAGTCAGAATAAAGGAAAAGAAATGGACATATGTATTTATTTGTGTATATATATATATATATATATATATATATATATATATATATATTGTGTTAAAAGACATGATACAGTTATAGGAATTTTATATTTAAAGGATAATTGCTTATATTACTTTCTTTTTTTCTTTAAACAATTCCAAAACCCCAATTAGCAAATGGAAGCAATGCAATGCATTATAACTAGGGATGAGCGAATGTACAGTAGTAATGAAGCGCTTTGTTACACTCGGCTGGCAGCTTTCAGGCTATTGCTTTTGAACTGTGCTCCGGGTGCCTGGAAAAGCTGGGTGTGGTCCTGGGAAACTTCTCCCACAATGGCATCCAGCTTTTCCAGGCACCTGGAGCAGAGCAAAGTTCAAAAGCAATAGGTGCCTGGGAAAGCTGGATGCCATTGTGGGAGAAGTTTCCCAGGACCACACCCAGCTTTTCCAGGCACCCGGTGCAGATTTCAAGAGCAATAGCCTGAAAGCTGCCAGCCGAGTGTAAGGGTATGTTCATATCTTGTTTTTAGCCGCACGTCGGGCTATATGGCAGAAATCAGTGAAAAAAGGATGCTGCCGTGCAGCCCGACGTGCGGCCGACTCATCTCTAGTTATAATATCAGCCCTTTGATCTAATAGAAAAATGTTTTTTGTTTTTTTTTTGTAGTTTTGATATTTTAACATATAGTCTGACAGGTAAAGGAAATACATCAATATCCTATTTCATTTATTATTCAGGAAAAACATGTCCGTGTGTATGTTTTAATAAGATAGACTGTGATATGTCACCTCTGATATTGTTATTGAACATAAGTAACTTCTTATGTAGTGAAATTAGTCAATTTTACGATTAATCAGGAAAATCGTTAATTAAGCAAAACTCTATATCTTTACTGATGCTAAGTACAAAAAATAGTTGTAGACACTAGCAGAGAATAATAAGCTTTATATTACTGTATGGTATGTCACTGTACTCCTTTCACTCCTCATTTTACTCCTTCTTTCTTGTTGGAACGTTGTGATATCAAATGTTTGATACAACATTCACTGCAGTTTTCTGTCTATTCATACATAGTTCTCTAAGATCCTGCAACAAAGCAACATAGAGTGTGATAAAGGTTCACACCTCTGGCACTGGCAGATGTTTGAGAATCGCTTTTCTTTGAGTATATATATATATATATATATATATATCAGTCTTCCATATGCCACCAGCTGTTAAGGTGTTTGTTTAAACTTTTTTGTAGAGCATATTAAAAGCAAGAAGAACCTGCATCATGAGGGATATGTACATAGGGCTCTTTCTATTACCATACCTTATGTAAACAGTCTTCGGCTCCTGTGATCACCATTGGCTACAGAGCACCTGTCGTATACTCTGTGTCAGAAGCTTTATGCAAAGAAAATCTCTATATCTCCCTAACTACCCTTATATCTTGGGCGTTAGGAAATTGCCTTTTTTCACCCTTGTTTTTTCAAGACCCATAACGTTTTTTATTTTTCTTTGATGAAGCTGTATATGGGCTTGTTATTGTTTGTTATTATTATTTTTTATTTATTTATTTTACAGACCATGTTTTTTTAATAGTATGCTTTTAGGTCCAGATTTATTAAAGGGTGTAAAATATACACTGGTTTACACTGCCCCCAGCAACCAATCACAGCTGAGCTGAAAGCTGAGCTGTAATTGGCTGCTATGGCCGGTTTATACCCTTAGTATATCACTCCCATAGTGTACATATCAATCTTTTTTATTATAATGGGGAAAATACAAGAATATGTATTTAAATACATAATATGTTTCCATATTCTGAGAGCCCTAACTTTTCTAGTTGACAGAGCTGTAAATGTTTTTTTTAAGATGAGTTGACATATTAATTTGTATCATTGCAGTGTACATAAATTTAAATTAATTTTTTCAATTTTTTCTTTGGTAGGCAATGTGTTATTAATAGCCACACTGGATTCAACATTGCTTTATGGCAACATAGTCATAAATTAATTAGGGTTTTTTTAAGGGTTTAATTACTGGAAAACTTAAGGTGACTAATTCTTTGATGCCAGCAGTGAATAACCATATGTGACTGCATAAAAACTATGATGATGCTAACAGTGTATGGAGCTCAAGCCTACGCCACACCTGGTGACACTCAGCTGCTTTCAGCAGCTGAGGGACGCTGCTAATAGCCAGCACAGAGCAATCTCTGCTGCTAATAGCCAGCACAGGGCAATCTCCGCTGCTAATAGCCAGCACAGGGCAATCTCCGCTGCTAATAGCCAGCACAGAGCAATCTCCACTGCCTGCTATTTCAACTGATTAGATGCCACTGTAGAAACAAAGAGCAGCATGTAAACCATATGGACACCAAAATTTAAATTTCTTGTGTCATTAAGGGATTTATAACAGGAAGACTTAACTGTTTAACTTAACCACTACAAGACAAATCTCTAGAGGTCATTTATATGTTGAAACCATTCAGATGCTAGATGTCCATAGGATCATTTGGTGTGCTAACATACTAAAAAGTCAGTCTGGTGTACTAGGAATTACACCCCGGCAGCTGACATTAGGCCAAATTTTTTATTTATACAGCTGGATAAATTGATGCTCTGAAAGGTTGTAAACAGTGGTAATGGATGAAAGGGTTGGCCCATGGATCATGTATCTGTCATAAATTATTTGTCTATGTCTCAACTAAATGACCCACATGTGTGAATGTCATATTATTATTGGAGAATATTACTTATTACAAATAAGTGTCCACTAAAAATTCACAGCAACAGATGTTTACTGGTAACATTTCACCACATAGAGATCGATGCACGTAGGATTAATGTTTAATGTCTACTCCATTGTACCACTATTTTTATGAGGCACTGCATTCTCCTCTAAAATCAACCCATCTCACAGATTCAAGTGGCCTGCCCAGCATACCTCTCCTCTGCATGTACTCAGCGGGCACTAGAGAAAATCTATATAATCTACCCAATGTTAATGCATTCAGATTTGATATGGGTTAAATGTTTGGAATTCTTTGCAGATGTCTAATACAAGAATTTGGACTACCTATTTCAAAATCATACCGCTCTCTTTTTCAGGCCCACATTGTAAATTAAACTTTGGAAAAAGTTGAAAAAGAATACTTCCCTGTAACTTTTCTAATTAATAGTCAGTAAATATATTGATGCAAACTAATAAATCACTTTATAGACAATGCAGTTCTTGGGAGATACAATACATAGCCATTATAAAGGTAAGAAAATTCTGATTTTGGGATTGTTGATGTGAGATTTCTAGCATTAGAAAGTCACTCAGATTTGTAGCCACTTAAATCTATTGTTTACAGGTTCAGACACATAAATGTAATAGGAGTTATGTGAGTATTGGTAAAATCTTCAGTATGTTTGGAAACCCTTTGTTTCATGTAACCTTTACCTGGATTCTATGTTTGTTTATTCTCTTTCAGAGTGTTTGTTTTGTAAAACCATTATATTATTGGCCGTGACACTAATCCTAATAGGGAGAAACCACATGCACAATTTATATAGTCGTGATTTGGTTTATTTGGGAAGAGTCCTTTGCATTTGAGATTGTTTTCATCTATTAAATCTACTAGAAAAGATGTCAGGATCTAAAGCCCCTATTCCACGGGCCGAATTGAGGAGCAAACAAGCCCTCTCAGCGCTCGTTAGCTCCTCGTTCTCCGCCCGCTGCCGCCGCTATTCCTCGCAGCAGCATCGAGCAGGTGAGTCCGGGGAGGGCCGGGGGAAGCTGCGGGGGGGGGGGGGGGGGCTGCCTAGGTGATCGCTAGATCATCCGGGCAGCCCATAGCATACAGCAGCATCTGCTGCCGACACTCCTATTCCACCGAGCGTAGGCAGCAGATCGTTGCTGTATCAGTCGTTTGTTTTTCAACATGTTGAAAAACAAACGACTGCAACGATCAGCCCACATGAACGATGTTGGATGATAGTTGCCTTCTATTCCACGGGACGATTATCGGCCATATCGGCCGATAATCGTTCCATGGAATAGGGCCTTTCGTCCTACATAATGCTTGCTTTTGAAGTGATATTTTCTCGTAGGTGTAGGCTATCCAAAAGGATGTGTCAATGTCTGAACAGGATCCTTTTAATTTGCCTGTGGACTTTAATCTATCCTGTAATAAAATTACATATTTATTTACTAATTGTTATTTGTTATTTTTTATTTATCATTTAGGGAAGTTTACTTTCCTCTTCTTGCGGACCTGCTTATATTGTATCATCAAAATTGCATCCACTGGATTTGACTATTGCTGTATACTGTAAACCATATCAGCTTAAGTTTGCAATGTCGAAATTTTGTGATGAACTTAAAATGAATATAGCTATTGAT
Source organism: Dendropsophus ebraccatus (assembly GCF_027789765.1). NCBI lineage: Eukaryota > Metazoa > Chordata > Amphibia > Anura > Hylidae > Dendropsophus > Dendropsophus ebraccatus. Next base: position 57,175,209 of record NC_091456.1, on the reverse strand, counting down.
ATTGAAAATGAGTCTAAATTTTTTAGTGAAATTTACCAAATACAATATCTAAAATGTTTACTGGAATCAAAACTAAGTAAAATATAGCCATTAAATTTTGGGTATAGGGCGAAGCAAAAACTTCCTGTGCAATTGAGGGGAATAAAAAAGTTTATTGGGCTGGGGGGGGGACATTATTCATCATCTTCCTGGTTCCTGTGACATTTTATTCAAGTGGGAACTCTCCACTCACTGGGTTAAGCAGTCATTTCCAGCCTGAACAAAATGTCACAGGAACCTGCTGGAATGGACCGCAGTGGAGATGTAGCGCTGTCAGAGTGGCAGCTGGGGGATCGAGGAAGGTGCAAATGCTTCTTTTCCCATTTCTACTGCAGCATGATGTAGTTAATAAGTTTCTCTCTGTCTGTAAAACTCCTTACATTTTCTAACAGTTATAAACTAACCATTCCCCGAGCCCATTGTCCCTGTAAATAATGACCCAGGCAATCAGTTATTCAATCATCCCACTCCCAACAACCTTTTTAAGACTTACCCCTAGGTACAGAAAACCTATTTAACAGTGACATCATTGCACAACACATATCAACCAATATTTTTGGAACATATATTTGGAGTCTGCAAGCTTCCATAGGCTTTGATTCCCTCAGTAAGGATGCTATGTGCTAAACCTTCCCTTTAATTATAATGCACCCTATCCCCTTTGAGAAGACCACCCCCTTATCCAAACCAGATTTTATGTGACAAATTATAAATCTGATTACACAATTATAATATGATTACACAATCGGCTGATTACACATCTGCATCTGTTTCTCCCACCCCTGGTGGGGACGTCCCCCAGTACAGCTGCAGAGTACACTGTTCTACGCTTTATATAGAGTTGTGCCTAATACTTGCACAACCTATCCAGGTGAGTGGATCCCTGCTAAACCCTGCTACCACACACCTGGTTACCTTTTACCACACGAGGAAGCGCCCCCTCTCTTTTCTCTTCTCAAATGATAAATCTAGCATACATTATTCATAGTGGTAATTTTCTTTGAGAAGACAATTTCAAAGAAGACAAACTCTTAAAGACACTCAGTGACACAAATGTACTTGAAGGGATTTATCATTGTTGTCCTTGGCGTACATTGGCAATAAGTCCCACATTTTTGTGGAACCAGACTGGTTTGTACATACATGTGTGACTTTTTATAATTCTGGCCCTACTAACCTGATGCGTGGGCAGGGGATGCGCTAAGGAGTGGCCTCCTCCTGTGCCCGATTTACTATGATTTACACCTGTAATCAGCTGTTAAAAAGGATCAAAATCTATGACAACTCCGAGTGGACACAGTATTTTAGAGACGGCTTCACGGCAACCAGATTTTTTAGGAGGTGTGTGCCTATCGATAAATCTGGTGTGGGATATAGGGGCAGGAAATTAAAGTCATACAGACATGTCTAAAGTTTTTCTCAGTCCTTAACTGATCATGAAAACGAGCAGAGAGAAGACCGTGCTTAGCAGTTCGTTCTCATGATTGGTACAGGTCTCAACACTTTTTTTTAATGATGATGGGTACACTTTGAGTTTAGGTTAGGGTACAGACACCGGTGTTGATAAATCCCCCCCTTGTTTTTATATTACTTGCCTTAACCTGTTAGGGATTTTCTCTTTGACTTGCCACATTGGTAATGAAGAGCTGAAGCTACGTCAATTGACATTGGTTTTGTCAATTAAATATATCTATCCATGAATTGTACTAAATTATTTTTATGCATTCATTGATGGTTCTAGGTCATACCTGCTAGTTTATTAAGAACAATACAGATGTTTTACATGTAATGTGGAATTGAGGAAGAAAATTATTTAAAAAAATAAATGGTGTCCAGAATCATCTTCTGTCCATGTGGCTGTTGTAAAGCATTCACGACATTTGTTACCCACATCAGTTCTGAACTGAACACCAAGTAGGACTGGTATCACCGGGGTCTGGATGTGGAACACCCCTTGCATCTGTTAAAAAAGCCTACTATAGTATTATGCCAAGATAAGGTAACACAACAAGGTGCGTCTCTTTCAAAAGCAAATGCTAGAGGAAACCTGACCTGTTGCACAATGCACCGCCTTAGTGGAGCCCGGCTTCTTTTTTAAGAATGTATTAAAAATGGTAATCCCCTTACATTACTTTGACTAAATGAACATTAAGATAGAAGATTTCTTTTTCAACATTTCCCTTAAGGACTGAGTTTACAGTGTTTCCCATTACAGTGAATAAAAAATACTGAGCAACTATGAAGAAAGCAATGCAATGTATACATTTATTCTTATGCATATGCATGATCTGAGACTATTGGCATGCAGAGTGTGTTATGGTTTTGTATGTGCACAAACATGTACCATGTTACAGGTAAAGTTCTACTAGCTTGTTACAAAAAAAAGAGCTATATGTATGTATTTTGCACTGCTGACTGGTTTCTTTCAATATAATTATAGAAAGATTCAATAGTTACTATGGTGCATAGGGCTGCATGTAGTGGTGTACAAACAATGCATGTGCTGCTTCTGCTGTAGAGGCACCACTGATGGCCTCATATCTGAAGCTTACAACAGACAGGAATCTTGCTATAAATTGCAATGCAGTAATATTTACATATTATATAGCACTGTCATTATATTACTTTAGTATGCATCTGTCCATTGCTCACTGTGTATAAGTAGTATGTGAGCACTGTATGGTAGTATTTGTTAAGGCAATGTGTGGCACTGCTACTTAGGCACGGTAGAGTGTATTATTTCTGCAGTATACAGTGTTGGCAGCACTGTATTGCAATATTATTTAGGCTACTGCAAGGAATTATGCTAGTAACTGTCTTGTTTGCCCAGGGTATAGCACTGTATGCTATCTACTACTATGATATCTAGTATCTACTGTACTATACAGATGGCCCTGATGATGCACATTAGTTTTGGTGGCTACAAGTTGTTATTATTATTATTAAGGGGAGTCTTAAATATTTGTGCATGCTGTAATCTTCTCATTGATTAATAAACTCCAGGCAATGAAAAAGAACCAGAGGTTGCTGGGGGTGGAAGCAGCGCCATTGCTTACAGTCACCCACTGACATCATGGTCCTGCTTAACCATGGTCATTGACTGGCTGAAAGAGTTGTTCTTGTTGTGTTGTAACGACACAGGAATCAGAAGATAGAGAAGACCAGAGGCTGACAGTGAGTGACGGTGCTGCAGAGGCACCGGGACAGGTAAGTATTACTTCATTATTATGCTCCCCTCCCTGATTTTTTTTTATTTGTGCCCGGAGTTCACCGTTAACTGTTATTTTTCACATTGGTAGTACTAAAAATATACTACATGGTGCTTAAGTTACTTTAAAAGTCCACGACCATAACAGCTAAACAGGATATTTACCACCAAAAGTAAGTGTTTCACCATAGCAAATATTGAATCAGACACGGGGGGGGGGGGATTTATTATTCCATGCGGCCGTGCAGAGTGGCAAAATTGCGTGAATTCTTTTTCAAGCTTAATTTTTGCACAAAACATTTTGCACAAAGTGGGAGTTTGTGCAACATTTTAAGTGCAAACAGGCGGCTTTCAATCTGCCACTCTGCAGGGAATAATATATCGCCCTTTTGTTTTCTTCTAAACTGCAAGTCTAATGAAATGCAACCCTTTCCATCTATGCAGAATGACTCAATAAGTTCTGATCGAGATGCCATTTTAAATTAAAGAGATTTCCTTATTGTGTTCTATTATTAAATTACACTCTTAAAAAATAAAGTACATAAGATATCTTGGCCTATACATCCACAAAATAAAACAAGAATTATCCATGATGATTCTCAACTCTTGTGTCCCAAAGTGTTATACGTTGTCTTCACTCTTCTTCTCGAATCTTAGGGGAAACAGAAAATGCCAATGTTAGGAGCATTATCTCACGTGTAAAAAATATACATGTAATACAATATAGCAGTGCATGCAATTTAATGGTGGATACACTGACAACAACATGCATACAGGTGCGGAAGAGCTGAGCTTGTCATTTGGAACAACTCATTGTATTATTGGACTATGTTGTTTGGGGTTGTCCACTTGAGAATACTGAATAATGACAAGTAGATTTTGCTGCTTCTTTATTTGAAGGGTATATACATATTACTCTATTACTTTATGTTCTGCTTAGTGAAGGTTCATATCGGTTTGTTAACTCTTTGCTTGATTTACATTTGTCTGGTATAATCTGGCATCAGAAAAACAGGAATGAATATATCCCATTAGTTTCAATATCAGTTCCACTCAGTTCGCATCTGTTTTGTTTTCTTTCCATTTTTTGAATAATGTGAAAAAAAAATGTGGCATGCACAAAAAAAAGTGAAAAGCAAATGTACATTCAGAATTTCCCATTAAAGTCCATGGTGATGGATGTAAATGGAAGGGTGCTCCCTTTGTATTAGTCTTTTTTTAGGATCTGTTCATCTGCTTGAATAAATATGTTCAAAATGAATGAAATAACTGAGATGTGAATTCAGACGGTCACCTTGTTGATATCTGGGTAGTAGCACATTTATCGGGATTTTAGCACAATAATAAAACAAATTGCCTGTATATCAACCTGTCTGCCTGTACTTAAAGCCCTATTCCACGGAACGATTATCGTTCATAAACTCGCTCCAACGACCGCTCGTTAACGATAATCACCCTCATGGAATTGGTGTAAACGAGCGAACGACAAAGACAAAATCGTCATATTGTCGTTCAAAATAGTTTTTCAGCATGTCGAAAATAAATCTTTGGTCTTTGAAAGATAATTTGTAAAATTAGAAATCTTTCAGTTGTTCGTAAAAACGTTCAAAAAAAGTAGGTGTGTCGTATGGTCATGATCACCCCGGCAAACGTTTTAACGACCATGTAATGACCGCAAAATAATCGTTACACTACATGTGTCGTTTACGTTCCCACCTTTGTTATGTGTTATCATTCGCTAAAAAAATCTTTAACGAGCGGTCGTTGGAGCGAGTTTATGAATGATAATCCTTCCGTGGAATAGGGCCTTCAAGTGGTCACATTTTAGTGTGTCTTTAAACTGAACCTATAAAAATTACATCAGTACATTTTTAGTTGGCATTGTTGATGGGGTATTCCACCTCATGCTTTATTCCCCTGCTGGGCATCTGCACCAAAGCAGCATCTTTAAAACTAGGGTTCAGGGTTAAAAAGTAGTGATGAGTGAACGTAAATGTTTGTATGTTTGCATGAATATGACGCTAATTGTTTGTGTCCGCCGATCACAAACACTTTGTTAGATGATTGGAATGGTCATAACAAATTTCGAACATATTGTATGCCACTGCGTAATTTACGCTTAGCGCTTGATGATCTATACGCATGTGCGTAACTCCAGACCGAAACGTACGCAAATGAGTGCAAATCAAATGTGTATGCAAATGCGTAATTTATGCTTTGCACCCGTAATCTGTCCCCATGTACGTAGACTGAAATATATGCTTCTACTGTACGTTCGTTATTTGTTCGCGAACACAAACCGATTACAATCATTTTTTTTATGTTTGTGTTCGGGATCCGAACCGAACATCAGGATGTTTGCTCATTACTATTAAAAAAGTTTTTTGAGTAAAGTCAGGCTGGACAGAAAAACTGAGGTGACAGTATCACAAACAGGTGCTCTAGGATCTTAACTAAAGCATAAACATAGGGCACCATTTCAAAATGCATGCTTTCAACATGGCTATGCATGTTTCCTACAGTGCTGTTTCCATATAAATTTTGAATCATGATGCCCTCCTTCCTGGAAGGAGTGGGATGGGGGTTTCCTCCTACTGGGGGTGGGTTGGCCTGCCAGTACTTCACCCCGTCCAGGAACTGGGCCGCGATTAAAAAAAAAGGACCACGGCACCTGCGCCGTTTTATCCATATGACAATCTTAGAGCTAATGTACTGATGGTACATTCACTTTAACTGAGTGCCCTAGCTTATACCCTGATTAGTAAACACTGTCCTAGAAATAACTGGGAGCAGAGGCAGCTATAGGCCTTAAGCCTTATGGTCAGCAGCTCCTCATCCAACTCTAAACTTTTCACAAGTATTCCAAACATATCGCATTATTTCTCTATTTCTTCTGATTTGGAAGAGTACTGGAGAAGAAGCTGGGAGGGACATAGGCTGCGCCTATAAAACCTGTCAACACTAATGTAATCATATTGACAGCACCCTTGGTATAGTTACAATTTCCATCCCCTGCTTCTTCATTAACCTTCCAGCCAGGCTTTCATGTTGCAGCCTTTACGCCATTTACATAAGATCATAAGTACCCTAACCTCTTACAATAACCTGAAGTAACTCTAGTCTGTTTACATGCTCCTTTCATGTTGTAGTGATGTATTCTGGACGTATCTTGTATTGTGGGATTGTTTGGGTGTCTGTAGTAGAATGAAGCATATATTTATTGCATTGCAAGACATGTTTGACTAGACCCGAGAAGAATCTTACTCCTGATCCAGAGAAGACATTTCAGGCTCCATGGGTAAGCATCCAGCTCTGGTTGCAATAAAAAAGAACAAGTGGCAGGGCATGTCATTTACTTGCACAGTTATTATGGGACATGGCGCTCATGCATTTTATGAAGCACATAACTTGCTGCAGCCAACACAGAGAGGAAACCATTCTTTTTGTGCTTTCTGAAAAGGTGGTGAAAGATATATTCCATGACATTTACACTAATCCAATATGCCAGGATGAGCATGTGGTAGAGATAGGAAGTGCCTAGCTGTACTGTAACTATATCATTATACAGGAAGGGAGCTGCACACTGAAGAGATGCACAAAGCAGTTGTTTACAGGCGAGACGTGATGGGCGACTCTCATGATGACCTCTTCAGCCGAGTTCAGTTAGTCTTGTGATATGGCAATTGAATTAAAACCTTTATACATGAAAGTAAAACAGTAAAACATTCCCATATGAGTCACATTAGAAGTACTGGGACCTTCTAAGTCAATGAAAAATAAGACAAAGAAACCTGTCAATACACAACAGTTTTTTGGGGGATTTTAGATTTTACTCATAGAACACAACAATGTACAGGACTCTTAGGTCTCTAGTTCCCTACAAACCTTGCCCTGTACCTCATAGCTATAGTAAACCGTGTTTTGACATCATGCATTGCTGCAATTTGTAACAAAAAAAAACAACAACTTTTGGCTATGTTCACACTATGTAAAACAACGGCCGTTATTTGACATTGTTCATCTGGCAAATACTGCATTTTTCTACTGAACATTATTTCAGAATCTGGACGCCATATGGGTGTGCCTAGAAATCAATTAACCATTAACTTCCAGGCACATTACAGCCGACACGACAGGCACACAGTGTGTGAACTGTCAATTATTTTGTGGCCGCTGTTTCCAGATAACGGATGCGAACAATTGACAAGTCAATTATTTGTGCGGCCATATTGAACAACGGGCATTTTTCAATACAATGTGTGAACAACGGCCGTTGTTTCAATTGATTTCAATGATGTTCATTTTTTTTCTGACAAAAATGGCCATTGTTTTTTTCGGCAACAACAGCCATTCCTGTCAGGAAAAAATACATAGTGTGAACAAAGCCATATGGTAACTGGTCATGAAGGAACACAATACATTGGCAGGTATAGATGAACTTTAACATTAAGTTTGTGTTTGTCCGAAGTGAACCTTAATCGAACCACACTTAAACAGCTAAATGATTACAGGGGTTTAACTGTCTTAGTACAGTTCAAAAAATTTGCTCATCTATACTTACCTGTCTGGTAAGCCAATCACCTGGCCGCGGCACTGTACCATCTCAGTCAGTGATTGGTGGAGTGGGTTGTGACTCTCGTCTTGGGAGTGACAGCCCGCTCAGCAAATCACTGGCAGACTGGGACGGGACAGCGCCGCCAACAAGGATTGCCTGAGTGGGCTGTCATTCTCAAAACAAGAGTGACGGCCCACTCAACGGACTGGAAACATGGGAGACCTGGAGGAGGACACTGGGGGAGCATGGACCACCATTTTTCTGAACTTTGGGAAGTTTGGTTCACTCATCTCTAGTGATCCCCGATCCCCTCAGAATAGCGGTACCATGTGTAACTCTGACTGGGCATGTGGCTTTTCAGTCATTTGAACCATCCACTGGCCTTGATTGACAGATCTCTCTTTATATGCAGATAGGGAGAATTATCAATTGGGGCCAGTGAACCACCCCGTTCCTGGCTGAAGTTACAACTATCATTACTCTAAAATGGTACAGCCATTCTAAGGGAATCCTAGATCACTGCAGTAAGAGGGCCTATCAGTGCTTCATGTCTCCTGCAGTTCAGGCAGCATTAAACTAGTAACAGAGTCCCTTTAACACCATGCTATATAAACAAGAGTTGAAACCAAATGCTTTCAATAACTGGATATAAGTCTTGAGCATTACTGTTAAGAAATATTACCCCACTCTTCAAAAGATAACATACCTTTTATACAGCTATAGTTGCTTTGAGGCAGATATAATGGCCTCTATGCAGAAGTACACGGACAACTTGGCGATCATCCAGGTATTTTATTTTATTTTCACAAGAGACCCACATTTATAACACTTTTAGAGTGCAATGGTTTCCGCCTAACTTCTTTCTCATAAACGTTATTATCCAGCTGCTTTTTATGTAACGTTTTAAACACTTCTTTACACTCAGGCTATATTTCGCTTTGCAGTTATTTAGAAATCAATTTGGGATTTTTTGAGACTTCCTGGATGAGTTGTTCCCATCATCCTGACCACATGGATTCCTCACTATTTCAGCTGCCTCCAATGGGATGTAGTAACTGTCACTGTGGTCCAGTAGAATTCCAAGCCTTATAAATGGATTTATAACTTTTTCTAGACTGATATATTTAAGTGTTCACTGAGGTTTTAAACTACTTTGCGTAAATCAATGGGGAATGTGAAATTATGAACTTTTGTAGTATACTCTGGCTAAAAAAAAGTTTTTTTTTTTTTTTTTTTTTTATAGAAAATTGGCCCTCTACACGCCCACCAGGTATCGGCCTTCTCACTAACCTGCGATCCACTCTTCGTCACTAATGCAATTCCATCTCTAGCAACTAAGCACTAGAGACAGTGATGTAGAACCAGCTCTGCTCTGTGCGTCCTCCCTGCTATCACTCACAGAACAGTAAGAAAGAGCAGAGCATGCACAAACCCGCTCATACAGTGAGGTCATGAATATGTAAAGCGAGTGCAGAACCCTAGGCACAAGATTGCAGCTGATTGTCCTCTGTCCGCACGCTACCCTTGGGGCTACTGTGCCTCAGTGAACTGTGGGAATGAATGTTCCCTCATGAGTAGTATGGGCAATGTTGTTGTTTACCTGGGAATGCTCTCTGCCCTTAGGAGACAAAGGAGCAGGACACCGAACAATCATGTGAAACACCCCCAAAAATGTCTGTACAAGACTGTAGATTTTTTTCTTTGTTTGTCTTTTTTTTTTGGGGGGGAGGGGGGGGGGAATGATCTTTGTGATGACAGGTACACTTTAAACTTTTTGTTTGTTTGTTAAGTTTTGAAAATGTACGCTGGTCCTAGGGCAGATGAATCCCCCCATGACAATTAATAAGCCTGATGATGATGGGAAATAAGACACAGAGTATGGTCCATGTAACAAGTCTTTCTATATACATAATTTAAAGGGAACCAATCAGCACGATTTTGTTGCTATAGCTCCCAGCGGCACACAGTAGATCTCTATAGCAGCTCCCTTACTGTACTAGCTGTGTCTGCTGGGTTATCTTTATATCAGGGTGCAAGGCCGGGAGAGGGGCAGCAACTAGTCATCTGGGCAGAGAGCTATTTGTGACTAGCCACGGTTCTCTGCCTGTGCGTTCTGTGGGGATGATTGACAGGCAGAGAGACCAGTTAGTGGCCTCTCTGCCTGTCAATCATCCCCACAGATGATGTTATCAGCTGTCTTTGAACTCCATGCCACTCCTCCTTGGTGCCCGGAAAAGCTGGGTCCAGTCCTGGGAAAATTCTTTTGCTCATCTCTAATTTTCGTGTTTAACCTCTGTATGAATCTTAGACTTCATTTGTGCCTTGTACTTCCCCACAAGTCTAAAAGACCTACATGAGTACATTTTTTATCTTTTAAATCCTCGACCTTCTAGTAATTATAGCCTGACTATGACAACTAAATCTAAGGGTGCTATTACACGGCCCGATCATAAACTGTAAAAAAAGCACTGATCTGCTAGATTGCTAGAAATTACATGGGCCAACTATCAGGCAGCAAGGGCTGCACAGACATTGTTAGCGATGTCCGTGCAGCCCTTGGCTTTAGTGTAAAATAATAAAGTATTAACTTACCTTATCATGTTGCCTGGTGTCCTCGGAGGCCTTTCCTGGTCTCTGTAGCTCTGCCTTCTGTTGCGGTCTCTACACTGACAGTCTGTCAGCCACTTAGCCAATCACTGGCTGCTGCATGTCTTGGCCATTGATTGTCTGCGGCCTGTCAGTGCCGAGACCAGAACAAAAGGGAGCAGAAGGCAGAGCTGCAGAGACCTGGGAAGGCCTCAGAGGACAACGGGGAAGACCTTAGAACAGCAAGGAAGGCCTGAGGGCACCAGGGAACCTGGTAAGGTAAGTTAATACTTTATTAGTTTACACTACATTAATCACCCATCGTCCACTCATCACTATTAAACGTAGCGATGCAAGCTCGACGCCAGATGATTTTAGGTCTGGGCCTACAGTAAAGAAACAAGCCAATGTTTGTTTCATTGGATGAAGATTCTCTCTATTACACGGAGCGATAACCGATTATAATATTAATTAATAATTAAATAATATTAACTATAATTATAGGTCCGTGTAATAGGCCTCTAAGTGTACACAAGTGAGCAAAGAAATACAGAAAACATCAAGAAACTGTGTTTGTTTCAGTAACCAGAGTAAAAACTTGAATATTTTAGGCAACATGTATTTTTCTAATGATGGGTTTATTTTAGAATAGCCCAGTATTTACTTATGGTAAGTCCACCTCTCTCTCTCTATATCTATATCTATCTATCTATCTATCTAATATATATATATATATATATATATATATATATATATATATATATATACACACACAGCGGACTACACATGTCTTGGTTATAAAGCTTGAGGTATGTTTCTCCTTCACTGTATTAAATTTACTATTGAGAGTAAAGTATTTGTATTTAACCATTTCCTTTAGTTCTGTATGTATACAGTAAATATATTTATTACATCACCACAAGGAGAGTGTTTTTCCTGGCACTTATATAAAGTCATACAGTTGTAGTCAGTAACCTTAAGTTTTACTTTGCCAAAACATCCTTGGGTAGAGAGAGGGTTCTTTCAATCAGTTATTTACCTTAGTGACCTATTTCTAGCAAGAATAGTAAAATATATGGTCAAAGGGGAAGCATAATAAATGTGGTCCGCATAAGGAAAGCACTATATATATTATTCTGTTGCTTTAATTAAACCATTGCAAAGAATAATGAAGCTATTGTTACTGGCAATGGGGACCATTTCTAGTTTCCTCCTTTACACGTATGACATAATTCTGGAAAAAGAGCGCACAGTATAGAGCATGTGTAGTGTCTGAATACAGACTATGTGGATCACTGACAATTAAATGGCTTGGAACAAGCAACAGCAGGGTGGAGAAGGCACTAGTCATCCACTAGACAGGGAGTGTTACTGTACAATGTGTTAGCAGCTTCAGTTACATATGCCAAATGAATTGCCAGTGGTGGTTAAGAGGTTAGTTTCTGGCACTGGGAATTGTTATGAAAGCCAAAAAGTTTCTCATGCTGTTGTAAATAATTTTTTTTTACCTGTTTCTGTAATATATTTTTCTAAATACATACGCTTTTCAGGGGAAAAAAATAGATATAAAGGTAGATATAAATAAATAAATAAATAAATTTATATAATTCATACAGTATAACAAATATACTCATGTAGCAGCTATGACTGATGATAAACAGAGAAAGAACTAATACTTAAAAGGGTATTCACATAAATCTCTCTCATATATATATATCTCTATACATATATATATATATATATATAATCTCCTAAATAAGGCTTACAATATGTAGCTGCATGCTGGCTAATTTATTTGGGCCTCCAGCATAGCACACCACCTAGAATGCACACTTGTGTAAACTAAGTCTATAGCTCCCTCAAGAGTGATCATAAAGAATTACTATGCTCCATGGTAGAGGGGCTACTGTAATAAATCCTGGTCACTGCAGTTGAGGCCTCTAGGAACATACAGAAAATTATTGACAGACAAATGTTAGTTTAACCTTCAGTAACACAAGTTTTTTTTTTTTTTCCCCCTTTACTATAATTTTTATCCATTGGTTACACTGAATATACAACATTTGACAATGGAAAACTATGACATAAAATGCTAATAAATCCTGTGAAAATGTAATACAGCACATAAACAATTAGATAACATAAAAAAACCATGTAACCGGATGGCTCAGTACTGCATAGTCACACTGGTAGTCCATGCTTTACTTACTTGATGATGAAGCCCATGGCATAGCATTATCTTTACACACATAAGGTCATTTACTGTAAGCAAAAATGTAGGTCATAAGGTTTTTCCTTATAGGCAACTGTGCTGAGATTTGCCTTCAGATAATAGTTCTGCTAATTAAAAGATCCTAGCTTAAAGGGGTATTCACGTCCTCATTAATAATAATAATAATAATATTTATTTGTATAGCGCCAACAGATTCCGCAGCGCATTCATTCATTCTCAACTAATACAGTTAGAGTGAATGTACCATTAGGTAATTTGCTTTTAAGTGTTGCACATGAATAGAACGGCGCCGGAGCAGGGAAGACAATGCTGCGGTCCTTTTTTTAACATGGTTCCTGCACATGGTGCTGGTCTTTTACCGAGCACCAGCCCTGACTGAAGCAGTGGAGGCAGGCCGGCCAGTCTATTCATGTGCAACACTTAAAGCCAATGTACCTGATGGTACTGTACATTTGTTTTTAACTTGCAGGGCAAGGTCAAGAAAAATTTTTTGCAAACACATTAAAGGGGTTTTCTGATTTCAAAATACTTTTCCCATATCCACAGAATACGGGACAAGTATGAGATTGCAGGGGATATGACCTCTGTGCCCCCCAAGGAACTCTGTTTTTGCACCCTGACTTTGTCATGAATGGAGTCACAGGGCGGCGCATGACCCACAGCTCCATTCGTTCTCTATGAAGGCGTCGAAGTGTGTCGAGTACAGCACTTGGCTCTTTCTGACTCTATAGAGAATAAATGGAGCTGTGGATCATCCAGTCAGGCCGCCAATAGAGAGATCCGCTGGGGGCAGAGAGGTCAAACCCCCATGATTGCATACTTGTCCCCTATCTTGTGAATAGGGGGAAAGTATTTTTAAATCAGAAAAGAGATAGCAAACTTGCCTTGCTGCTCCTGTACATCCCATGTTCAAATGTTGTCTATCTTACCGACTATTACTCTGCTCTAAAAGCATATATAGTAGTGAGACTGGATATAGGAACCCTACATAATGAGCTTTCAAAAAGGGGAGAAGAGCCAGGTAAGTTTGCCAAATGGATGTCAAAATCAGTTGAGATGGGAATACCCCTTTAATAATGTTAATAAATTTGTGTGAGTTCAGCATTTACTATATGTAAAGAGAATACATCATCAATAGTTATGGACCAAGTATTTTAGAAAAATATAACATATGTTCTGAATTATGAGAATGTAATTTAAGACCTATCATTTCTTAGTCATTAGGGGTCCCACCCATGTCTGGCCCTCCTATAACACATCATTTAAAAGGTAAAGGCACAGAAATGGGATTGTTCATATTAAAAGATCATACTGGTAGTGTAAGTGATGGCTGATTTCTGGTGGTGATAGATTTGATCTTTTCGCCATAGATCTTCAACATTGCAGAATGTTTTTGTTTGTTTGTTTGTTTTTTAATCTTTTAGAGGTTAGAGATATTAACCTTTCCATTTTTGCTTCTTGTAAAAGACCTTCAGAACATTCCAGCACCAATAAGAAAGCACAAACACATCCATGAAACAACCCTATTGTAGGCACTTGTAGGCCAGCAATTTCTTACTTTGCTGCTTCAGTTTCTTTCAGTTCTTCATCCAGTCTGCATCAGTTATTAATTGAGGTAATAAAAACAAAAGAAAAAATGGGAAAGAAGCAAGCATAACATAAGCAAAGCAAAGCCAGATTTTAGGGCAGTCATAAATATTGTAAGCTTGTGCAGTTGAGTTCAGCTTGTACTGTGCTGTAGGGAATGAAGAGACTTAATCTAGGCACGGTTACATCTAGTACAGCGTCCACATGCATTGGCTGCTCTATTCTTCTTCTACATATTTCTAAATGGTCTCTCGCTGGGCCCTTATTATTAATATTATTGTTTTGGAATTTCCGAGGTTTTGTAGTGGACCAGAATCCATTTAAATCCGAAAACATCTAAAGAACTTTGTTTTTATAACCATGTGATACAAGAGATGGCTACATGCAGCAAGTGTATTATGATTTATATACACTGTCTGTGTCGCATGGGGGAACTTTCTATGTATAATATTATTCTTTGCAAGTAGATCAAAGTGACTTTAAAAGACATGTTGTTACAAAAGCATAAAGTGTACTCTAAGAAGGGGTTTAGCCTAACCACAGAACACTATTCTTTTCATTTGAACTTTACATGTGGACATACAATTGCACCAATGTCTACTAACTATTAAAGACAAAAAGCAACTAAGCACATGGAAGGGGTTTTCTTTGAAATATTATTTGATTAACTATCCTTATATATCTGCTGGTCAGCTATTTGCCAAGTCTGTGCTGCTGCCATACAGAGTAAAAAAAAGCAGGGAGCAGATGTCCCTATGCCATGTATCGTGACCAAGCTGGGAATTATAGATCAGCTCCCAGTGAAGTGATTGAGAGCTGAGCTGCAGTAACCCAGCACGGCCACCACATAATGTATGGAGCTATCTGCTCAGATAAGTGTGGGTTATCATTATCCTAAACAAATTTAAGCTTTGTTCTTAACAGTTCCAGTCTCCTATTCATTGGGTTTCCAGTGCTTTTGATGGCAAAATCACATATATGCCATATAAATATATATATATGGCATATACAGCACTGTTCTTAACATCAAAGACACCTAAGCCCCAACAGAAACATTTCAACATCTATTAGCATTTATTTGGCCTTGATTCCTGAGAACTGAACTGATATAAAGAGACAGGCTGATTAGTTAATGTGGACACTCCCTTGAATTTTTTTTGTCGGGAATTTGAAGCCCGAGCTATTGAGAAGCATAACATATATTGTTCTTTTGAAATTGAGCAACTAACATTCTTCAGGTTTTCATGACCCGAAGTCAGAGGTCTATCAGGTGACTACTCAGTGACTACTTGTTTAGCATGTATTACGGAACAATGAAGAATCAGATAAAGTTAGGTGATGCAACCAATGTGGAAAGGGCTTATATATTAGGGGTAGGTTCTCCTTTAGTAAACTGCAGTATATCTACGGCTATGTTTTCATGTGTATCAGATATAAAAGCCTTTGTTGGCCTAATAGAGATTGTATTTGAAAAGGCTTTCATCTGAAATGTGCAGTAAGATCTTTAGTCCCCAAACCTGGTTAAGCAGGAGGGAATAAGCACAAAGAGGGTAAGTAAAAAAAACATGCTCACTGCATAGAAAGCAACATATGATGTAATCATAAAGCAAGCTGCAGCCAGAAAGGACTACCTTTGTTGAGGTTCCTTTAGTTGTCACTATATGCAAAGCTATGCAGTGCCTAAGTCCACATGCTGGCATAGATAGGCATTCTTACTGCCGAGAGCTCAAGCCAAAAAGAATGCGCTATTAGTATTAGGAGTATGGGCTGTTTAATAAATTTACCTGACATTCCTTGGGAAACACCTTGTTTCTTCATACCTTCCGAGAGAAAAGTGATTGAATGGGTGTAGGAAGGAGTGGGGATTGGGGTCATTGTCTAAAAAAATGCTGATGTGCAGTTTCATATTCTCGGGTATAGTATGTCCGTGGATTTCACGGAATACACTAAAACACCACTCTGACTATAAGTTACTTCTTGTTACGCACAAAACAACTTTCATGAAATTTTAGAAAATTGCTGTCAAGTTCTCTGTTATACATATTATGGTTCCAGGGCCGATTCTGGGGTTTCTGCCGCCTGAGGCAAACCTCAGGCGGCCGCCCCGAGTGATGGCCGGCATCTCCCCCGCCCCGCAGCCAGCCACTTAAGGCTCATTCCGCCTCATGGCAGAAGCGGGCCTGTATGGTTCCTCCCTTCACTGTCATTAACTTCCTGTATTAGTAATCACATGTATATACATACTTCCTATAGATACAAAGCCAGTGGTCAGCTGGAGTTATTCTTTGCATTGCATACTGGACCCTTCCATGATACAGGATCGACTAAGAATCCCCTACGACTTTAATAACTGATGGCCAAATGATTGTCCGGCTGTCACTTATCTCTCTAGGAAGCGGCTGGGGGACTGGACCCACTGCTCTATTCACCAGAGGATAACTTTGCCAGTTGAGAAAACCCCTTTAACATTTTCAATGTCATGTGATGTGTTAGTTGTCAATCTAATGTCTGCAGCATTTATCTGGAAAAGGAGGATGAGAAATAGAACAAAGCAGTTTTGGCATTGACACTAGCACTTTATGTTTATACGCTTTAAGGTGAGATTTATCAAACATGGTGTAAAGTGAAACTGGCTCAGTTGCCCCTAGTAACCAATCAGATTCCACTTTTCATTCCTCACAGACTCTTTGGAAAATGAAAGGTGTAATCTGATTGGTTGCTAGGGGCAGATGGGCCAGTTTCACTTTACACCATGTTTGATAAATCTCCCCCTTTATGCTGAATGAATTATGTTGTTTACATATGTTTATATAGGGATGCACAGGTACTTTATAAATGTCTTGTCCCAGTAACATGGTCTCCCACCTCTTCTTTTTAAATGTGATGCCCTTTTTGTGATGGATTCAAATAAAGTTTGTTATATTGTCAATTGTTGAGTGATTATATTTACTTTTTTGGGTTTCCCAATATCAAAGATTGGTGTACGATGTTCACACAATGTAGCAAACAACGGCCATTGTTCGACAGAGCCGCAAAAATAATAGACATGTCGATTTTTTCAACCTTTGTTTTCCAAACAACGGCCGTTGCTTCTAGTTGTTTACACAGAGTACTTTTCTTTTGACTTGTCCTTTTCGTTAAAGTCAATGGAATTACAGGACAAGCCCAAATGGGACAGCAGTTAATATTGAGCTAAAATAATGTCCTATGGCTGATATTGAAATGTCATCCATAGGAACGTGCCAAACAATGGCCATTGTATGTACAGCATGTGAACATAGCCTAAATATAACATTCTTTATCCTGTACTGTGATTTAACGTTGCCATAGTTACAATGGGGGAGGGCAGGCTTTGTGGACAGCCCGGGGCCTATGGTACATTTCAGCTACCACTAGATTCAGCCCAGACAACAATCCTCTTTAAAGAGGTAGTGCCGCACTAAGAAATTATTCACTAAATAACACACATTACAAAGTTTAATGTATGTATGTAATGTATGTTATGTATGTGAATGGCCCCCTTCCCTGTGTTCCCCGACCCCCGCCCGTGGACCCAGAAGTGTAGTGCATTATACATACCTAATACGTGTCGACCCCCGTCCGCCGTCTTCTGACAGTGAAGTAATCTTCGGGAGGCCAGCCAACCGCTCCTGCCATCCCTCATAGCGGCCCCCACTCTGCCGCGTCATAACTATGCTCAGCCGCGATTGGCTGAGCACAGTTATGCTCAGCCAATCGCATCTGAACACAGTTATGACGCGGCAGAGGGGGGGCCGGCATGAGGGACGGCAGGAGCGGTTGGCTGGCCTCCCGAAGATTACTTCACTGTCAGAAGGCGGCGGACGGGGGTCGACACGTATCAGGTATGTATAATGCACTACACTTCCGGGTCCATTGTATAACTTTGTAATGTGTGTTATTTTGTGAATAATTTCTTAGCGCCGCACTACCCCTTTAAGCTTTAGGGCAATTAAATCCATCCATACTGAGAGTCCCATATACAGTACCTGTAATCGGAGATGTTTTATGCTTCCTGCTGCCCAGGGCTGGAAAAAGAACAGAGGGCTGGGAAAGAACAGAGGGCTGGGCACATGTGACTTATAAAAACACTTGTCAGTAGTGAGTCAGGTTCTGTTAAAGCTTCATGTCACTACAATTTAAGCCCAAAGGTAGTAATATGACTATAGTGGATAACTAGATTTGCATTTGCAGGAAAATACATAGTGCTTGAAAAGAGCGCCCCTTTACCAGTGACTTCCCTTTAAGAGAAACTTGGATCCCATTCCTTTAAGAGCGACATGGCTCCCGTCCCTATAAGAGTGACTTGGGTCCCATGCCTTTAAGAGCGACTTGGGTCCCTTTAAGAGTGACTTGGGTCCCGTCCCTTTAAGAGCTACATGGATCCCTTTAAGAGCTACATGGACGCCTTTAAGAGCGACTTGGATCCCTTTAAGAGCTACCTGGGTCCCTTAAAGGGACCCAGGTCGCTCTTTAAAGGGAATCATTTCACTCATAAAGGGACCCAAGTCGCTCTTAAAGAGACCCAGGTCGCTCTTAAAGGGACCCATTTAGCTCTTAAAGGGACCTATTTCGCTCTAAAAGGGACCCAGGTCGCTCTTAAAGGGGACCCATTTAGCTCTTAAAGGGGCCCAGGTCGCTCTTAAAGGCACCCATTTTGCTCTTAAAGGGACATATTTCGCTCTTAAAGGGACATATTTTGCTCTTAAAGGGACCAAGGTCGCTCTTAAAGGGACCGATTTATCTCTTAAAGGGACATATTTCGCTCTTAAAGGGACATATTTCGCTCTTAAAGGGACCCATTTTGCTCTTAAAGGGACACATTTCGCTCTTAAAGGGACATATTTCGCTCTTAAACGGACCAAGGTCACTCTTAAAGGGACCGATTTTGCTCTTAAAGGGACATATTTCGCTCTTAAAGGGACCAAGGTCGCTCTTAAAGGGACATATTTCGCTCTTAAAGGGACATATTTTGCTCTTAAAGGGACCAAGGTCGCTCTTAAAGGGACCGATTTATCTCTTAAAGGGACATATTTCGCTCTTAAAGGGACATATTTCGCTCTTAAAGGGACCCATTTTGCTCTTAAAGGGACACATTTCGCTCTTAAAGGGACCCAGGTCGCTCTTAAAGGGACCCATTTTGCTCTTAAAGGGACCCAGGTTGCTCTTAAAGGGACATATTTTGCTCTTAAAGAGTCACTGTCGTATTTTTTTTTTTTTGCAGAAATCAATAGTCCAGGCGATTTTAAGAAACTTTGTAATTGGGTTTATTAGCCAAATCTGCCATTATCTGCATGTAAAAAGCCTTTTCCCAGGTCCCCCCCTCCTTCCTCTTTTTCATCCACTCTGAAAAATCTGAAAATTGTGACTTGTTGCAGGAGACGTACCCTGTCTGTTCTAGGGAGAGGGGAGGGGGGAGGAGGAAGGAGGGAGTTAGCCGGCAGCAGAAAGCAGATAACAGAGGATTACAGGCAGGAGCTGGGTGACAGCTGTAATCTGAGCTCAGACAGGTCACTGGTGATGGTCAGAACAGATAACGGGTGAGGGATTTGTAGATTAACTCTTTGTTGTCCTGTTTTGGTCTTTTCTTTAGCTCTCTCCATAGGAGAACAATGAAGACAGGGGGGAGAGCTTCAAACTGCTTTTTCATGATAAAAATGCATTTTTCGGATAATAAACCCAATTACAAAGTTTCTTAAAATCGCCTGGACTATTGATTTCTGCAAAAAAAAAATTCACGACAGTGACACTTTAACCCATAGCTGCACCAGGACGTTATTGAACGTCCTCGTGCCGCTATGGGAGTTCAGAGGGGGGTCGCGCGGCGACCACCCTCTGAACTGCCGCGATCCCGGGTGCCGCGTGTAGCCCGGGCTCGCGGCTATTAGCGGGCACGGTCCGATCGCCGTGCCCGCTAATTAAGTACTTAGAAGCAGCTGTCAAAGTTGACAGCTGCTTCTAAATACTTGCTGATATGCATACCTGGTGGTCTAGTGGGGGGATCGCCCCCCTGCGGCGCGATTGCGGGGGGGCGATCCCTGCATCCATCCCGGGCCGGGGTCTGCTCCGTAATGGCGCTGATCCCGGCTCGGCATTCTATTACTTTTGGCTGCAGCAGCCAAAAGTAATAGGACACCGATCTTATGGATTCATGCAGTATAACTATACTGCATGGATCTCTATGAGAGATCAGAGTACATATACTAGAAGTCCCCCAGGGGGGCTTCTAGTATATGTGTAAAGTAAAAGAAAAATGTATTTTTAATAACACAAAACCCCCTCCCCTAATAAAAGTCTGAATCACCCCCCTTTCCCCATTTTATAAATAAAAATAAATTAATTAATTAATAAACAAACATGTTTGCTATCGCCGCGTACGTAATCGCCCAAACTATTAATTAATCACATTCCTGATCTCACACGGTAAACGGCGTCAGCGCAAAAAAATCCCAAAGTGCAAAATTGCGCAATTTCTGTCGCATCAAATCCAGAATAATTGTAATAAAAAGCGATCAAAAAGTCATATATGCGCAATCAAGGTACCGATAGAAAGATCACATCATGGCGCAAAAAATGACACCTCACACAGACCCATAGACCAAAGGATAAAAGCGCTATAAGCCTGGGAATGGAGCCATTTTAAGTGACGTATATTTGTTAACAACGGTTTGAATTTTTTACAGGCCATCAGATACAATATAAGTTATACATGTTACATATCGTTTTAATCGTAACAACTTGAGGAACATGCATAACAAGTCAGTTTTACCCCAGGGTGAATGGCGTAAAAACACATTTCCCCCAAATAAAAGAAATGCGTTTTTTTTTTCAATTTCACCACACTTTGAATTTTTTTCTGGTTTCCCGGCACATTTTAGGCAAAAATTACATCTGCCATAGCAAAGTACAATTAGTTGCGCAAAAAATAAGGGCTCACTTGGGTCTCTAGGTGGAAAAATGCAGGCGCTATGGCCTTATATACACGAGGAGGGAAAAACGAAAACGCAAAAATGAAAACTGGCTGTGTCCCCTAAGGGTTAAAGGGACCCATTTTGCTATTAAAGGGACATATTTCGCTCTTAAAGGGACCAAGGTCACTCTTAAAGGGACCCAGGTCGCTCTTAAAGGGACATATTTTGCTCTTAAAGGGACCCAGGTTGCTCTTAAAGGCACCCATTTTGCTCTTAAAGGGACATATTTCGCTCTTAAAGGGACCCAGGTCGCTCTTAAAGGGACACAGGTCGCTCTTAAAGGGACCCAGGTTGCTCTTAAAGGGACCCATTTTGCCCTTAAAGGGACATATTTCGCTCTTAAAGGGACCAAGGTCGCTCTTAAAGGGACCGATTTTGCTCTTAAAGGGACATATTTCGCTCTTAAAGGGACCCATTTTGCTCTTAAAGGGACCCAGTTCGCTCTTAAAGGGACCCAGGTCGCTCTTAAAGGGACATATTTTGCTCTTAAAGGGGCCCAGGTCGCTCTTAAAGGGACCCATTTTGCTCTTAAAGGGACATATTTTGCTCTTAAAAGGGACCCAGGTCGCTCTTAAAGGGACACAGGTCTTAAAGGGACAGATTTATCTCTTAAAGGGACATATTTCGCTCTTAAAAGGACCCATTTTGCTCTTAAAGGGACCCATTTAGCTATTAAAGGGACATATTTCGCTCTTAAAGGGACCAAGGTCGCTCTTAAAGCGACCGATTTTGCTCTTAAAGGGACATATTTAGCTCTTGAAGGAACCCAGGTTGCTCTTAAAGGGACCCATTTTGCCCTTGAAGGGACATATTTAGCTCTTAAAGGGACCAAGGTCGCTCTTAAAGGGACTCATTTTGCTCTTAAAGGGGCCCAGGTAACTCTTAAAGGGACCCAGGTCGCTCTTAAAGGGACATATTTTGCTCTTAAAGGGACCCAGGTTGCTCTTAAAGGCACCCATTTTGCTCTTAAAGGGACATATTTCGCTCTTAAAGGGACCCAGGTCGCTCTTAAAGGGACACAGGTCGCTCTTAAAGGGACCCAGGTTGCTCTTAAAGGGACATATTTCGCTCTTAAAGGGACCCATTTTGCTCTTAAAGGGACATATTTCGCTCTTAAAGGGACCCAGGTCGCTCTTAAAGGGACCGATTTTGCTCTTAAAGGGACATATTTCGCTCTTAAAGGGACCCATTTTGCTCTTAAAGGGACCCATTTTGCTCTTAAAGGGACCCAGGTCGCTCTTAAAGGGATCCAGGTCGCTCTTAAAGGGACATATTTTGCTCTTACAGGGACCCAGGTTGCTCTTAAAGGGACCCATTTTGCTCTTAAAGGGACATATTTCGCTCTTAAAGGGACCCATTTTGCTCTTAAAGGGACCCTAGTCGCTCTTAAAGGGACACAAGTCGCTCTTAAAGGGACCCAGGTTGCTCTTAAAGGGACCCATTTTGCCCTTAAAGGGACATATTTCGCTCTTAAAGGGACCAAAGTCGCTCTTAAAGGGACCGATTTTGCTCTTAAAGGGACATATTTCGCTCTTAAAGGGACATATTTCGCTCTTAAAGGGACCCATTTTGCTCTTAAAGGGACCCATTTTGCTCTTAAAGGGTCCCAGGTCGCTCTTAAAGGGACATATTTTGCTCTTAAAGGGACCCAGGTCGCTCTTAAAGGGACCAAGGTCGCTCTTAAAGGGACCCATTTTGCTCTTAAAGGGACATATTTCGCTCTTAAAAGGACATATTTCGCTCTTAAAGGGACCAAGGTCGCTCTTAAAGGGACATATTTCTCTCTTAAAGGGACCCAGGTTGCTCTTAAAGGGACCCAGTTCGCTCTTAAAGCAACATATTTCGCTCTTAAAGGGACCCATTTTGCCCTTAAAGGGACATATTTCGCTGTTAAAGGGACCAAGGTCGCTCTTAAAGGGACATATTTCGCTCTTAAAGGGACCCAGGTTGCTCTTAAAGGGACATATTTCACTCTTAAAGGGACCCAGGTCGCTCTTTAAGAGCGAAATGGGTCTCTTTAAGAGTGAAATATTTCCTTTAAAGGGACCCAGATCACTTTTAAAGGGACCCATTTCGCTCTTAAAGGGACCCAGGTCGCTCTTAAAGGGACATATTTCGCTCTTAAAGGGACCCATTTACCCCCTCAAGGAACCCAGGTCGCTCTTAAAGGGACCCGGGTCGCTCTTACAGGTACTTAGTTCGCTCTTAAAGGGACCCATTTAGAGCGGCTTGGGTCCCTTTAAGAGCGACTTGGGTACCGTTCCTTTAAGAGCGGCTTGGGTACCGTCCCTTTAAGAGCAGCTTGGATCCCGCACCTGCTACATGGCTGCCTCAGCTCTGCTATTTTACTGACTGACCTCTGCTACTTATAATGGTAAAGACCATTGCTCGGTTACCATGACAATCTTACTCATGTCAGGGAGACAAAATGGTTAAGGACCTTCCATATATTACATCTTCTATTGGCCAATAGTGGACATGTGACTGTGGATGGTGTGATACAATGCATGACGAGACCTTAGAGTTCCTATTGGCTGCTATATTTCAGCTATTTGCATATGTGCTGTGATTGGCTGTTAGCGGTTAGAGTGTGGCCATTATTTGCAATGGACCATTATTTTCTATGGGAAATTTGTGGTCTTTAAATGTAAATTTCTTAAAAACGACAAATCCGATCGAAACGAAAAATAGATAGCACACCACACACCGCCGAGGGCTTCAAAACGCAGTTTGAACGGAGTCTGTGCGCAAAGCGGTTCGGGCTGTATTACGCGCAGAAAAATGGCTGGAAGAAGAAACGGAAGAAGAAGAAGAAGAATACGGATTACAATATAGTGCTTTTCAAGCACTATAATTACTACCATGTAAACTGAGGACAGGTTCTGGTTCATGAACTTATATAAACTATAAGTGCAGCTCTTGTGCTGGAGGACATGGAGAATGTGTGTATTACCTGAATAACCTATTATTTTCAGAGTGTGCAATGTAATAAGTTCAGTTTACCTATATGGGGCCCTTCTAGTAAAAAAGAACATGGAAAACAGACATGTAAAAGTTAATTAAACAAGACCAGTTTCTATCATCTCTATTTTCTTCTTTTTTTTTTTTTTTTAGAAAAACTCCAAGTGCTGTATATGCCATTCCAGGAACAGCTGCATATTAGGTAAAATGTATATAAATGTATATGTTAAGCGTACTGTACGATCTCCAAGGCTAGACCCTTTTCTATATTAATACTTTTTAATGGATTACCTAGATTTTTTTACTGATTAGATCCAGATAAATATGTTATAATATTTTTATTTCATTTTTTGAAAATTATTATGGGGGAAAGCCACAATGCCTCAACTTCTGCTCTATTCTTTTAACAGCATTTAGAGATATGATTTACAACAGGCAACACTAGAGTTAAATAGATCCATTGATCCATCCATTAGTTTTCTGGGCATACTCTTTGACCTGTGCAGAAATCATTGTGCAAGGAGGGGGAGGTGAGCTGTAGCCATAACCTGTTATTATTCAAAATGAAAAATGAGAAAAAAACACAAAAATTCTTAAAAAATAGATTTAACATACAAATTTGGTTTAAACTATAGGTCTTTTCCAAATAACATATTGGGGGAAATTTATCAAAGGGTGTAAAGTTTAGACTGGTAAAAACTGCCCACAGCAACCAATCACAGCTCAGCTTCCAGCTCTGGTGAAAGGAAAGAAGAGCTGTGATTGGTTGCTGTGGGCAGTTTGCACCAGTCTAAATTTTACACCCTTTGATAAATCTCCCCCATTAACTTTTTCCGGGTGCTGGGAGGCAGGTCCAAAACCCAATCATCACGTCTGGGCAAAACCATACCTGCATGTGATGTCCAACAGTAGCACAGTGTTGCTGCAACATCTGAGACACCATGCAGCTACTGGATATTGTGTGCAGGTGAAACAATGATCAGGACTTAGACCAGCCTCTCCACGGTTCGCAAGGGATACTTCCGAGACATGGAATGACAGTAAGTAAGCTATGTTCTGCCTATGTGACAACCTTTTTAATCAGAAATAATCTTTGAAGAGGTATTCTCATCTCAATACTCCTGCATTGCACCCACAGAATATGCCATACATGTCTGATAGATGCCATCTCTGGGATCTGCACCTATCTCAAGCTTGAAGGCCCTCACCTGTCATCAGCCTGGGATCCACAGTTTAACATGTAAACTATCTTGAAGTATAATAAAAAGAATAAATCTAGTTTCATAACATGCATTTTAAGGGCAATGGGAGTCCAGTTCTTGCTAACTGTGTACTTTATCATTATTTAGTCCTCAAAAAACTGACCTTGTTGCTAAAAACAAAAACGGACAACATAGTTCAAGAAATTGAAGCCGGAGCTCTCATTGAATGCTGGGCAGGACAAGGGGCAGTTTGAGGAGGCAGCCTAGGGTGCCATGAGGGAAGGCAATTGGAAATGTCAATGGCCTCAATCACCAATTGTCAATCATTGATTGGCAGGAAGCTGACACCTAGCACTTCCCATGTTATTTTGTTACAGCTACATGATATATAACAAAGCAACGAAAAAAAGACATTCTTCAGTTGTTGATATGTTAAACAATTGCCCTGACACAATGACTTACTTGATAATACTTTCTGGGATCTGCACATATTCCATTGGAATCAACTCTTTGAGCTCAGCTAAACTGGAGACATACTTTATCTTGCTGCTAAACTTGGAGCTGAGAGAAAAATATATTTGTTTAGGTATCTAAACAGTATTAATCATAATCTAAATACATAAAAAAGCACTAAGTAATAATAGGGTACATAAAAGGGGTAGTGCAGCGCTAAACAATTATTCACTAAATAACACACATTACACGCTAGACCCAGAAGTGTAGTGCTCTATACTCACCTGATCCGTGTCGACCCCCGTCCGCCATCTTGCGACAATGATGTAATCTTCGGGCGTCCGGCCGAACAGCTCTGTCCCACGTGCCGGCTGCCTTCTGCCGCCTCATCAGCTGCTCAGCCGCGATTGGCTGAGCATAACTGTGCTCAGCCGCGTTTGGGGCCATTCACTAACATAACATACATTACAAAGTTGTATAACTTTGTAATGTGTGTTATTTAGTGAATAATTGTTTAGCGCCGCACTACCCCTTTAACATGTACTGTGCTTGCTGTAGATTGGATGCTGTGTTCAATCATTTAGTTAGGCTGGGTTCACACTGTGTTTTTGCAATCCGTTTTGTTCATCCATTTTTTGCAAAAAACAGATGAAAGAAAACAGATGCATTTGTGTGTATCCGTTTTGATGTTTTTCCATTGACTTTTATTATAAAAAACTGAACCAAACGGCTCAGTTTTTTTTTTTAACAGACACAAAACTGAGATCGACTAAGTTTTTGTGTATGTTAAGTAAAACGGAACTGTTTTGATCCTTTTTTTTTTTTGAATGGAAGTCAACGGAGCCACCAAATTCTCAGCAAACATTACACTGGGCCACTTCTGCCATGAGACGTATTAAGGATTCTGCCTCAGGTGGCAGAATCTCAGGTCCTTGAGGGGGCGGCACAATCCTGCCCTGTCACTTTTTTATTAAGTCAGTCTGACTGAATGACAGGGCCTGGCAGACTAATCCATGCACTGTGGCCTGCTGAACTCTGCAGGGCCTGCTGGCTCCTCCCCAACAACACATGTCTGGCAGGAGGGGAATGACAAATACAGGAGCCCCATGACAGGTCAGCCTTCCTTTTGTAGCAGTGAATTACTGGCACTGTTAGGGATCCCTGGGGGTGGGGTGGGCACTGTCAGGGCCAGCACTGGGGGGTAACCTCAGAAATAGTTTTGGGACCCCATCCCCAAGGCCCCTGAACAGCTCTGGCACATCACTCACATTATTAAGTTTTTAGGGACCAGTTTCAATTTCCGCCCCAGGCAGCAGAAAACCTAGAATCACCCCCGTTAGTACACCAGAATGTAAAAGACAGAGAGATAGGTAATCCTGTAGCAAAACCTTCCCAGGTACTGACTGGATGCCCGTCATTAGACTCCTACAGTCCATTCACAGAATAAATACTGCTGTAAAACCCATTTTACTTTTACCCAGCTCTTTTGGCTTTCTATATCAATATGTTGTTTAGCTAATGCAAGTTTAGCCTAAAAGTAAACAACAGGATGTCTTGAAAAGCCATATATTACTGGCTATATTATATTTTTACACTAATGGTTAGTGGTCGGGCATAGCCATTTATTTTCAAACTACTGTGCTTACTCTTTTTAAATAATAATAAAAACCATAAACATCCAAATGACCCTGATAAAAAGTTTAAAAACCCCAGTTAATACTTAATACTGTGTATTGCCCCCCTCTAACATCAATGACAGCTTGAAATCTTTTTTAGTAGTTATGAAACAGGCTATTTATTTTCTCAGATGGTAAAGCTGCCCTTTCTTCTTGGCAAAAATTCTCCAGTTCCTGTAAATTCCTGGTCTGTCTTGCATGAACTGCGTGCTTGAGATCTCCACAGAGTGGCTCAATTATATTGAGGTCAGAAGACTGAGATGGCCACTCCAGAACCTTCACTTTGTTCTGCTGTAGCCAATGACAGGTCAACTTTGGCTTGTGTTTTGGCTCTTTATCATTATGGAACGTCCAAGTACGTCCCATGCGCAGATTCCGGGCTAATGAGTGCAAATTTGCCCCCAGAATTTGCTGATAAAGTGCTGCATTCATCTTTCTTCAACTTTAACCAAGTTTCCTGTGCCTTTACTTTACAGTACGTTTGGCATTCCTTTCATCATAGGTCTTGTTGACTCCTCTCCAAAGGTAAAATTTTTAGTTGTGGCCAAGAAGTTTAATTTTGGTCTCATCATTTTAAATGACCTTGTTCTAGAAGTTTTGAGGCTTGTCTCTGTGCTGTTTAGCGTATTGTAGGTGACATACTTTTTGGCATTTGCCCATTAATAGCTTTCTTCTGGCGACTCAACCATGCAGTCCATTTTTCTTTAAGTGCATCCTTATTGTCCATCTATTTTTTAGAGAGTCCTGTGTTTCAGCTGATGTTATTTGTGGGTATTTCAGTTGTGGCTGAAATGTTTGTTAGTTTACCTGACTGGTTTGCTTTTTACAGAGCCCCTAATTTTCCATTAGTTAATCACAGATTGAACACTGCTGACTGACATTATCAATTCTTTAGGTATTAGAACAAAGTGAAGGTTCTGGAGTGGCCATCTCAGTCTCCTGACTTTAATATCATTGAGCCACTCTGGGGATATCTTAAAGGGAACCAATCATGTATAAATGACTATTCACCTGAGGAAGTGTGCTGATAAATCATTTAGCACACTTCCCATACATATCTTTATATCCTCCGTCCCTGCAAATGAAAAATTATAATCTTACTTTTATAGATTGGCGCACTGTATGGTAATCACCGGCAAGTAGTCATCTGGGCGTTGGGCTGTGGGAAGGTAGTCACGGTCCCCTGGGCGGTTCGACGATGTAATCACACCCCTCTGGGCGTGAGAGGTATAATTTAAACTCCAGTAAAGCTGTGACGTCCTCTGGAGTCGTGCTGTAGCTTCCGGCGGCATGGCAACATTCTCACAGCTTCACTGGAGTTTGAATCACGTCCCTCACGCCCAGATGGGCGTGATTACACCGCTGAACCGCCCAGGGGACCATGACTACCTTCCCATAGCCCACCGCCCAGATGACTATTTGCCGGTGATTAACATACAGCATGCCAATGTATAAAAGTAAGATTATAAGTTTTCATTTGCAGGGATAGGGGATATAAGGATATGTATGGGAAGTGTGCTGAATGATTTATCAGCACTCTTCCTCAGCTAAATAGTCAATTTATATGTGATTGGTTCCCTTTAAGCGCGCAGTTTACACAAGACAGACCAAGAATTCACAGGAATTGGAGGCTTTTTGCCAAGAAGAATGAGCAGTTTGACCATCTGAGAAAATTAAAAGCCTCATACACAACTACC
Source organism: Dendropsophus ebraccatus (assembly GCF_027789765.1). Lineage (NCBI taxonomy): Eukaryota > Metazoa > Chordata > Amphibia > Anura > Hylidae > Dendropsophus > Dendropsophus ebraccatus. The sequence continues at coordinate 57,146,023 of NC_091456.1, read as the reverse complement.
ACAAAATACTTCAAGCTGTCAGTGATGTTAGAGGGGGCAATACACGGTATTAAGAACTGATCAGGATCATTTGGATGTTTTTGGTTGTCATTATGATTTAGAGAAAACAGTAGTTTGACAATAAATGGCTTTACATAACCACTAACCATAAGTTGAAAAAAGTTTTGTGTTATCATTCTCATTCTCTGTAAAAAAAAAAAAAGGCAAGAAAATTAAAATTCTGCCGGAGTATGTAAACGTTTGCACACAACTGTATTGTTTGGAAATGGCCCATAACTTTGCCAGCTCCAAATATGGAATGAAAAATAAAAGGGCACTGACACTTTACTTCCAGGGCTTGGGGCCAGGAATACTCGTTCCTGACACTAGTGGCGGTATAAAATAATAGGATACGACATGGAGAGAAAGGAGCACTGCACCTCACACCTATGGCTGACACTAATGCCACTCGGCTACATTTAAAAACCAACGCTAGGATGTTGGTATATAATTTGATCGAACCATATTGCCCCATGTACCACGTGCCGGTCTCCTGTTTCACATGGTCTCCTGTTTCACATGGTCTCCACACTGTCGGTCAGCAACCGCCAACCCCGCAAAGTAGGGTGTCAGCCATAGGTGTGATGTGCAACAGCTCCTTTCTCTGCATGTCGTATTAAATTATAGCATATCGCACAATGTGTGCTCAATAAAATAGATTACAACTATACATATATTTACCTTATGAAAGGACGTGTCACGGCTAATATAGTTCTGATAAACCAAGATGGATGAACGATTATGAATGACTTCAAGTTCTTCCTTAACCTGTGATAAGGGATAAAGTAGTTAACATATGCATTAACATCCAATATTTACTATACATCATTTGTTACCATAGAAATATTGTTGTCGGATAACCATAGCAGCTTATGCAATCGTTGTGTGACCTGCAGAAAAACTTTGAGATAACAGCACCTCACATAGTGCATATTAATAACAAAAAAAGACTGTGGACAATATATGGGGGAATGTATTGTAGTGTCTAATCAGGACAAATTTTCTAACTAGTTTTAGACCTTTTTTTTTCTAACTTCTGTTTGGTGAATTTAATAACTAGTCACTAAGTTGACTAATAAATAGTCACTACAGATGAACTTCCAAGTTGAAAGCATTGCACTCATGCCTCCCAAAAATAAGGTATTCGTAGCCTTGCATCAACGGAATTTTTACAAAAATTGTGAAGTTCTTAAATCAGGCACAGCAGCCAAAAACCTCAAGTATATATTTTTGAAGCCAAAAATGAAGCCAAATTGAAGCCAAAACATATTTGACTGGCGAATACTAAATAGTAAATACAACTAACAACAAAAATAGGCACAAATACGAGTTATTTACAGAAAAAGAACAATGACAAATATCCATAGTCTATTGTTTTTTCACCTTCTATCTATCATTTGATAACACTTCTTCATCCACCCAAGTCCTGGCATCTTTCTTCTTGGTGTGGCTCCATTTAAGTACACAATCATATAGTCCTCTGCAACCATGAGTTCCAAGGTACTTATTACATATCTAGAATAGAATGGATAAAAACAATAAAATACTATATTTAACCCCTTAAAGACAGAGCCTGAAATGGCCTTAATGACAGAGACAAATTTTATGAATATGAACAGTGTCATTTTATTCATTAATAACTTCGGGATGCTTTTACCTGTCCGGCTAATTCTAAGACTGTTTTCTCGTGACATATTGTACTTTACATTTCTGGTAAATTGGAGTCGATACTTATAACAAATCTTTATGAAAAAAAAACAAATAACGTGAAAAATTGTGAAAAAATGCATTTTTCCAACTTTGAAACTTTTCTGCTTATACAGAAAGTGGTTATACCACATAAATTATATATTAAATAGCATTAGCAACATGTCTACTTTATGTTGGCGGCATTTATTAAACAATCTTTCATTTTTTTTAGACAATAGAAAGCGTAAAACATAAGCAGCAAATTTCCAAATTTTCTGTAAAATTTCAAAATCAGATATTTTTAGGGACCTGTTCAGGTTTGAAGTGTATTTGAGGGGCCTGTATGTTAGAAAGCCCCACAAAGCACCCCATTTCAGAAACTGCACCCCCCAAGCTCTGCAAAAGCACATCCAGAAAGTGTTTTAACCCTTTAGGAGAGTCACAGAAATAAAAGCTAAGTGTGTAAGAAATTTGAACATTTTAATTTTCTGTGCAGAGATTTTATTGTAATCCAATATTTTTCATATTTATTAACTTATTACCAGAGAAATGCACGCCAATATTGATTGCCCCATTTCTGCAGTTTATAGAAATACCCCATATGTGACCCTATTGCACTATTTGACACAACCACAAGCCTCAGATATAAAGGAGCACCTAGTGAATTTCAATGGCTCCGTTATATTTGATCATTTTTGACTGTACCACTTCAGGTTGGCAGAGGCTCTGGGGTGCCAAAACCTAAAAAACACCCCTAAAGGGACACCATTTAGAAAACTAGACCCCTCAAGGAATATAACAAGGGGTGCGGTGAGCATCTGGACCCCACAGGTGCTTCACAGATTTTCCTAACAATATGGCGTGAAAAAAGAAAAATTTATTTTTTACACTAAAACGTTGTTCTAGCCTTCAATTTTCCTTTTCACAAAGGGATGAAAGGAAAAAAAACACAAATGTGTAGCGCAGTTTCTCTCAAGTACGGAAATACCCAACATGTGGACATAAAGCGCAATTTGGGTGCAGGGCGAGCCTCCAAAGGGGAGGAGCGCCAATTGGCTTTTGGAAGCTGGATTTCACTGGAATGGATTTCAAGGGCCATTTCGCATTTACAAAGCGATTGTGCTGCCAAAACACTGGAAACCCCCCACAAGTGACCCCATTCTGGAAACTACACCCCTCAAGGAATCTAATAAGGGGTGCAGTGAGGATATGGACCCCACTGGTGATGGGCACAAATGTAGAAAAATGTGACGTGAAAGTGAAAATTTTAATTTTTTCACTTTCACGGCACATATGTGCCAGTCATCCAGGGGTACATATCCTCACTGCACCCCTTGTTAGATTTCTTGAGGGGTGTTGTTTTCAGAATGGGGTCATTTGTGGGGGTTTCCAGTGTTTTGGCAGCACAAGGGCTCTGTAAATGCGACATGGCGTTTATCATCCATTCTGGCCAAATCCAACCTCCAAAATCCAAATGGCGCTCCTTCCCTTTGGAGGCTTGCCCTGCACCCACATTGCGGTTTATGTCCACATGTGGGGTATTTACGGACTTGGGGGAAATTGCTCTACACATTTTGTGGCTTTCTTTCTCTTTTAACCCCTTGTGAAAATGTAAAATTCAAGGCTAGACCAACATTATAGTGTAAAAAATGTAATATTTAATTTTCACGCCACATTGTTCCACATTTGTACCCGTCACCAGTGGGGTCCATATGCTCACTACATCCCTTGTTACATTCCCTGAGGGGTGTAGTTTCCATAATGGGGTCACTTGTGGGGTGGTTCAACTGTCTTGGCAACACAGGGGCCTTTTAAATGCAACATGGCCCCTCGAAATCCATTTCAGCCAAATCCAGCTTCCAAAAGCCAAATGGTGCTCCTTCCCTTTGGAGGCTTACCCTGCACCCGCATGGTGCTTTATGTCCACATATGGGGTATTTTCGTACTCAGGGGAAATCGCTCTACACATTTTGTGCTTTTTTTATCTTTTAACTCCTTGTGAAAATAAAAAAATCCAGACAAGATCAATGATTTAGTGTAAAAATTAAACATTTTTTACACTAAATGTTGGTCGAGCCTGGATTTTTTCCGTTTCCACAAGGGGTTAAAAAAGAAAATGAATGCAAAACGTGTAGGTTAATTTCCCCCGAGTACGAAAATACCCCACATGTGGACATAATGTGCCATATGGGCACAGGGCAAGCCACCATAGGGACAGAGCGCCATTTAGAGTCTGGAATGGAGGATGGAGGCCATGTCGCAATTACAAAGCTCCCGTGCTGCCAGGACAGTAGAAACCCCCACAAGTGACCCCATTCTAGAAACTACACCCCAAAACTACTCTCCTGGCCACACAGAGGCTTTGTAATTGCATCATGGCATCCTCTAATGGGAATGGCGGCCATACCTACTTAGCTGGGGAAAAGGGACAATTCTAATTTATTTGGAGGTATTAGGCCAATTATTAGTTTATAAGGTTGAAAATGACAGGTGTCCATCAAATTCAACCTGTGTTGATGCAGAGGAAGGCAAAAAACCCTTGTGAGGCAGACGACAATAGCTTCATCACAGGGGAAAAATTCCTTCCCGACTCCATAATGGCGATCAGAATAATCCCTGGATCAACGTGACCCCTGAAATAGGAATAAGGGAAGGAATTTAGAAAATGTAGAACTCCAATGACGTGTGGTGCGCCTTGAAGCGATCCAGTATGCAGAGGCCGGGGTGATCAGGACAGGCGTCACACTGGAAAATGGCGTCCTTCCTGATCCCCCTGTTACGCCACACTCTGCACTTCTTCTGGGGTCTCCTGTTTTCCAGTGTGGGGGACGTCACCTGGAAAATGTTTCCCTCGTGCGATACAGGGTCTCCCTTTCTCCAGAAGCGCTGGGTCCGCTCCATGGCTGCTAAATATTAGGGCTCTATTACTACCTCCGATATTTTCGGATCGTGCCGCAAGCTACAGTAGCTCGGGCAGCGAGGGACCGGAAGAGGGGGTGCTGGTATAAAAGTTATCCCCGTACAGGTGGTAACCTTTATCCAGCAGTGGGAAGATCAGTTCCCGAACGATCTTCCCACTAACTCCGAGGATGGGGGGGGTCATCTGGGGGCTGGATTCGGCTGTCCCTTCCTTCATACACTCTAAGGGTACGTGCACACTGCAGAATGACGAAGGATAACCCTTTGTGCATTCCGCAGCTGCCACCCGCCGGCGGACTGATGGAGGCGCGCGTCTCCGCTCATGTCACACTCCATTCTATGCACAGGCGGATTTCGCCCTCTGTCCTAAGAATGAACGTGTTCATTCTTTGGACGGACAATGGAATCTGCCCGTGCATAGAATGGAGTCTATGACATGGGTGGAGACACTCACCCGCATCAGTCCGCCGGCAGGTGCCAGCAGCGGAATGCACAAAGGGTTATCCTTCGCCATTCCGCAGTGTGCACCTACCCTAAATCTATAAGTGTACCCTGAGGTACTCTCACAGAGTTTGGAGAATTTCACGCCATACCGTGATCTCTTATTGGTACGGTACTGGCGGGAAAGACGTGTCTGGGGGGCAGCGTACGCTACGCTACCCCCAGACACGTCACTGGATGATGAGGAGGATGAGGATGAATGGAGGAAAGAAGGATCCCCCCATTCATCCTCACTGGCTGTTTCAGTGTGGGAGGCAATAATAACGTATGCGTCCGACACCGAAAACACCCTGGGGGCCATCTTTATACGGGGACTAGTATATGGGGTATGTAAATGTGTAGTGTTGTAGTGTAAAACTTTATTTCATGTAGTGTGGTGTAGTGTAGTGTTTTTTTACGTCTTTTTGACAGTAAGAAAAAAATATCTCTACGCCAAAAAAGAAGCTGCTGATAAATGCCGCACTTGTGTGCGGTACTTATCAGCAGACAGTGGCGGTAGGATATAGGGGGGAAAAACGCCCCTACGCCAAAAAGGAGGAGTTGCTGATCAGCGGCGCACTTACGTGTGATGCTGATCAGCACTCAGCGGCGTTAGGGTGAATAAAAAGTTTAAAAAAAAAAATTTAAAAAAAAAAAACAAAAAACTTTTTTTTTAACCTAAAGCAACTGATCAGTGAATGATATTCACTGATCAGCTGCTAGGGGGCAGTACAGAGAAGCTGACAAAGACTGCCGAAGATAGGGGCCACGGAAATGCCCGAAGAGCCGGAAATTGCCGATGGGACCCGATCGAACCCGGAAGTGAAGACGCGAGGACGCGCGGGACCCAATCGCTGCTCCGGACTCCCAGATCTGGTGAGTATAGTGCACCTACACTATACACACCTGTTCTGCACCCCTCAGCTAACTAGCTGAGGGGTGCAGAACCCGGGGACACTGTTTTTTAACGGTTTGATCGCCGTGATGGGCCGGCCGGTACTGGCCGGCCTATCACGGCGATCGTGGAGGTGGCATCGGCGCCATCTTTTCCCCGGACACTAATGGTGATTGGTGCTGTCTCGGACAGCACCAATCGCCAGTGCTTTCCGGGTCACCGGGTCACCGATGACCCGGAAAGCTGAATTTAGCTGCTATATGCTGTTCTGTATTGATCAGCCTATAGCAGCGATCGTCGGCACGGGAGGGGTTAATCACCCCCCGTGCCGACGAGCAGAGATGGCCTGCTATACATTATAGTAGGCCATCTTCCCCGACCGCTGTGTGTGAACACACAGCAATCAGGGAAACATCGGGCGTAAATTTACGTCCATTTACGCTAAGTACCAGGGCGCGGGGGCGTAAATTTACGCCTGATGTCGTTAAGGGGTTAAAAATCTTTCATAGAGTTGGCATACACTCCTTCACTTGCTCCCCTCCCATTATAATACAAGGGAACCCCTATCTATGATGTTTGTATGCACTACAAGGGGACATGAAAAATAAAACTATTTGTTGACACAATCAAAATGTGAAATACAACATAAAAAAAAAAAAAAGCAATTATAAAAACAAGTAGTCCATGTGAACCTGATCACAGCAAAGAAAAAAGTAGTAGAAAAGTGAGGGTTACCAATGTATGTAAACCCATACACTGTTGCACAGAGTAGGTAAATCTTATTGGGCTAACAAGCAAAAGCTAAAGTGCAAAGTGGAAAAAGGGAAGTAAGAAAGTCACACAACTAAGAAATACTGGGCCATAAAACATCTAGGTAGAGACAAAAGGAGAGGATGAACCCCAGGCAACCTTGTGTTTGCTTTGCGTAAATGCTTTGTCTGGGGTTAAAAATGTAATGTGACAGTAACGTTACAGTTAAACATTACCAAGAATAAAGAGTTACAGTCTGAGACAGCCAATCACTGTCTCAGATGGGAGAACGCTGCAGCCAGTAATTAGCTGAGTGGCCTTTCACTGCAGAGACTGCTTCAGACGTGCAAGCGGAGGCTGCGGTGAGTGGGGAGAAGCCAGAAGGACACCGGGGACAGGTAAGTATAAAGTTTACACATTCCTCAGCTCTCAGCCACACATCGCTGCATGTAATAACACCGCCATACAATGATTTTTAAACATGTTAAACCAATGATTGTTTCTTTAGCTGATTGTTGTCTTTATTACATGGATTAATAATCTGCCGATTGGATCTAATCGCTCTGTGCTCCTTTTCTTCATATAGTAAATAATAAACAAGTATATTTAACTGCCCACACTTCCTGGTGTCCTCCTGCCTCTCCCCAGCTGCAACCGAAGCTTCTACACCCATCTCTGAAGTGATAGGCAGCCAATCACTGACTGAGATGCAACAGCTAATGACGGACGTCTATAATGATCATGATTGCTGAAAAATGTCATAGTGTAAACTAGTGTATAACCCCTAGACGAACCTTGCGGGTACAGCACAGGCGCCTGTCACCAGACGACTCATGAAGTACCCGTGCGGCACAGTGACGTGAACAATACTGATCAATATTTTGCTATGGCAAAGCATTGACCAGTGTATACAATGTAATAATTGCATTTAATAGTCCCCAAGTTTTTTCAAAATATCCCAAAGCTCCTCCCCCAATAAAAGTTTAAACCACCCACTTCCCATTATACAAATAAAAACGAAAAAATAATTAAATAGATTATTATCGTAGTGTGCCTAATTGTCTGATCTATTAAAGTAATAAAGTTATTAAGTGATCAAAACATCCAATCTACACACATATGACAGTAATAATAGTATAATAGTAAAAACTAGAGATCATGGCACCATAAATAATATTTTTGGGATTCCACCATTCATTTTTTGGTAGATTTAAAGGCCATTACAAAGTTTACTTGTTCTTGAAAATGCAAAAAAGAAAATTGGCGCAGTCATTTAAGTCATTTTGGGCTGGGTCATGAAGGGGTTGAATGGCACATATTTAAGTAGAGAGATACCTCATTTACTTCCATTAGAAAATTGTGATTTTGGTCATGCAAAGTTCTGGCTCACTACACCTGAGGCATGCAACCTTGTAACAAATAAGAAATAAATCACAACTGTAGTATACTGCCCTTTGTACACTGCAGCAACTGATCCTAACTACCTGATAATTCCACATCTATTCCTCCAATACACGTGGCTCTGGCCTTTCATGCCACCTGAGTATGTCAGAACAGAAAGGGTAGCTTTGTCTTTCTATGAATCCTAACAAGGGGTTTTTCATAGTGTTTTTCCAGTTGACTGAGCTAATCTGGAAAGTGCATTGTGAATTCTTTTCTTATATATTAGAAGACAATAGTTATGCAGGTGTAAGGAAACTATAAGCTGTTTTTCATGCATAAAGCAGATGAACAATTTTGACCATTGTTATCGGCAATTTTGGCATGAAATTAAAGTAGATTTTTAAAAAAGTCTTTAAAAGGCCAAGCAGTAACCATATACCAACATATTTATGAACAAATTAATGACAGCTTTAAAGAATAAGGCTATGTTCAAACACTGCCAAAATGATGGCCGTTTTTTTGGAGGGGGGGTGGACAGCCATCATTTAACAACAAATAATGTTATGAAGTTAAACCACACCCCTCATTAGGTCAAACACTAAAAGTGACCAGCATGGTGAAAAGTGCAAAAAATAAATAAATGGCACAAATGCTTTATAAACGTGTCTAATGTGTACGTTACAGAAACTGATCCTTACTACCTGTTTATTTTACATCTATTCTTCCAATACACAGATGTGTGGCTCTGGCCTTTCATGCCAACTGAGTATGTCACAATAGAAAGGGCAGCTTTGTCTTTCGATAAAACCTTACACAGGGCTTTTCAGAATAATTTTCCAGGTGATTGAGCTAATCTGGAAAGTGCATTGCAAAAAAGAAAAAAATGCTTAAGGGTGGCTTCACATGTACCGGAAGTTTGCAAGGAAATCCGCTGCGAATCCTGGTACAGTCACTTCAATGGAGTTATATACCCACAGCAGAATTTTTATTCCGCTGCGAGAATGTAACCCGGCCCCTTTAACCCTCGCCGCCCTCAGCAAACGTTACCTGCTCAGCACCGCAGGTCACTGATTGGCTGAGTGGGACCGACGGGAGCTGGGAGCCTCACATGCAGCCGCGGCACCTAGCAGGTAATGTATGCTGCGGGGGGGGGGGGGGGTTAAAGGGGCTGGGTTACATACTCGCAGTGGAATAAAAATTCTGCTGCGGTATGTAACCACATTGAAAATCACACTACTAGGATTCGCAGCAGATTTCGCTGCAAACTTGCAGTGTGAAATCCGCTGCGGATCCGGTGTGTGTGAAGCTACCATAAAGGAGAAGTTTGTTGGCTGTTGGGGGTTGGGGATTGGAAATTATTATGGGCGGAGGGGGGGGGGGTTGGGGACAATATGCTTACCCCTCCCAGTGGAGCATCATGGAGCTCCTGAACCCCGCTGGCTGTCATCCTCTCAGATTTCAAGTACATCACAACCCAGATTCAATATTACAAGTGGATGGGATTAAGCCGCTCAGCCAATCACTGACTGCAGCGGTCTCCTGCCCCAGTCACTGACTGGCTCAGCGTTGCATCCGTCAGTGGGGTCTTGACATAGTTGGAGGGAGCTCAGAAAACAGCTGGCAGGGTCCAGGAGCTGGAAACGGCTCTGCGTGGGCACTGGGACAGGTTACTTCTTTTATTCCCCCCCTCTGGCCCGTAATGAATTTTGTCACACACACAACCAGCGGACTGCTACTTTAATAAATTTGTCTAAAAAAGAAATCGAAGACAAAAAATAGCAGAAAATACTTGAGAAAGCTAACCAAAATACCTTATAACTTCCGACCTTAGACATGTCAAACCAAATTTTCTCTGGGTTTAATAATTTTTAAAGGGCAACTGGATAGAAGCATCTACCCTGCTGACATGTTCCTATAATGTACAGGGTACTGAGGATGAAGGAAAGTTTCTTCCCTCAGCACCATTTTCAGAATAATACCAGTTTATTTGATACGCTAATGATGTGTTTTTAGGGACATTTTTATTAATTAAAATAAGAGAAAACAAATTGAAAGGCTGCTGACACATCATTTTCTTTATTGTTTGAGAACTGAGCCATAGCCAGAAGTGGATCCAGCAAAAAGCATATATATTAATCCTTCCTTTATATTTCCTATGCCTTTTCAATCCATTCCTAGTTTTGGCACAAAAATTGCAGTGGCAGCTCTCCAAAAAACTGCTGTGTGTTTGATGGCAGCCTAAGGGAAGACCAGATGGGCCATGGAGTCTTTTAAGCTGTCAATCTTCTTTGTTTTTAGATTATTTTAGCTCTGTCTTATTTGCGAGCTCGGCTCCCAGTGACTCCAAACATGTCTTTAACTTAATAACCAACAGGGAGGACAAACATTAGATAGGAAAAGAGCAAAATATATCATTTTACTCCAGAATGCCAACAGATAGGATTTGTACCACTAGTCTTGGCAATACTTGACGTCATAAATCAACACTAGATAATAAGATGCTGAAATGGTTCTTTTCAACATAGTTGTCTATAACATTTGTACACTTTTTTCTTTGAACTATTTACATGTAATTGTTCTCTCTTACCCGCACCTATCCTTTTGGTCTTTTACCCTTTAGCAAAAAGTGACGTGTTCTTTGTCCAAATAAACTCAAACCATATGTTTTCATATGAATTGTGCCAAGATTTTGCAGACTCTTTGTCACAATAAAGAGTGTGATCATGTTTATGGGAAGTACTCACAGGAAAAGATTTTCCATGACATAGCTATAGTCAGCACGACTGCTGTCAGGAAGAAAACAGGCAGCAAATACAATGATGGCATTCACTCCCTCGCCATAGTAACCTGCCAAGAAAACAAAGTGAAGAGTTATTACTAAAGATTAAACATAATAAGCATTATGTAAGACATCATCTACACACACAAATCACTGAAATAATGATGATGATATTATAATAATAATAATAATAATAATAATAATAATAATAATAATAATAATAATAATAAATTAAACTTATATGCAGTGTTATAAAGAATATAGTACATAAGCCACAGATTTGTTAAAAGACCGTACTTACCTATATAGGTACCTGTGCTTGTTTTTTTTACTGGCCAATGAGCGTTACTAGAAATGCCTGACACAGCATCCAAATCAACCAAAATTATTCCTTGACTTAAATCTTACATTTATGGGAAGAAATCGGCACATTGCAACGATCCCCACTGAATGTCTCAACATCCTTTTAGTAATAATATTATGCATACTACACTATTCCAATGGAAACATAGTCATCAGAGCTATAGCAGAGACACCAACCTTGGACTGGTGAGCAATGTGCAAGAACTGCAGAGGAAACGCATGAAAAGAGCGCATGTGGTATAAAAAAACAAAACAAAACGTGTGTTTTAAACTGATCTATTAGGCCCCCTTCACACGTCCGGAAAATCTGTCCGGATTTCCTATCAGGAAATCCGGACGGATTTCCGGACTCATAGACTAACATTAGACACATTTTATTATTATTTTTACACTTATACTAGAAGCCCCCCTGGGGGACTTCAAGTATAGTCTCAATGATCTCTCATTGAGATCTATGCAGTATAGTAATACTGCATAGATCAATGAGATAGGCTGCTGCAGCCGAAAGCAATAGAGTGCCGAGTCGGGATAAGTGCCATTACGGCGCAGCCCCCGGTCGGTGCTGGATGCAGGGATCGCCCCTCCACCATCGCGTAGCTGGGGGGGGGGGGCATCCGCCCACTAGACCACCAGGTAAGGGCTGCAACAAGTATTCAGATGCAGCTGTCAACTTTGACAGCTGTATCTGAATACTTAATTAGCAGACACGGGATCAGACCATGCCATGACATGTTATCTATGTTTCTCACTTCAGTATGATTACAAAGATGTGTAACATGTGTAACTTTTATATTATTTGATGGCTTTTAAAAAATTTAAACCTTAAAAAAAAAACTAAATGTGTTTAAAATTGCTCTATTTCCATCCTTATAACGCTTTTATTTTTTGGTCTATGGGGCTGTTTGAGGTGTCTTTTTTTGCACCATGATCTGTACTTTCTATTGGTACCTTGTTTGTACATATGCAATTTTTTTTGATCACTTTTTATTAAATTTTTTTCTGGATTTGATGCAACCAAAAATGCTCAATTTTGCACTTTGGAATTTTTTTGCTCTTACGCTATTTACCGTGCGAGATCAGGAATGTGATAATTTAATAGTTCGGCTGATTACGCACGTGGGGATCCCAAATATGTTTGTTTATTTGTTTATTAATTTATATTTATTTAATGGGAAAAGGGGGGTGATTTGCACTTTTATTAAGGGAGGGGATTTTTTATTAATTAAAACACTTTTTAACTTTTTTTTACATTAACTGGAAGTCCCCCTGGGGGTCTTCAATATACATAGCAATGATCTCTCATAGAGATCAGTGATACATTGCTCTGGCCTGCTGCAGACCAGAGCAATGTATTGCCGAGCCGGGATCAGCGTCAGTGCGACGCTGAGGCCCGGACTGGGCAGGAGATGGGATCTCCCCTCCTCAATCGGAGATCAAGTATAAAGTATTTAAATGCAGCTGTTAGGTTTGACAGCTGCATTTAAATTCTTAATTAGCCGACACGGCAACAGGACCTGCGTCGGCTAATAGAGTCACTCCCCGGCTGCAGATAGCAGCCGGGAGCAGCGCTGTTCAGAGCGGGGTCCCGGCAGCACCCCTTTCTGAACTCCCCTCGCTCCGCCATAATGTACGAGGTACATTATTGGAGTCCTCTGCATTATGTCACTGAGCGCTGTAGTCCTTTCTATGCACATAAAAAAATACACATTGGGAATCTGTGTCCTTTGAACTAATTACTGATGATCTCTTGGGGACTTGGGGGGGAGGGGCAGAGTATATTTAAAAGTATATGCATTGTTTTCTTTGGTATGCTGCTAATAGACTAGCCACATACTGTTATAGCACTGGAGGTGAGCTTCAACTTTGGTTACAGTAACATGCCATAACTTCTAAAGGTAAATCATAATGTTCCTCCAATATTGGCATCATTCCACTTTTTGAAAGGCAATGTTGATCCTAGAAAATATTTGAGGAACTTAATACTTTATTAGGCTGGGTTCGCACTACGTATATTTCAGTCAGTATTGTGGTCCTCATATTGCAACCAAAACCAGGAGTGGATTAAATACACAGAAAGGCTCTGTTCACACAATGTTGAAATTGAGTGGATGGCCGCCATATAACAGTAAATAACTGCCATTATTTCAATATAACAGCCGTTGTTTTAAAATAACAGCAAATATTTGCCATTAAATGGCGGCCATCCACTCAATTTCACCATTGTGTGAACAGAGCCTTTCTGTGTTTTCAATCCACTCCTGGTTTTGGTTGCAATATGAGGACCACAATACTGACTGAAATTTACGTAGTGTGAACCCAGCCTGAATGAGGTTAGGGGTCAGGGTTATATTTGAAGTTCATGATGCCCTTAGGAACTTTTATATTCACAGTCATATTGTTGAAACAGGGCTCATGTGTACCATTACCTGGTATCTGATAACTTAGTGATCAGACTTTAGTAAGAGACATCAGTAAGGTCCTGTCTTTCTACAGGGTCCTTAAAGTTGTCCAGGATTTCTCAATAAACTAGCATTGTATTGACCTCTTTGGGTTCTGTTTATTCTACATACACTTCTATTTTTATTTAGAGTGCTTATTGTGTTCTCAGGCTGTCTTATCTACTTCCTGTGATGTCACGTTCCCTTTCTGTTTCCTGTTCCTGCCAGTGAGGGATCAGTGAGTCATCAGGTGGGTGGGCTAATACATAAACATTTCTTTAGCCCCACCCCTGTAGGAGGAGCTAACATCTGAGTCCAGTAGAAACTGTAGCAGACAAAAACATACAAACAAAAACAAATCCAAAAAACAGCATCAGAGGAAGATGCCCCGGGAAACAGAGGCGGAAAAAGGTCAGAGAGAAAACAGAAAGGGACAGATTACAAATTATTTCCTTTTCCAATAAGAAACAAATGTTGGATAACCTCTTTAAGGCACAGAAAAACTTATTTATGAAAACAGAGATGGCATTATGCCACTAAGTTATTAGACTATATGAAACCTTCCACATTTATAATCAGTGGATATTTAAAACAGCAGAAAGTGACTAAACCTTTAGGTGTCTGTACTCATATCCATACCTCCATGTGAAATCACTTTCTTGTATGGCTCAATGACTCGCATATCAATTCGTTGCTCTTGATCACCGATGATGACAGTTCTCCATAGCTTATTATCAGCTCTTTCTTCTTCTGCTGTGTATTCTTGGATAGATTCTAAATCTCCCTGTAGTGAGTGGCCGAGTGCAGGACGATCATCTACAATGAATTATACATGAATTATTTAATCAATGTTACTTTTATTCTTTACTATTAAAGGGAAACTGTCCCCAAACTGCTTAAATGGCTACATAGCTATGTAAGGGGTGAGACTATCCAAACGTTGAGACATGGTTGGAAAGGAAATCTGTCAAATAAAAAATGCAGTCCAATCTGCAGGCATAATGTAGAGCAGGAGGAGATGATAAAAACTGATGTAGCTTTGTGTAAAAACTTCCAGTGTACCTTGCCCCCATTCATGGAAATCTCTGCTTATTGTGGGCCAAGTAGTCATGTGGGCTGTCCTAAACAGTGATGGACAGCTCTCTTTACATGCACACTTATACACAGACAACTGCCAATCACTAAGTAGGACCGCCCACATGACTAGCCCAAAATAGGCAGATATTTACCTAAATAATTTACCTAGTTATCCTGGAACTTTTCCCAAAATACTATATCAAAACGAGAAAGAACAAAAGGGAAGGACCGCGCTCAAGATAAACCAAAATGTCAAGAGGATTACGGAATTCACTTACTTCGCTTGGGGGATAGATAACCGGTATCTCATCCCCCTCCAAGAAAGCCAATTAAGAGGAGCAATCCCAGTCCATGCGATGCGACGCCACATAAGCAATCACCGAGTGTATAGGATAAGGTTTATTTGACAACGCGTTTCAGTGGCATAGCGGCCACCTTTCTCAAGCCAACAGTACACAATAATAAACAGACAATTTATACAGTGATAGTAACTTACAGATGTTTCAAATCTCGTCCTTAATTTCTCTGGGCACGGGATCGATGCCTCCTCCCCGCGACTTCCGGGAGTGTACGCCGAGTGCGTGTCACGCTGGACCGCAGTGCGCCACATCCGCCACGCCGCCCGCCGCAATGCATCAGACTGCACTTTACTAAATGTTACCCCTTTAGAAAAAGTTAACAAAGAAACATATGGGAGTTTGTGCAATAAAGAGATGTTCTGGATATTTCGTTTGGACAGTTTACACCCCAATGGCTTAAACGAATCCTTAGAACAGATTTACTAGACACCCGTGAGAAAACAGAATGAGTTAATTTTGCATTAGAAATGATATACCATCATGGCCCCTTTTTATTTATATATATATATATATATATATATACATATGTATATATATATATATATATATTTATATGATCATATATAGAATTTTTTATTAATTACATAGATATAGTTTTTTAGAAATTTACAGCACAATATACACATATGGTTTTTAAAGTTTAATTATTTTGGTAGTATAATGTCTATCTATTAACCCAATTATGAATTCTTAGAACTTAATGTTATGTACGTTTTAGTGGTAAATATGTTCCTGCTTGTACTCATTCCACGTGCGTTCCAGGTTGAAGCGCATGTGTTAGAGTTACGTCATCTGGACGCCGCGGGCGCCATGGTTGACGTGTTCTTCCTCCCTTGCGTTCCGTGGTGCGTGTGCGGACCTGGCGTCGGGCCGGCCGCGTCCGCTGCCCAGTGATGCATTGCGGCGGGCGGCGTGGCGGATGTGGCGTACTGCGGTCCAGCGTGACACGCACTCGGCATACACTCCCAGAAGTCGCAGGGAGGAGGCATCGATCCCGTGCCCAGAGAAATTAAGGACGAGATTTGAAACATCTGTAAGTTACTATCTCTGTATAAATTGTCTGTTTATTATTGTGTACTGTTGGCTTGAGAAAGGTGGCCACTATGCCACTGAAACGCGTTGTCAAATAAACCTTATCCTATACACTCGGTGATTGCTTATGTGGCGTGGCATCGCATGGACTGGGATTGTTCCTCTTAATTGGCTTTCTTGGAGGGGGATGAGATACCGGTTATCTATCCCCCGAGCGAAGTAAGTGAATTCCGTAATCCTCTTGACATTTTGGTTTATCTTGAGCGCGGTCCTTCCCTTTTGTTCTTTCTCGTTTTGCTTTTGTTACCGGTGTGGATCTCTACACTCGGGCACCGGACCTGCGCCCTCCCCTTGTGGATGCATAACCATTGAATCTACCTGGCTCTAGGTGTTGTGGGTGTTCCAAGCTATACCGACAATCACCGGGTGAGTGTCACTCTGTGTTTACATCTTTTCTTATTGGATGAGCGCTGCTCTATGTACTACTCCTACCAAAATACTATATATCAGTCTGTCCAGCTCCTCCTGCTCTATAACATGATACCTGCAGATAAGTCTGCATTTGTAATGTGACAATAAAGTACAATATTTCACCTATAAAACATTGGTTTCTAACACCTAACCACATACCACACTACCAACAATAGAGGATAGCCCAATAAAAGGCCTTATACACACATGCCATGTACATGCTGCCTTTACAGCATTGCTTCTAAAACAGAATATCTGGGTAATATGAAATACAATAAAAGCTGGACCATTTTTTTTTTTTTTTTTTACAATTGTTTCCATATGAACCAGGTAAAGTATGGACCCCTAGACTTAAATGAGTGGGCGTTAAAAGATCCTGGCAGCATACTCATGCTGCTATAAATACAGGCAGTATGATAAAGTGACAGGTGCCCTTAATGGCTATCTGTCATTACAACTTTCAAAATCAAGATTTTGTCAAGATTGACAAAATTTTTAAATACGTGTTTTTTTTTTTTTTCTTACTGATCAAGCTTCTGTAATATAGAGAACAGTGCCAAACAGCACTTACGATCCATCAATCTACTGCATAAGGCATTCTTTCTCCTTACAGTTGTTCTTTTCCCATGCTCAATGTTGTTTTGTGCCTGTAAAACCACAAAAATCTGTAATTGAAAAACTGAAATCTGGGAATCATGAAATTCACTCACGCCCATATCGAAATCCATTGACACTGCTAGTATGAACAAAACAAAAGTTTCTGTTGACCATGTTAGCTTTCTAAAGCTGCCATTTCAAGATCACACCCTGTATTTACATGAAGAGTTAGCAACCCTCTCCTAGTTACCATACGCTTATTAAAGCTAATGTGCTCGACTGCTTCAGAGGAAAAGGTCAAATAATAGCAAACAAAGGCGCAATTGTGAGCATAGAAACGGAAGAATTGGCCAATTAGAAGACTCTCTGTTTTATCTGCGCTTCATAGTTACTCTTCCAAATAAATATTGAAGTAGGCCTTTGTTCTCAAATTCAGCATTCCCTGGCATGCTTCATAATCTAGTTGACAAGCGCTAGCAGGTTACATAGCTATGTCTTATCCAAAAGATCATCCAGACAGGATTGAAAACTTCTTGATCACTCAATACCAGAATGAACTTTTAACCCTTGTATGCCCCAAATATCCTGGTGATGTCTAAGCTTTACCAACAATTTCTATATCCCATATATGTGATAAAGTATCTTCATATGCAGTGGAACTTCAACCCTAATCCTTGTTATTGTGATTCTTTGTACGAATTAGACATCTCAGCATGCTACTGAAATATGTTTGGTGTCCTAGACAACAGTTCTTGAGTTATACTCTTCTTTAAATATGCCATCACTGTTCGTGAGTAGTTACCCAGCTTTTATATCGCACTAAAAAGAGACTCTACCTAAAATAGCAATAGCATTTCATTAGCTAACCTATCCTTTTGATGGCTAACCAAAAAAAAAAAAATATATATTTATATATATATATATATATATATATATATATATATATATGCAAAAAAGGGGTCCGTGGAGCCTCAGTTACGAGTCTCAAAACACGGGAATAGCCAGATATCCCTCTCTCCAGAGAAGGAAGCCCATTGCCAAGGGGTGCCTCCTAGTGGGGAGAGCTGGCTATTCCCGTCTTTTGAGACTCGTAACTGAGGCTCCACGGACCCCTTTTTTGCATATTCAAATTTTGCATGGGACAATCAATGGAGACTCGTAAATGAGTACTCCATTGGAATTTCTCACTGTTCTCCCTGAGTTCAGTGATTGTTGTGTTTTGTTGGTCTATTTATCATTGCCCCAGTAGCCAGAATCCTGCTCCACACTGACGAGGGGCAAATACCCCGAAACTGCAGTCTGTGGATGGATGCCTAGCCTTGGTAACCCTTGTCTTATGTCGTTATACTCGCCACAGAGTTAGACTTTGACTCACAGGGGCCACCCTGGTGTTTCCCTATTTAGGTCCCAAAGCTCGCTACAGAGTGAGGACCTGAGGGACTACGTATCAGGGTGGTTTAGGTGCTCTCCCCACTAGGAGGCACCCCTTGGCAATGGGCTTCCTTCTCTGGAGAGAGGGATATCTGGCTATTCCCGTGTTTTGAGACTCGTAACTGAGGCTCCACGGACCCCTTTTTTGCATATTCAAATTTTGTATGGGACAATCAATGGAGACTCGTAAATGAGTACTCCATTGGAATTTTTCACTGTTCTCCCTGAGTTCAGTTATTGTTGTGTTTTGTTGGTCTCTCTCTCTCTCTCTCTCTCTATGTATATTGCAAGCTTTTGAGAGTCTCTATGTCTCTTCATCAGGGACAAAAACCTATGGGAATACTCATGCTATCATACTACGTATATTGGTTTTCCTGTTACTTACATTTGATATTTTTATTGATTTCATTGAACAATGATTTTAATAACTTATATAAACATAAAGGACAACATACTGACCTTAAAGTGCTACTGTGTACCCCTTCCTGCAGTCTGACTTCTCTACACAGGTGTAAAGGGTAAATTTTGCACTTTTCATACCTTATATCATATCACACGTCATGGTGCTTCTTCAAGTAAAAAGTGATCTTTTATCATCTGCAGATTGTGCTAAGTGGGCGGGGCTTCAAAGGTTTTGAACTTTTGGATGAGACAAGATGGAGATAACATCTTGAAACTGATATAGTGAAAGATTTGTCTTTTGTTTGCATATCTGATAAAGGCAGAATACCAGGAAATAGTCTAGTTACCAGGAAAAGGTCTAGTTACATCCCTGACATGTACATGTAGAATGACACCACCACTGTCTGAAAATACCACTGTTGATTTGCAATGGTTGCTAGAAAGAACAGTTGATTTCCTATATCATTTGGATGTGTTGTAAAATAATAAACTACAATACTCACCTCCCCTGCTCCAGTGCCAGTGCTCCAGTCTGCCCCAGTCCCTCTGTTTTTATTAATCTTAACAAGTTCTCCAGGGAACGGTGATGACGTTCTAAACACACCACCGCCTCAACAATTGGCTGCAGTGTGTTTGGAATGTCTTCAGGCACCGGGCAGATCAGAGCACTGGCACTGGAGCAGGCAAGATGAGTATGCTGTAATTTATTACTTTACAGCCCTAGAAGGCAATAGTTTAGAGGTTTATTTATACGAAATTGAAATATCCCTTTAAATTGAGCAGAATTTGTTTAGCATCCTAGGTACTCTAATAAAATACTATACATATGGATCTCTCCACATTTGGGCTCATCAAGGAAAACAAATTATAGAACTTTAACACATCCCATATATTTTTTTTATAATTATCTTGACTAAACCTTGAAGAAAACTTTGGATGTGTTTGCTAATAACAACACACTATGTGGTAGGCAAAACAGAACATGCTGGAGAGATTAGATCATCAAGATCATTCTTGGCAAATTTAAAGGGCTGGCACCATTTACAAAGTTCCCATATTATTTGTTAATCAATGCCAGTTTGTAAATATGAATGTTATGTTTATGGCCGTAGAAGTAGATTCTCTAGCTGCAAGCAGTTTGATGCTAGTGTAGACTGGGGTGCGATTTTTTTTTCTTTAAAGGGATATTCCAATGAAATGTACAGTGTTAGCGATACTGAGCCTTCCCTAATGTCTATTCTTAAGCATATTAGCATTAGAATAGACATTACAACCAAGGACGCTGTCTGCCTCAGGGGCGCTGCAGCTGCAGTACAGTGAAGAGGACTGAGCAATGACTGACAGTTATCCCCGCTCACTCTACTTCACTGTAAGGTGGGAGCAGCACTACTGACACAGGCTGCTTCTCCAACACTAATGTCTATTCTCATATTAATATGCATTTGAATAGAAATTCGGGGAGGCTCAGTATCACTACCAGTACATGCAGCAGCAATAGTTATATCAAAGGGCACTATTACATGAAGCGATAATCGTCCAAATTAATCCGAGTATTGGTCCGTTTAAGAGAGACAACGATCAGCCAATGAAAAGATCATTGGCTGATCATTTATTTAGGCCCAGACCTAAAACCATCGGCCGCCAACCGTGCATCGCTATGTGTAATAGCTGTCAGCTTGGACAAGCTGCTCTAAAGCCACATTGCATGCTGTCGGGACGGATATAGAGCATGGGAGAAGACCTGAGCGTGGACAAGTGAAGTATTTACTGTTTGGGCAAGGGCTCCTCGGACATCGCTAATGATGTCCATTAAGCCCTTGCTAAATGATTTTCAGGCCGTGTAACTGGCCCAGTAAACGAGCACCGATTTCGCAGATATTTTCACCAGAATACCCCTTTAATTTTCACAAGGTATTCAAGACAAGGTATTCTGGGTCAGATTACCTGGAAGAAGTGCCTAGTTAGTTACTGATTAATGGCAGTAGCACTATTGAGCAGTATTGTAGTCAGAAACTAAGCTAAGAGTCCGCATCAGGACATGCATCAGACCAAAGGAAAAGATGGCAGCGTAAGTGGACGGCTTCAAAACAGGGCTAGACAAGTTCTTAGACCAAAATAATATAAATTCATATGTATAGAACTTATCATCCCTCCCCCTTCCCTGTATCCATCCCCTCCTTGGTTGAACTTGATGGACATGTGTCTTTTTTCAACCGTATTAACTATATAAGATCAGGATCTATAGCAAAAAAATCGAGAACCCCAATCTGCAGGTAAGGCATAGCAATCTGCTTAACCTTTAACCCTATTTGTAAATCTACATCCTGGGAAGGTTCCATTTGTACATCTTGATGTACATGTACAGTACATGATGGTGTGGTGATCTGATGTAGACAAGCTGTGTCTATGCAATCGCCATGTAGTAAGGAGTTTTATTTGTTGATAAAACAAAATTACACCAACAAGTGAAAAGTAAAGTTCCCTGAGTTGCAACAGATTTGATTTAGAGCTAATTTTGCGCTAATTCTGTCAGTCGACTACACCATGGGTTCAGCTTTCAGTATAACGTATAAGGTGTGGTGGCCTTTTGAGGTATAAACGCAGGGGCGGTCTTGGCATTTCTGGGGCCCCAAGCGAAGTTATGTCTGGGGCCCCTCCCTCAACACAGTAATATATTCTCCTTGTGTGCTTCCCCCAATAGTATATACCCCTTGTGTCCTGCCCCCAGTAGTATATACCCCTTGTTTGCTTCCCCCAGTAGTAAATAGACATCTGTGTGTTCCCCCAGTTATATATAGCCCCCCCGTGTGCTCCCCCAGAAGTATATAGACCTCCTGTGTGCTGCCCCAGTTGTATATAGACCCCCTGTGATCTGCTCCCAGTTGTATATACCCCCTGTGTGCTCCCCCACTAGTATATAGGCCCCCTGTGTGCTCCCTCAGGGGTATTTAGCCCGCCTGTGTGCTCCCCCACTTTGATATAGACCTTCTGTGTGCTCCCCCACTTGGATATAGACCCCTGTGTGCTCCTCCAGTAGTATATAAACCCCCTGTGTGGTTCCCCCAGTAGTATATAGACCCCCTGTGTGCCCCACTAGTATTATATAGACCCATTGGGCGACATGTATCATCCGGCGTATGGATGATTTTCGGCGGAAAGTGCCGATTAGCGTATTTTTTTATTCGCAAATGGCCGATTTGCAAATAAAATATTTGCAAATCGGTACTTTCCGCCGAGTACGCCGGGGGGCAGGGAGGGGGTGTGAAGGGGGCGGAACGGAGGGCGCGGACTCAGAGTCCGCGCGATTCACCATCCGTTCCGCCAAAAGATATGCCGAAAACCTACTCCAGTCCTCAGCTGGCGTAGGTTTTCGGCGGTGCGCACCAGAGCGCACGGGATTTATGTAGAGGCAGTTGCCTCTACATAAATCCCCGTAGCGCTGGAGATGCGGGGACATTTATAAGTCCGGCGTAAAAAACGCCGGACTTAATAAATGTCCCCCATTGTGTGCTGCCCCAGTAGTATACAGACCCCTGTGTGCTCCCCCAGTTATATATAGACCACCTGTGTGCCTCACAAGTAGTATATAGACCCCCTGTATGTTCCCCCAGTAGTATATAGCCCCCCTGTGTGCTCCCCTATTTGGATATAGACCTCCTGTGTGCTCTCCAAGTTGTATATAGACCCCTTTCTGCTTCCCCAAGTAGTATATAGACCCCCTGTGTGCTGCCCCCAGTAGTATATAAACCCCTCTGTGAAGCCCCAGTAGTCTATAGCCCCCCTGTGTGTTCCCCCTGTTATATAGCCCCCCCTGTGTGCTCCCCCCATTTATATAGACCCCTTATGTGCGCTCCCCCAGTTAAACAGACCCCTGTGTGCTCCCCCTCCCATATAGTATATAACACAATAAAACAAACACTTATACTCACCTGGGTCCGGGCGTCTCCTCTTCTCTTTACTCTTGTGGCCGCAGGAAAGGTTTTCCCTGCGATCACAAGAGGCCGCACTCCCCTTGTCCTGGCGCCGATGCTCCAGTGATGTCACCACAAGGACAAAGCTGCCACTTGTGACTGCAGGGAAAACCCTTCCTGCGGCCACAAGAGTGACTGACAGGAAGGGAGACAATGTCTCCCGCCCTGTCAGTGCTGTTGCATGTAACTATGAGCGCTCATTACGAGTGCTCATAGTTACAGTTCAGATGGCAGCAGCGAGCAGGGCAGCGGCCCTGTCCAGTGGTCTTGAGCACAAGAGCGGGGCGTGGGGGCCCCCCTGGATGTTGGGGGCCCCAAGAGATCGCTTGGGGTGCTTAGTGCCAAAGACCGCCACTGTATAAATGACAGATAATGTAGTTGGAAAAAGGGATCGGGCATGATGGAAAATCACTCCCTGACCCCTTTTGTTCTCAGAGAGATAAACCACTGTCAGCAGCTGCCTGCTGCTCTCTTTGCGCATTCTTGTGACCAGTTTGGGTTTCAATGCTCAAAGCCCCAGCCAATCAAAATGTTTGGCATATCCCTAGTAAGAATTCTATGAATGTAAAGTCACAAATGTGCACTGCTATCTTCATTATACTCTATACAAGTACTTGGTTTGCTGTTTCCATAACCACAATAGCCAGGGGCGTAACTAGAAATGGCTGGGCCCCACAGCAAACTTTTGATTGGGGCCCCCCCCTCCTCGACCAACCACTATGCCATCAACACACCCAGCTCTACACAGGTTCTATACACCATATAAATTACACTGCAGTTATATTAAGTGACTCACAGGGGACGCCTTCTCTCATTAGAGTTGTTTCCTTTTCATTTTCTTCTCCATCTGTCCTGGGCCATTATAAGAACTCCGAGCCACGAATCCACAGAATCTGCCAGACAGACAAATTAGGCTCTGTGTAGACAGCTTATAGATTGCCCCTTGTTCAGTCCTCCATATAGATGGCCCCATGTGCATCTACTATAGTAGAGATCCCCCTCTGTGTAATCCATTTATAGTAGATGACACCCTCTGTGCATCACCTATATCAGAGGTAGGGAATCTCTGCTCTCCAGCTTCTGCAAAACTACAACTCCCATCATGTATGGACAGTCAAAAATAAAGCTGTAGTTTTGCAATAGCTGGAGAGCCAAGGTTCCCTATCCCTGCCCTACAGTATATGGTCCCCTCTGTGTAGTCCTCTTAGATGACCCCTCTGTGTCGACCCCCCCAGTGTAGTTCCCCTTATAGATGCCCCCTAGTCCCCTTCATAAATGGCCCCTCTGTGTAGTTCCCCTTTTAGATGGCCCACATTCCCCATAAAAGTAGCCCCCAGTGTTGTCCATCCCGGTCCCGCATATAGGTAGCCCCCAGTGTTGTCCATCCCCGTCCCGCATATAGGTAGCCCCCAGTGTTGTCCATCCCCCATATAGGTAGCCCCCAGTGTTGTGCATTCCCATCCCCCATATAGCCCCCAGTATTGTGCATCCCGCCCATATAGCCCCCAGTATTGTGCATCCCCCATATAGCCCCCAGTATTGTGCATCCCCCCATATAGCCCCCAGTATTGTGCATCCCCCATATAGCCCCCAGTATTGTGCATCCCCCATGTAGCCCCCAGTGTTGTCCATCCTTAGCCCCCAGTGTTGTCTATCCTTAGCCCCCAGTATTGTCCATCCCCTTCCCCACATAGCCCCCAGTATTGTGCATCCCCTTCCCCATATAGCCCCCAGTATTGTGCATCCCCTTCCCCACATAGCCCCCAGTATTGTGCATCCCCTCCCCCACATAGCCCCCAGTATTGTGCATCCCCTTCCCCACATAGCCCCCAGTATTGTGCATCCCCTTCCCCACATAGCCCCCAGTATTGTGCATCCCCTCCCCCACATAGCCTCCAGTATTGTGCATCCCCAGCCCCCACATAGCCCCCAGTATTGTGCATCCCCTCCCCCACATAGCCCCCAGTATTGTGCATCCCCTCCCCCACATAGCCTCCAGTATTGTGCATCCCCTTCCCCACATAGCCCCCAGTATTGTGCATCCCCTTCCCCACATAGCCCCCAGTATTGTGCATCCCCTTCCCCACATAGCCCCCAGTATTGTGCATCCCCTTCCCCACATAGCCCCCAGTATTGTGCATCCCCAGCCCCCACATAGCCCCCAGTATTGTGCATCCCCTTCCCCACATAGCCCCCAGTATTGTGCATCCCCTTCCCCACATAGCCCCCAGTATTGTGCATCCCCTTCCCCACATAGCCCCCAGTATTGTGCATCCCCTTCCCCACATAGCCCCCAGTATTGTGCATCCCCTTCCCCACATAGCCCCCAGTATTGTGCATCCCATTCCCCACATAGCCCCCAGTATTGTGCATCCCCTTCCCCACATAGCCCCCAGTATTGTGCATCCCCTTCCCCACATAGCCCCCAGTATTGTGCATCCCCTTCCCCACATAGCCCCTAGTATTGTGCATCCCCTTCCCCACATAGCCCCCAGTATTGTGCATCCCCTTCCCCACATAGCCCCCAGTATTGTGCATCCTTAGCCCCCAGTATTGTGCATCCCCTTCCCCACATAGCCCGCAGTGTTGTGCATCCCCTTCCCCACATAGCCCGCAGTGTTGCCCCTCTGATTAAAAAAACAAACACATAACTCACCTAACCCCACGCTCCCCCGTCGGTCGCGGGTCTCCTCTTCTCTCTGCCTCCGCCCGATGAGCAGCCCTCTGGTGAAGTCCCGGCAGCGTCATCGCTGAGCGCTCAGTGTGCGCCGCGGCGGCTGGGACTTCCGGTTTGTGTTCTTAGTACCGGAAGTCCCAGCCGCGGCGGCGCACACTGAGCGCTCAGCGATGACGCTGCCAGGACTTCACCAAAGAGCTGCTCATTGGGTGGGACACTCTTGTGATCGCAAGCAGAATGCTTGCTTGCGGTCACAAGAATGATTGACAGGGCGGGAAGCCTATGGCTTCTCGCGCTGTCAGTCAGAACACTGAACACCCGGGAGGCCCGCTCGGCCGCCGGGTGTTGCAAGCGGTCATCTTCGGGGGGGCCAAGGCCACGGGCCCCCTGATATTAGGGGCCCCGTAGCAGCCGCTACGGCTGCTACGGCGGTAGTTCCGCCCCTGACAATAGCCTGTTACCACTGTTAATACTCTGGTAACATGCATGCTGTCAGTCTGTGCTCTTACCATTTCCAGTGTAGTCAAAGGAATCAGCTTCATCTGGAGTATCAAGATCGTCTACGTTAATATCAAGTTCATCTGGAGTATCAAGATTGTCATCAGAAAGGAGAGAACCTTCGCTGTGGTCCAGGGAAAGGTTAATGTTGGGAGCTGTGAGCTTGATTTTCCTGGCATGGGAACCATTTAGATCCAATGAATTGGGAGGCTCTAAAAAAAGAAATAAGAAAAAAAAATCTTTACTTTTCACGGTAAATACTTGGTGCTATACAGAATGGCCATCACCATAGAATGTACGACAAGTACAAAATGCTTGTATTACATATTGACACAATTTAGCTTTCGAGCTTCATGGGCAAGGAAATGCTGGTGTATTGCTCAGGCTGGTTTATATCAGAAATCTTTATTGTTGTATAAAATATATTTGTGCTTCTAGTAAACCACTCTTTACTGGTAATAATCCACCTACATTTACATATCTTTCTATAGTAAGGGACCGTGTTAGCCAGAAAAATCCATGTGGGGGTAAATACTTTCCATCAAAGTATTTTAGGATCGATACCTTTATTGGCCAACAAAATTGTTATAATTGCTAGCTTTCTGGATTCAAAAGATCTCTTTGTGAGACAAGTTTACAAATGAATATCTTACAGAAACAGCACAAACGGGAAGACGGAGAAAAAAAAAGACATCTGTGAAAGACATCACATAGATAAGTCAGTGCAATAAAAAGAACGTGTTGTAAATCACAATTTTTTTTTTTTTTTACTTGTGATTTATTTCCTGTTTTTTTCAGTTGTAGAGATAAAATTATTCAGAATTTGGTTGATTTCCTGTTACCAGAGAATGATGGAAACTCAGATAACAGTCACATAGTCTGTCATGTCTTATTATATCGATGTGATAAACATTTATAATAACTCTGCAACCTGAATAATCCACCTCTCACCTCACTCCTCCTCTGCCAATCCCTTCACAGGCTCTCCATTGCCCTACAACTTCAGTTTAAACATACAAGGCCATTCACAACCTGTCCCCTCCATACTTTCTCTTACTTGGTCTTCCAAAACCGCCATAGTATGTGAGTGTTACTGCTCATCCTTTTCCAGAATGTTCCTTACTGTAAGCAAATATTTAAAAGACTTTATCACTGCACTATGTAAACCTCACTGACACAGCTACCAGTGTGATTTTTCTATTCTTTTGTACCTAGTACAGTCTGTCTAACAAACTTTATTACTAATTCTGCACCCTGAGGCAGTGAGGTTCCATCTCACACGTCTTGTTCTTGGCATTGCAGGCTGCAGGCTGTTGACTGTCAAAAAGTCGTTCCGATGATTGCTTATTACGGCTGTCTATAATGATCACTTTTTTTGAACGACTATTGAATTTAGTACATAAAATAGTGAAAGGACGGTGAAAAACAATGTGTCTTAACAATTAAAAAAAACGTCCGCAAAGTCAGTTTAAAACGAAGTGGCTAGAGTTTCAAAACCTAACTGTACCCTGAATCTAGAATAGATTGTCCGGCTCCAAGGCTGCTCTGATTTGCTATCATAACTATGTGCTAATAATGACTATTTGATTTTTTTTTAAAAATACCCCCTCTAAAGCTTTACTTTATGTTATGACCATTGAGTTTTATGTCGTTTAAACACTTATCATACTCGGTTAGACATGCTGAACTGTTTGGTTGTGTTTTTGATGTTCTGTTCTGCTCTGTATGGAGCAATGTATTTGTGGTATTGTCGCATGATGGTAATGTTTGTATTGCTATAAACCTTAATAAAAAATTTGAACAAGAAAAATAACGTCCGCAAATCATTGTCATGAACATTAATTTGACTTCCGCACAAACAGCATCTGTTATTTAACACATTATGGGGGACATTTACTGTATGAAACTGTGAACCTTGCATTTTCTGGTACAGAGGGGTCTGATGTTAAAACTTTTATTCACACATGCTTGTTTTGCAAATACATTTTTGCATCTGGCCCCCGTACGCCAGACACACCAGAGGGGCAGATAGGGGGCAGAAAAAGGGCAGAACAATTTAACAATTTGAAATTGCTTAAAGCAAGACAGTGGACATTGACTTTAATGGGTTTGGCTACATAATATTATGACCATATTCAGATAGAAAACTGTTCTCTTACCTGGCACCATCTTTCCTGTATAGTCTGCATTTTTATTAGGATATTTCATCCTAACTCTCTAGATATAATCTCATTTAACATCAAATTCAATGACTGTGTTTTATATCCTAATGTGAGTATGTGAGCTAAAAAAAAAGAGTAAATGTAGGCTTTAAACTACTGTTCTGGTTTGTCTCATTGTAGGTTCCCTGATAAGCCTGTGTACATTTGCTGTTTCTCAATATCAGCATTATGCTGGATGAAAGCCGCTCAGTCCTGAGACTGAATGGGAATAACTGTTCTCCATGAAAAGATATTTATGGAAAGCTGCAATTGAAGTTGGCAACAGGAAAGTAAGATTTGGCTCAGTTTCTTGAGTATATTAGCCCTAGTGCTCCTTGAAAATGTGTTCATAGAGAGTAAGCAAGCTAAAAGGTTTAGAGTGTGTATGGAGACAAACTTTATTCAGCATTTTCTGTCCATTCCCACACAATGACCCAGATTTATCAAGCTGCTTGAAACCCACATTGTGTGGTTTTTCCCACAGCAACCAATCAAATCTTGTGTTTAACACCTTCCCGCTCTGCGGCAGTAAGGTAGTTAACACTTAGGGGGGGATTTATGAAGACCGGCATACAAGTACGCAGGTCTAATATTAGGTCCTGCCCCCTTTTCCCCGACTGGATTCACTAAGAGGGTGATCATGATTTATGCCTTTGAGCAGCCCTAAATCATGATAAATGAGGCATGGGAGGGGGCCACGCCTTTTACCCGCCTTATCACGCCCCCACAAGCTCCGGCAGCCCACCTATCAGGTGAGCGGGGCGTACGGGAGGCATACGCCAGGGAGAAGGGGCAAATCTGCACCTTCTCCCTGGCGTACGCTTCGGGTGTATGTTTCATAAATATCCCCCTTAGTGCTGTACATGTATAGCGATGGCGTTGGATGAGTTTAGAAGCCCACATGATCAATGATTGGAGTCAGCTGTCAATGACACTCAGGCTCCCAGACAGGCAGAGACCTCTGCATGTATGGGGTTGAAAAGAGGAGGGAACCATGGCAGTCAATACTGCTGTGTACTATACTAGAGATCACAGCGACAAGACCACTAGAATTACAAGTAAAAAAGTAACAAAAATTTAAGTGTAATCAAATTGTCCTACAACCAAAAAAGAATTATTATTATTAATAATAATAATAATAATAATAATAATAATAATAATAATAATAATAATAATAATAATAATAATAGTGGCCTATAACGATAAAGGGAAACTGACAGCACAGATATGTATATATCCATGCTGTCAGTTTCCAGATCACCCAGCAGTACATACTTACCTAGTGCACAGCTGCTGTGTCTTCAGCTGTGCTGTGCCCTGCCTCCTGCAGATGATTGACAGCCGGAAGAGGTGAAGATACAGCAGCTGGACAGGAGAGCCAGAAAAACAGGATGCTGGATAAGTATGTACTGCTGTGTGATCTGGAAACTGACAGCACAGATATATGTTTATCCAGGTGGTCAGTTTCCATGGCTGCACATTCAATACGTCGACCATTCATGCAGCCCAGCTGCTCGATTTGTCGTGCGTGTAATGGCCCCGAAAATGAGCGCTTATCTTATTGACTGGCGCTCATTTGTAGCCTCTGCGGATGACAAATCTTTAAGTCTAAAAGAACTTTAAGATTTTCCAAGACAATTTTAGTATACCTGGACAAACAATTGGAAAAGCAAATCACTGGATCTCTTTTCTGCAATTTCTGCAATTACAAAGCTTGCTGGTTTTCTTTCACAAGTGAAGTTAGAGTCAATTTACTTGCTAAGTCTATAAATAACTTTCCACACTGCTTGGTACCAATCTCGGTGTGACTTCACTCACTTGCTGAATAATTAAAAACACAAGAAAAGACATTCATAAGAAAATCAGATTCTGTATGATCTTCCTACCTGGCCTGATTTCTGCTGCATCAAATGGGATGTCCATTCCCACATCATCCGATACAATTGATCTGAAAGATAAGAATTGCATAAGTTGATTTATCTTGCTCACAAGAAAATGTACAATAAACGGATATAAATATGCAAAGTGTATTGCAAAAAATTATAGGCAATTGCAATTTGAATTATCACCACCAACCTAATATTTTCATTAAAACCCAGAGTATATACTGGTGTGCTCATGAATTGTCCACACTAATTCAATCAATCAATCACACTCCAACCTCTCCACCATCGCAAAGACCAAAGAGCTGTCTAGGGACACCAGGGAAAAAACTTTACACCTGAACAAGGCTGAGATGGGCTACAGGATAGGCATGCTGCTTGTTGAGAAAGCAACAACTGATTGTACAATTATTAGATAATGGAATAACACAAGATGACTGTCAATCTTTCTTGGTCGGGGGTTCAAAGCAAGATCTCATCTCGTGAGCTAAGGATGATTCTGAAAAAGGCCAGATATCAGCCTCGAGCTACATAGGAGGACCTGGTCAAAGGACCTAAAAAGAGCTGGGACCACAGTCTCAGAGATTACCGTTAGTAACACACTTCGCTGTCATGAAATAAAATCCTGCAGGGCACACAAGGTCCCCCTGTCGTGCCAGCACATGTCCAGGTCCGTTTGAAGTTTGATATTAACCATCTAGATGATCCTGAGGAGGCATATGAGAAGGTCATGTGGTCAGATGAGACAAAAATAGAACTGTTTGGTATCAACTCCCCTCGCCATGTTTGGAAGAAGAAGGTTAAGTACACCCCAAGAACATAGTCCCAGCTGTGAAGCATGGGGGATAGCATTATACTTCAGGTGTGCTTTTCTGCAAAGGGGTTACGATGACTGCAGGTTACTTAAGGGAGGATGGATGGGGCCATGTATCGCCAACTACCTCCTTCCCTCATTGAAGATGGGTAGTGGCTGGGTCTTCCAGCATGACAATGACCCGAAACACACACGCAGCTAGGGCAACTAAGGAGTTGCTTCCTAAGAAGTATTTCAAGGTCCTGGAGTGGCCTAGCCAGTCTCCAGACCTGAAAGTAATAGAAAGTCTTTGGAGGGAGCGGAAACTCAATGTTGCCCAGCGGCAGCCCACAAGTTCGATAGATCTGGAGAAGATCTGTATGGAGAAGTCGGACAAAATCCCTGCTGCAGTGTGTGAAAACTTGGTACAGGAAATGTCTGACCTGTGATTGCAAACAACAGCTTCTCACAGATGAATTGTCCTTATGATAAAAGTTACAGACCTCTTCATTCATTGTAAGTGGGAAAACTTACAAAATCATCATTGTATCAAACACTTTTTTTCCCCCACTGTACATCTGTAACAACAATATTAGCGGCTGATAGGGAGGTAGAATTCTGACAGCAAGCTTGGGAATTGGTGGTTGGCAATGACCAATAAGGATGATATAGGTGTTCTGCCTTGTTACAATCCCCATAGGTGAGTGCATTTGGATAAGTGCTTTATATCACTATAAATATATTATCCTGCCCTATGAAACACTTTATTTTTCTAAGTACTGAGTAGTAGTAAAAATTTGTGTTGTGTGGTCATTAACAGAAAGTTATCTTTTCCCTTCCCTGTTTCCTTTCCTAGGTCTCCGTAGCCAAGACCCCATGCTTTTTATGCCAACTTAGATTAGTAAACAAGAAATGTTGAGATGAAATGTTTGTACTGTCACTTACCGATCGGGATCCTGATCACTCTGCCGGACCGTCGGAGGTATCTTACCTTCCTCCGTGCGGTCCGATCGGCGCTCTGCCTGTGGCAGACTCAATGAGCAGAGAGCCTATGGCATAGCAATAATCAGTATATATAACACCAATAAACGTCCTGTCTCCCCCAGAAAAGTTCAAACTTCAATAACAAAGCTTTATTTAAACCATCACAAAAAACAAAAACTCATAAATTAGTTAAAGTGCATGTGCATGTTTGTAAACCATATAATGAGCCTATTCAGCATAAATGCATATATCAAATAAAGTGCCAGTGCTGTAATACGCTGAACAGAGAATAATACAGGATATACTATTGCACATGTAACAGTTGTTACCCAAAATGTACTGTGTCCCAGTCCGCTGGCCTCCCACCTCACTCCAACACCGTAAATTTGCCAGTAAATTGATTGATGGACTGTACACACTTGTGCTGCATGTTACTTGGCGGTTTACCTACGCAATTCCCCATCAACAGCGCCGCGATGTGCGGAACCGGAAGTGACGTCAGGCGCATTGCGCCGTCAGCCAGCCCAGTAACCCGTCACCACATCGCTGCCGCAGGGTCAAGCGTATTGGACCGCACACAGTATGGCATAGCAATGATCATTGTATGTAATCTAAACATCGCATGTAAAAGTCCCCCAAGTGGACTTAAAATGTGCAAAAAAAATTTTTTAAATATTTTTAAAATACCCCAAAGCCCCTCCCCTAATAAAGATTGAAATCACCACCCTATCCCATTATACAAATAAAACATAGAAAATAATTAAATAACTATATTATATACCATAGCGTGCGTAATTGTCCGATCTATCAAAAAAACAATAGTCATCCCCTACGGCGTATGGCGCAAGCAAAAAGAGGAAAAAAAGTGTCAGGATTACCGATTTTTGTTACATTATATATAAAAAAAATATTAATAAAAAGTGATGAAAACGTCTGAACTACACAAATATGGTATTAATAAAAACTAGAGATCATGGCGCAAAAAATTACATCTCATACAGCCCCGTAGGTGAAAAGCTAAAACCGCTATAAGCGTCACAATAGGGACATTTTATTAATAATTAATTGCAAAAAATATTTAGTAAAAAAAAAATATATATATAACATTAGAAAATCTGTGTAAACTTGCATATAGTCGTGTTCGGACTGACCTATAGAATAATGGTATCATGTCGCTTTTACCATATAGTGCATTACATAGACACAGGAAGCCCCCAAAAGTTACAATATTGCATTCTTTTTTCCAATTTCACCAATTTATATTTTCAAAAATATTATTTTTGGGGTTCCATCATACATGTTATGGTAGAATACAAGACGCCATTACAAAGTACAACTACTCCTGTAAAAAACAAGCCCCCACATGGCCCTTTAGATAGAAATATGGAAGTGCTAGAGCTCTTAGAATGGGAGGAGGAAAAAAATGAAAATGTAAAAATGAAAATTGGAGTAGTCCACTGGGTCTTTTGGGCTTGGTCCTCAAAGGGTTAAGATAAAAAGAACATGTGAAGGGAAACCCTTCTAATATATAATAACAACAATGAATGGACTTATGGCTATGTTCACACATAGTATTTCCGTCAGTCTTATGGCCCGTTTTTTCCAACCAAAACCAGGGGCAGAATTGAGAGGGCAGAATTATAATGTAAGGATTTGAACTGTTTCTGTTTTTTTTTTTTTAAACCACTCCTGGTTTTGGTTGAAAAAAGACTGACCAAAAGACCAAATGAAATAGTGTGTGAACAGAGCCTCAGTCATGAAAGCTGTATGCAAAAAAATGACAGGTACACTCATTGGTCTAATACATAATGGTACTGTAATAGTACAATTTCAGTCTGGTTAATTCAGTTTAGTTCCGTCTGGTTTGGATGTTACAGGAAGCTGCTAGTTCAAAGCTGATGGTTAATAATTAATGGAGCTACAAGCTTATCTTTCATTTGCCTTTGTACAGTCAATGTAATCAAACTGGGCCATGCTGATATTATTACACTTAGGAAAATCTTATAGAATGTGTTATGCATATAATAAAAAAAGAACTACCAGGAATGTAATATAGACGCTCCAAGTGTGAAAGAATTTAGACGTAGAGTGTCACCTTGGTTTAAGAGTAACTTGGATTGAGAGCGTTTTGCAAGAAGAGCTCACAGCTTTTAAAATTGTAACTTGGTGTAAGAGCATTGCTTTGGTTTAAGAGCTCGCTGTACTGGGTGGGAGGGGGAGTAGAGGAGGGGCATGGTCTGCATAGCGGAGTCTACAGCTCTGTACTCTGACCCAGGAAGTCTCCCTCACTTTCCAAATCATAGCAGATCCACTTCAGGCTGGGGCTTGCATTAGGGGACAGGACTGTGGAGGTAATCTCTCCATAGCTGTAACCCCTCTCCCCCCGGACAGAGAGTGCTGCTATACTGTGCCCACATATGCCCTGCTCATTCCTTCATGCTCCTGTCAGCCCTTGTGTTTCCCATCCTCTCCATTACTGTACAGTAACTTATAATATCTTATATTCTACTGTTTCTCATTGTTTGTTTCATCTGTTCTACATGTTATTCGGAATAATAAATAATTATTTTTGGGGTGTGGAACCAATTGTCTGGAAAATTTGCTTTGGTTTAAGAGTAGATTTGCATTACAAGCACGGTCCTGGAACAAATTATGCTCGTAATCCAAGGCACCACTGTTTAACTATTACACATAAAATTACAATATCACCTTTCCACAAGATTTTAAAGTGATGTAAGGCGATTCATGCTTATTTGACCAATAGAGGATTCTTGTGGTCAATTAGGTCTGTATAGTTACCAATGTTTTAATTCCTTCAAAAGCTATTTATTGGGGTTGAGGTCAGGGCTCTGTGCGGGCCACACTTCTCACATCATGTTTATATCTTATTTTGCTCACTGGGCACAGTCATGCTAGTACAGGAAAAGGCTGTTATGTTATTGCATGCAGTAGTATTAGCGGTACCCTTTGTAAGGGAGATAGGTAATATATAGAGATGAGCGAACCGGGTTCGGGTTCGAGTCCATCCGAACCAGAACAATCTGCATTTGATTAGCTGGGGCTCTAAGGCTCTAAGGTTGTCTGGAAAACATGGATACAGCCAATGACTATGTCCATGTTTTCCACATAGCCTTAGGGCTTTATCCAACTTCAGCAGCCACCGCTAATCAAATGCCGAAAGTTCGGGTTCGGATGGACTTGAGCATGCTCTAGGTTCGCTCATCTCTAGTAATGAAATATAAATCATATGTTGTAAATGTTCTACAAGCTTCTAGTCAGACCAGTAACACAAGGAAGCTTTTGAAATAAAGATCTTGGGGCATTTATTGGAAAAGTTTCTGACGTTTCTAGTGTTATTGTGAAATGGTCATAAAACATTGTTTCTACAATTAAAGGGAAACTATCCGCAGGTTATAAGCTAACCTGCTGACATGTCCCTATAGTGGACGGGGAACAGAGGATGAAGGTAAATCTCTTCCATCCATGGCCCTATTTTGGGAATATCAGCAATTAATTTAATATGCTAATGAGGTCACTGTGCCAGTTCCTTCCAATATTGGGGTGGTGCTCTGCTCTGCTATTATTAGTTTGGAGGGGGAGGCTGGCCAAGATGGATCAATGCACTAAGCGTGGTAGCCCTATCCCCAGTGGACTAAAACACCTCATTAGCATATTGAATAAACTGCTAGTATCCTGAAAATAGCACCAAGGATAAAGGTAAGAAACCATGTATCTGTGTTTTCCACGCAGCCCTAGAACTGCATCCAACGTCATCAGATGACGACACTTCCAGCGTTTGGACTGACTCAAACATGCTGTGATCATCTAGTAGTGGATAGTATGTAGAAAAAAAAAAACTTTAGTTATTCCATTTAGCAAAATAATATTATTTAACCTGGACACAATCTCAGGGCCTATAATCCTGGAAGAAAATGGCTACAGGGTAGAAAAATCATCTGCAAAGCAGTCAAGCATATAGGTGGATCTTGCCGTGTGCAAACAGTATTTGCACAAAAAACTAGCTTAACAGCCAGCTTATACTTTCCTATGAATAGAGCCTCAGTTCTATAATTAGTCACTTCCTAGAAAATGGATGGGTTCAATACCTGACGCTGGTATTGTATAGATAAGAAAGGTCAACTCTGAAAAGAAACCTGGATTTGTAATATGATAACTTTCCATTGCTGAAAATGACAGTAAGATTGGTTTCATTCATTCATTTTTGAACCATTGCTCTGATGTGTACAAAATTGTAAGATGACGATGTCGTGTATAAATTGACATGGAAGAAACCATGCTGTATATCACTGTAAGCAGACTGCATATTTACTAACACTTTAATGCCAAAATCTGGACATTTAAAGGGGTTATACAGCCTAAGAACATGTCTGCTTTCTGCTAGAAACAGCAGCACTCTTTGGGTGTGGTTTTGCTCAGTGTTCAATGAATGGAGCTGATTTGTAATACCACACACAACCTTGGGATAGTGGTGCTGTTTTTGCAACAAAGCAGCTGTGTTTTTTTTTTCCAGTACCAGATAACTTCTTTAAGCCCCCCACCAGGACTACCACCACCAGCATCACCTGGGACCCCTAAAACAATTAGATGTAGTTTACATAAACCATGACTACTTTACATCACTGAAAGTGTACTGCACGTGTGAAGGCACTCCATAAGTTTATTCTTTACAGAACAGAACTTAAAATTAACAGCACCTATGATTTAAAGTTACAGGACCTAACAGGTGGTATTTCCACAATACTGGCCCTGATTTACTAATGTGTTTCCATCATCACATTGGCATTTTTTTTTTTACAATTTTTCCCTCTCAGTTTCTTGTTTTACCACATTTACTAACATTGTGTGCCACAAAAATCTGTAAAAATGCATACAACCATCATTTTGCATTTTAAAAAGTGGGCATGTAATGGGTGTGCCTCTTTAGAACCTGCCATATTTATTAAACAAACTGGAATTTTTTATGGATTTTGCATTCTAAAAGTCAGCTATCCCTAGTGTGGCAGGAAGTTTGGCGTTTTATCATGTAGAGAATCTGCCAGATTTACTGAGGGCAATTAGACACAATAATAAGTCGCTTTGGGAAACTAAAGCCCTAGATGTCTAGTTCTTGAAAACCAGACAATTTTAGTAAGGGCATGTTCACACATTGTATGCTTAAATACAGTGTGTGAACATGTCCTAAATCAGGAACACTGTGTCAAGGACTATTGGAATTTTGCTGTATATGTGAAAGAACAATGAATCTTTAAAGAAAAGAATGCATAAAGATGAGAATAACCTTGTCAAGGAAATACATGCTAAATTTATTCAGCTTAGAGAACTGACATTGTGCAACCCTGAGACAGGGGAAAGAGTTATTAATTTTTTTTATTCTTAGAGATGTATTTATAGTAATCAAACCAGGAATGTTCAGCTTTCAATAAGCGTATTTAAGGTACAACCCTCCTTTTTCATACAACTAACTATACACCAAGGCACCACACCTGCACAATAAAAATGAGTCAGACATTCCAACCTAAATTAATACATACAATTTAGATCTATAATTTATTGTTACATCAAGTCATAGATTCTTGGTGTTGAATAACTGTATGGTTGTAGGATATTTACATGTTTTATAGCATGGGTCTCCAAACTGCAGCCCTCCAGCTGTTGCAAAACCACAATTCCCATCATGCCCGGACAGCTAAAGCTTTGGATTTGGCTGTCCAGGCATGATGGGAAATGTTGTATTGCAACAGCTGGAGGGCCCCAGTTTGGTGACCAATGCTTAAGAGTAGTGTTTCTCAACCTTTTCAAGCCAAGTCCCCCCATGCGACGAGATGCTCCAGCCGAGTACCCCCAAGGATGCCATCCATTAAAAACATTGCCTCAGGGTAGATTCATGTGTACCTTTCGCAGCAAAATCCACTGCTATACTCTGTACTGTTATGGCCTATGGCTCTGCGCTGTGAAAATGTAGCCACAGCCTATTTACCTAATTAGCTGCCGACCCTTAACAGATCATACTTACCTGCCTGTACTTCCACCTCCTTCTCTGACTCCCGGCTCACTGACAGTCTGTTCATCTAATCAGTGGTTACGGTGGGACAGTGCACTGATTGGCTGAGCAGGCTGTCAGTAAACCGGGTGTCAGAGAAGCAGGTGGGATATATCCCACAGAGCTGGATAAGTCCCCCTGCAGCCAGATACCTCCCCCCATGTAGTCAAGAGGCCACCTTCTATGTAGCCAGATATCTCCCGATGTAGCCAGATACCTCCTTATATGTAGCAAGATATCTCTACTGTGTAGTCAGATACCTCCCCCATGTAGTCAGATACCTACCCCATGTAGCCAGATACCTACCCCATGTAGCCAGATACCTCCCCATGTGGTCAGATACCTCCCCCATGTAGTCAGATACCTCCCCCTATGTAGCCAGATACCTCCCCCTATGTAGCCAGATACCTCCCCCATGTAGTCAGATACCTCCCCCTATGTAGCCAGATATCTCCTCTATGTAGCCAGATATCTCCTCCATGTAGCCAGATACCTCCAACCATGTAGTCAGATACCTCCCCCTATGTAGCGAGATACCACTCCCTATGTAGACAGATACCTCCCCCATGTAGTCAGATACCTCCTTATATGTAGCCAGATACCTCCCCATGTAGCCAGATACCTCCATCCCATGTAGACAGATACCTCCCCCATGTAGCCAGATACCTCCCTCCCATGTAGACAGATACCTCCTTATATGTAGCCGGATACCTCCTTATATGTAGCCAGATATCTCCCCCATGTAGTCAGATACCCTCCCATGTAGTCAGATACCTCCTCCTATGTAGCCAGATACCTCTTTATATGTAGCAAGATACTTTCCCCATGTAGCCAGATGACTCCCCCATGTAGCCAGATACCTTCCCCAATGTAGCCAGATACCTCCCCCATGCAGTCAGATACCTCCTCCTATGTAGCCAGATACCTCCTTATCCAAGAAGATGTAGGAGACCGCACATCCAAAAAAAATATTCACTTTATTCACACCAATGCAACGTTTCGGCTCTATGTGTGTAGCCTTTCTCAAGCAGTCAGATACCTCCTTAAATGTAGCAAGATACCTCCCCCATGTAGTCAGATACCTCCCCCATGTAGTCAGATACCTCCCCCCCATGCAGCCAGATACCTCCCCCAATGTAGCCAGATACCTCCCCCAATGTAGCCAGATACCTCCTCATGTAGCCAGATACCTCCTCCTATGAAGAGCAA
The DNA here is from genome assembly GCF_027789765.1 of Dendropsophus ebraccatus. Taxonomy (NCBI): domain Eukaryota; kingdom Metazoa; phylum Chordata; class Amphibia; order Anura; family Hylidae; genus Dendropsophus; species Dendropsophus ebraccatus. Next base: position 57,106,642 of record NC_091456.1, on the reverse strand, counting down.
ATATCTCCCCATTAGCCAGATACCTCCCCTTATGTAGTCAGATACCTCCCCATGTAGCCAGATACACTCCCATGTAGCCAGATACCTACCCCCTTGCAGCCAGACATCTCCGCATGTAGTTAAGATACCTCATTCTATAGCTAGATACCTCCCCATGTAGCCAGATATCACTTTTCCTTTTCTTCTCCATCCGGCCCAGACCACCATGCAGCTACAATTTATCTCTTGCCAGAGAACCTGCCAAATATCTTAGGCGCCACAGTTTTCCTTTAACTTCCCTCCCTTTTTCCTATAGGCTCCTATACAGTAATAATTCCGCTGTTTGGCGTCATGCGCAGTAAAGTGAGTAAATGTGTGGGTTGTCCCCGTATTTAGGATCCCTCATTTAAAAATAATATTCCCTTCTATGACCCCCCCCCATATAGTAATAATGCCCCCTGCCCTGCCCCAAAAACTCCCTCCCCCTCCTGCCCGAAAAAGAAAAAGAAATTCATACTTACGTAATCCATGCATGGAGCGGATCTTCCTTTCTTCTCCAGCCTCTGAGCTGAGAGATCAAGGGGAGAGTAAGGTCTGAGGGGGAAAGGAAGGAAAGAGGGGGATGGAGGAGGTGAAGGGGGAGAGGAAGAGAGAAAAGGTGAAGTGGGAGAGATGGGGGTGAGAGGAGGAGATGATGGGGGTAAGAGGAGGTGATGGGGATAAGAGGAGGAGATGGGGGTGAGAGGAGGAGATCATGGGGGTGAGAGGAGGAGATCATGGGGTAAGAGGAGGAGATCATGGGGTAGGGAGGAGATCATGGGGGCGAGAGGAGGTGATGGGGATGAGAGGAGGAGATGATGGGAATGAGAGGAGGAGATGATGGGGGTGAGAGGAGAAGATGATGGGGTAGGAAGGAGATGATGGGGTAGAGAGGAGATGATGGGGGTAGAGAGAAGATGATGGGGTAGAGAGGAGATGATGGGGTAGAGAGGAGGTGAGGTTGGTGAGAGGAGGTAGTGGGGGGTGAGAGGAGATGATGGAGGCGAGAGGAGGTGATGGGGTGAGAAGAGGAGATCATGAGAGTTAGAGGAGGAGATGATGGGGTGAGAGGAGGAGATGATGTGGGTGAGAGGAGGAGATGATGGGGTGAGAGGAGGAGATGATGGGGTTGAAAGGAGGAGAAGGGGGGGAGAGGAGAAGAGAGGGGGTTGAATTTGACATTGGAGGCACAATCGGCAAGCGCCCCATAGCACCAGCAGGTGGGTGATGCTGCTGGGGAGGGAGAGAAGTCACAGCCTTTCCTATCAGCCGGCGACCGCAGGAGGCGCTGGCAGTGACATCCCCGGACCCCGCTTGCCATAGTATCCCGACTTCCTTTCCCTGGCGGACCGCACTCTGGGGATAGTGGCAGCCTGCCCTCCCCTGGCTCCTGCCCTCCCCATGGCCGCGCATCGGGCGATGGGTCCCGAGATGGAAAGTGCGGGTACTTTGCGGCGATTGCCCCCTGACACCGAGGGCGCATAGCATCCGCGCCCTTCTTCTCGGGACCCAATTGATGCTGAGCCAGGGGGAGGGCGGGCTGCCGCTATCCTCAGAGTGTGGTCCGTCAGGGAAAGGGAGTCGATGTACTATGGCAAGCCGAGCGGGGTCCGGGGGTGTCACTGCCAGCGCCTCCCGTTGTCGCCGGCTGAAAGGAACGGCTGTGACTTCTCTCCCTCCCCAGCATCATCACCCACACAGAAGGCTGGTACCGCGGGCGAGCTGCTGCTGCTGGAGGGAGGAAGGTCAGAGCCGACGTGGGGATAGGTGCTGGGACACTGCTGGGTGATAGTAGTGTCCTGGCACTAAAACCAAAAGTTTATTCCCCCCCCTTTCCCGCGTACCCCCTCAACCTGCGGAGTGTACCCCCTGGGGTATGCGTACCGCAGGTTCAGAAACCCTGCTTTAGAGGATTGTTCATATTAACATAAATACATAAATACATATGCCTAAATCTGAGGTCCACCTCTCCTGGGTCTATTTAGTTGCTATTTTTGTTTCTAACATATTGCAGTGTCTAGCATTACATTTTGTAAGAATCGCTGTAATAATATAATATCACTATTCATTCACTATTCATGTAAAAAAAGATCCTTGCACCACATTCACACATCTGTATCGCGCTCCGCAGCTGCATACCCCCAGTTACATTCAGTCCTACAGATTTGCACTCATAGACATCCACATTAGCACAGACCCATTCATTCAGAATAGAGGATCCGTGCAGCAAATGTTGGCAATATAAATGGCTCACCAGTATGTTTTGCGGCACAGACCCATAACACATACGGGGGGGGGGGGGGTATGGGGCCACAGATATGAATCGGTCATTACTTTGTCTGCAAGTATTTTTCACTGTCTTAAGCCTTGTTTACATCCAGAGACTCATATTTTCGTATTCGAGTTAGTGCACATTGATGTCTATTGGGCTCTTCACACGATCAGTAGTTTACAAGGACGCAAAGCAATTCTGAAAAAAAAGGACATGTCCTAGTGCAGACCTTTTTTTTTTTTTTTTACGGATCCTCTCATAGAAATCAATGGGATCCGCTATTTTTTACAGATCGTAACCGGTTTGGCATCTGTATTTCCATAAAAAAATATGGATGAGTTATAATTGACATGTTGAAAAAAAAAAAGGATTTACAGTAATACGGATGCACTACATATGCACTACATGTGCACAATCTGTGATTATTAGCATATTGTACAGGTGGACAGCGAGAAGGATCTAGGGACTTAAAAAAAATACTGAACATACTTACTATCCCCAGGTACTATACTTACCTTACTATTACTAGCATTTTTGGCAGCTTTTTTATTCTATACATTTGTATAAAAATACATTTTTTTATTTGTATAAAAAATTTCTGGTGCTTTCTAAGTCGTATAGAGAAGACTATAAGGAAGTTACATAAATAAATCCAATTTCTAGAGCATGCTGTGTTAGGGGAAAAAAACTAACTCAAAAAGTAAAAAGAAATGCACATTTACACCAAGAGTGGTATATTGTTTCTGGTGTGTTTAACATTTCAGAATATACTATCATGTAACATCTGGCCTCATCAATTTTAGGCAAAAAAAATGCCAGAAAATATAAAATTAAAAGCAGTTTTGTTTAATGTTGCTAGTGAAACCACTCTGACATTTGTATTAGACATTTGTTTCTCCCCTCTTTAGTTCATCCTAATAATCTGCACCTCTCATTCCTGTCTCTCGGACTTCTTAAAGTCCACAAAGCTTTAGCTGTACCCTGAAAACTCACCTTTTTAGGAGGCTTATCGGGTTCCCTAATTTGGTCTCACCCTACTATCACTGTTCCCCATGTAGTACCAGCACTTAGACCTGTACACAAGGCATTGGTTGATGGCTGGTTCACTCATCTTCACTTTAATTTCCACTGCGGAAATGAAGCACTTTATCCACAGAAGATTATGGGTCTCCATTATGGTCCTTGGGTTTGTTTCCTCCTCCACCTTCTTTTCATGATCTTTCAGCCCTTTGTCTGCTATCTATGTGGCTCTTATGGAGAGGGAAGTCAATCACAGTTCTTACCACCCAAAAGCAAAGAGGATGGGACAAGTCAGGATTGGTCCCCTCTTAGCAGTAGCCAGAGCTGTCCCCATGGTTTATAAATTGTGTATACACTTGCAAGTTTTCTATAATTTACCATAAATTTAATAAATTTTTATGTGGTTTATTTTATTTTAATTTATGTTTTTTTGTGAAATCACCTACAGTCTGTCTATAGCAGGTATATGAGTCTTATAATAGTCCAGACTGGGCCAGCATCTGCCATCTAACACCTAGGTGCCATGGTGGCTACTGACCACAGTTTTAGGGAGTTATAGCACAGTGATCATAGTGACCTCTGATATCAGAAGCTGCTTATACAGTGTTTCCAAATTCTAGTCCTCCAGACCCACCATCAGGTCATATTTGAGGATATAACATACAAAGAACACCTGTTATAACACCTGATGCACTGACTATAGTTATATCACCTGTGAAATACAAAATGAAATTCTCCCAACATGACCTGTTGGTGGGCCTTGAGGACTGGAGTTGAGATACACTATACTAAAAGGAGTCAGATGTAATGTACAGCTGGCACATGCCGCATATAGGTGGGCACAGCTCCAGAGCTTGCACCAACTTATTCCACATGTGGGAATGGGTTAAAAAAGTACCACGTTTCCAAATCTGTGTTCACATCCTTGAGGCCAGTACCTAAACATTACTTGTACATCCTGGATGTTGTGGCAGTGTTTAATATAAAGGTCCAACCTTTCCAATCAGATAATTTATAACACACAAAAACAATCTTTGTGCAGAATAGATGTATCACTGATAACCTGCAATCCTATCTCTCCAAGTTATATACCAGTTATTGCTGATAAAGAACATTTGGCAGACAACTGACATATTCCATCCACTAGTGTACATACAAGTTGATATCAAAAGCCCATTTACTAAGGTGCAAAACAAATACATGGGTTGCTAGTTGCCTGTCCTATGTTTACCATGTAAATGGTCTGCATCCTTATTTAATGCCTCAGCATCAGCTATATACACACTATCCAACCCGGCATCTAAAGGCAGCTTAGAGATACATGAAATATCAACATTAGTGGAGACTGAAATATTTTAAGAATCTCCATGATGTGGCCAGTCAAAGACAAGGCTCTTCTATGCCTAAAGGTGGAGATTAAGGACAAGAAAGAAAGTAGCTACTGAGAACACACTTTTTTTGAATAAATTAAATAAATAATAAATGAAATAAATTGGATTTCAAAAATTCCATTCCAACACACCCCGACTGTCAAAAACATAATTTCTATGATGGAATCGAGCAACAGCCTTAAGAAAGACTAATAGCAGAACCCTCATTTCACTAGATGGGAAGGGTCTTGGTTACAAACAATCTGCAGGGTCCTCCACAAGACAATATTGCAGCATATCTATCAGCAGAGACGCCAGTAGACCACTGAGTGGAAAAAATGTTGAAGAGACAGGTTATCCAGATACTGGGGATCTAGAGGTTGTCAGAACCAGACTGAGGTCTCATGTAAAGCAGTAGCTTTTGTTATCTATTGACCTTGATGGGTCCACATCAAATCTGCAATAGTTTGCTACAGACCCATTAATATCAATAGATAGCAAAATTTACTGTGGATTATGTATATGTCATCATATCCTTGATAGTGTAGGTTGGACATTTATTTGACTTCTGTACCCATTCACCATACCACTATCTCCCATATTGCTGCAGACAACAAACTGTTGCAACTACTTTGACAGTTTTTGTCAATCTCCTAATCTTTTCCTCAGTGACATCACAGACTATTATATATTACTAGAAAATGTACCCGGCGCTGCCCGGGTATAAAGTGTCAGTGTGTTAATTAGATTTGTTCTAAGGTGCCCAGGAGGCCAATCTAAAGGTATTGTTTCATCTGAGTTAATCAGTGGAATTAGTGTATACCTGTAGTGCATAGTTGGAGGGGTTCTGTATACCCACAATGTATAGTTTTTAGGGGTCTCGCATATCTGTAGTGCATAGTTGGGGGGGCTGTATACCTATAGTGTATAGTTGAGGGAGGTCCTGTATACCTGCAGTGTACAGTTGGTGAAGGTCCTGTATACCTATACTGTATAGTTCGGGGGTCCTGTATACCTGTAGTATATAGTTGGTGCCGTATACCTGTAATGTATAGTTGGTGGAGGTCTTGTATACCTGTAGTTTATAGTTTGAGGGTCCTGGATACCTGTAGTGTATAATTGGTGGAGGTCTTGTATACCTGTAGTATATAGTTCGGGGGTCCTGTATACCTGTAGTAAATAGTTTGAGGGTCCTGTATAACTATAGTATAGAGTTGGTGGAGGTCCTGTATACCTGTAGTGTATAATTTGGGGTCCGATATACCTGTAGTATATAGCTGGTGGAGTTCCTGTATACCTATAGTATATTTGGGGTCCTGTATACTTGTAGTATAGAGTTGGTGAAGGTACTGTATACCTGTATTATAGAGTTGGTGTAGGTCCTGTATACCTGTAGTGTATAGTTTGGGGTCCTATATACCTGTAGTATATAGTTGGTGAAGTTCCTGTATACCTGTAGTGTATAGTTTTGGGGTCCTGTATACCTGTAGTGTATAGTTTGGGGTCCTGTATACCTGTAGTATATAGTTGGTGGAGGTCCTGTATACCTGAAGTATATAGTTGGTGGAGGTCCTGTATACCTGTAGTATATAGTTTTGGGGTCCTGTATACCTGTAGTGTAAAGTTTGGGGTCCTGTATACCTGTAGTATATAGTTTTGTGGAGGTCCCGTGCACTTGTAGTGTATAGTTTTGGGGTCCTGTATACCTGTAGTGTCCTGTATACCTGCAGGGTTGTATTTACCCGTATGGCAGTGTTATTCAGTCACAGAGTGTCGGTATTGGTCATGTCTGGTATGGGGGTGTTATCCAGTCACAGTATGGCGGTATTGGTCAGGTCTGGTGTGGCGGTGTTATCCAGTCACGGTATGGTGGTATTGGTCAGGTCTGGTATAGCAGTGTTATCCAGTCACAGTATGGCAGTATCGGTCAGGTCTGATATGATGGTGTTATCCAGTCACAGTATGGTGGTATTGGTCAGGACTGGTGTGGCGGTGTTACCCAGTCACAGTTTGCCGCTATTGGTCAGGTCTGGTATGGCAGTGTTATCCATTCACAGTATGGCGGTATTGGTCAGGTCTGGTATGACAGTGTTATCCAGCACAGTATGGCGGTATTGGTCAGGTCTGGTATGGCAGTGTTATCCAGTCACAGTATGGCGGTATTGGTCAGGTCTGGTATGACAGTGTTATCCAGTCACAGTATGGCGGTATTGGTCAGGTCTGGTGTGGCAGTGTTATCCAGTCACAGTATGGCGGTATTGGTCAGGTCTGGTGTGGCAGTGTTATCCAGTCACAGTATGGCGGTATTGGTCAGGTCTGGTGTGGCAGTGTTATCCAGTCACAGTATGGCGGTATTGGTCAGGTCTGGTATGGAGGTGTTATCCAGTCACAGTATGGCGGTATTGGTCAGGTCTGGCAGTGTTATCCAGTCACAGTATGGCGGTATTGGTCAGGTCTGGTATGACAGTGTTATCCAGCACAGTATGGCGGTATTGGTCAGGTCTGGTGTAGCAGTGTTACCCAGTCACAGTTTGGTATATCTGTTGTGCCCTGTATATACATGTACTGTATGGATGGAGTAGGGGGTCCTGTATATACATGTTCTGTATAGATGGAGTAGGGGGTCCTGTATATTCATGTACTGTATAGATGGAGTAGGGGGCCCTGTATATACATGTACTGTATAGATGGAGTAGGGGGTCCTGTATATACATGTACTGTATAGATGGAGTAGGGGGTCCTGTATATACATGTATTGTATAGATGGAGTAGGGGGTCCTGTATATACATGTACTGTATAGATGGAGTAGGGGGCCCTGTATATACATGTACTGTATAGATGGAGTAGGGGGTCCTGTATATACATGTACTGTATAGATGGAGTAGGGGGTCCTGTATACATGTACTGTATAGATGGAGTAGGGGGTCCTGTATATACATGTAATGTATAGATGGAGTAGGGGGCCCTGTATATACATGTACTGTATAGATGGAGTAGGGGGTCCTGTATATACATGTACTGTATAGATGGAGTAGGGGGTCCTGTATACATGTACTGTATAGATGGAGTAGGGGGTCCTGTATATACATGTACTGTATAGATGGAGTAGGGGGCCCTGTATATACATGTACTGTATAGATGGAGTAGGGGGTCCTGTATATACATGTACTGTATAGATGGAGTAGGGGGTCCTGTATATACATATACTGTATAGATGGAGTAGGGGGTCCTGTATATACATGTACTGTATAGATGGAGTAGGGGGCCCTGTATATACATGTACTGTATAGATGGAGTAGGGGGTCCTGTATATACATGTACTGTATAGATGGAGTAGGGGGTCCTGTATATACATGTACTGTATAGATGGAGTATGGGGTCCTGTATATACCTGTACTGTATAGATGGAGTAGGGGGTCCTGTATATACATGTACTGTATAGATGGAGTAGGGGGTCCTGTATATACATGTACTACAGGGGAGCTTACAGTCCTGGAGCCTAACATCAGTGGCACATACAGAATGGCTGCTAACAACAGCATAGTGTGGTTCTACAGTGTAGCAGCATCCCATGTTTTTCCAAAAATATGACCTTCCTCAAAAATAAGCCCTAACCCTTTTTTCTGGAAAAAAAAAAAAGTAAGACCCTGTCTTATTCCCGGAGATACACAGTAATGCAGACCCTTTATGTACTGAAAATTGTATTCATAACATCTAGAATCTTTATATACTGCTGTTAGACATAAAACAGTCTCCCTTCCAATGTGTGTCACAGATTTCTTACAGCTTATTATCTGTGTTACGAGTATATATATCTGTGTTTATACAGTATATAAATAATAAAACAAAAACTAATATGAAATGGCACAAAGAAGCTAAAATGTAACGTTACTAAGTTACTGTAACTAAAATGTCAACAAGGTCGCCCATAAAAAAACAAATGATCCAAGCTGCTTAAGGGAGAAACATTTTCCAAAACGCTGTTCAAGGATTGAAGTGCCAAGTAAATAAGAGTATGGTCTCTGAGATGAAAACTGGTCTTTTTTTTTTTCTTAACCAGGAGACGGTGCAATGCCAATAGCAGCAACAACATACTAGAAAAAAATCTAACTTTTTGGTCTTTGCAGCGAATTCAAATTGTAAAACTTGTTAATACAATGTCTTATAAACTGGCTACATTAATGGAAATATCCATTATGTTAAAGAGAAACAAAGAAAGAACATTAAGGAACAATATGACGTGTTTGATGAAGACATTGGAAGGGCAAAGGACACATTTTAGCCTGCATTGGTAGACATTTCTAGATTCTGGTTAGTATTGTGTATTACACACACTGAAAGTATATGCTATAGTGACTCTGTAGCTAGAAGGTTTATTTTTAGAAACCTCAGACTATGCAGAGAGAATGATTACAGCAATTGTAACGCAATTATAGGCCATGTTCACACAAAATATATTTTCTTAAAAGTATGGCTGTGATTAATACCAAAATATACATAACCTTGCCATCTATGGAATCCCAGCCGGAGCGTGTACACATAGTATACACTCCGGACGGGATCCCTAGCGGCGCTCCAACCAACTGACATGTCAGTTTTCTGCCGCCGCTATTCATTTTTTCTTTTTTTGCATCACACAGTCAGATTAGTACTCGCGCTACTTTCCTGCCTACCTAGTACAACTAAGCCCTACACTGGCTCTCTTCCTACTCCACAATCTATCCCTGCCAGCTAACAGAAGGCCAGTGAGCCAAGCATCAGGTGACCTGGGTCTATATACACTCAAGTCACCTGATGCATCCGGTCAATCACTGCTATCCCCGCAGCCAACATAAGCAAACCCTTCCCTACATGTTTATTGGTTAATTCAAGCCACCTTGAGTGAGCAGTAAGCTGGTATGAGCATGCTTGCTCATCTCTAATCTCCACATTTGTAGGGACCTGTACTATTACACTATTAATAAAACACAGAATGGCCTGTGATTCTAGTGACCCACCCTACATACACCAGATCTAACCAGCACCAAACCTTTTCAGATTACTATAGAGACTGTGCATGTGACCAGCGATGCTCGCTCACAGCTACTAACTTGTCAGTTACTTTGTGTAAACAGCAAAGTGTGACACTTCAGTTTCTTGAAAGGAAAACTCCCATGAAAGTAACAAATCTTAGGCAGGAAGTTTCAATGTGACATACTCAGTTAATGGATTGCCATCTCCACCAATCAGTGACTGGGGCGGGACAGCACTGCAGTCACTCACTGGCTGAGCGGGCAATTTATCAGCCAGTCCATGGCATTGCAGCTGGAGAAACTGCAGGAGGTCAGATAAGCGCTATGAGGGCATGGAGACTGGTAAGTATACTTTCTTTATCTTCCTGCACCCTCTGCCTGCCTTTCACTTTTGAGTTTCACAGGACTTCTCCTTTAAAGGGAATCTGTCAGCTGTAATTCATGTTCCAAACTGCTGACACTGTTTGATGCTTTTAATTCAAGAAGACACGCAGTACCTTAAATATAATTGTCTGTGCTTCTATAGCATACAAAATGCTTTTGTTCTTTGGTACAAAGTGTCAAAGAGGCTTTTCCAAGCTCCTGAATAGGTGCAAGCTGCATTGTCTCCTCTCTCCTCCATACCTGTTTAATTAACACCTGGAAGCTGAGTCCCAAGCAGGTTTAGGTAAGGGAGGGGGAGTTACAAACGAGTGCACATAATGCGTACATACTTATTATATACAAATATGCACAATGCATACACACATCATACACAGATATTAACAAATGCACCAGGGGCGTAGCTAGGGGTGCAACCAAGGGGGGTCGGTGAGTCTCAGGGGGACCCCAACCGATTATGTTACCCATAGGGAACCTCAGTAGATGACAATGCTTTCCCAATAATAAAGGATATTTTCTACTACATTATTCATAGTGAACAGGGACTGAGAACAGTGGAAAAGACTTACTACATTTCACATATATAACCATGTAAAAATTAAAGGGGTTATCCAGCATTGCAAAAACATAGCTGCCTTTTTCCAGAAACAGCGCCACTCTCCTCTAAAGTTTGGATGTGGTAGTGCAGCTCAGTTCCACTAAAAGAGAATGGAACCAAATGTTATACCACAAACAACATAGAGGAAGCTGTGGTGCTGTTTCTGTTTTCTAATTAGTCATCCATCCATTCTATCTCTTTATCTCATATCTATCTGTCTAATATCTATTGGGCAGCATGAGGACTACACCATAGCTGATGGTCAATGACCAAATTAGCAACACCCGAAGGGGATAACCACAGTACTAATGGACTACATGTATAGTACAAATGCTGGATAATAACAATAAATAGTCCAATAGGCAATTCAAGGCAACTATACTTAATAACCTATATACGAAAAAGCCAGACTACTGCAACATAACTAAATGGAATAATTACTTTATTAATTCATAGAAACAATGTAGGAGAAATAAGCCCTGATAATCATGGTGTACAGGGTATATAAGAGTAGTCAATTTATGCCTCCATGTAGTCTTTAAACCCAATTTTAGCCCTCATATAGCCCTCTATGCTCTCATATAGTAAAAAGGCTACTATCTATACCCTAACATAGTAGATTATGCCCCCTTGTTCCTCCATATAGAAGATAGACCCTCCCTGTGCGCTCCCCCTATAGTAGTTAGGCCCCTCCTTCATATTGAAATTCAGCTTCTCTGTGCATCCATTTAGTAGTTAGGCCTTCTGTGCCCCAATATAGTAATTATTTCCCTCCATGCTCTCATGTAGAAGTTAGACTCCCCTCCATGCATCTATCTAGTATTTAGACCTCTCTGTGTAGGCAATCCCCCCCCCAAAAAAAAATGTAGTATCCTCCATGTAGGCATCCCCTCTAGCACCATCTCCTGTAGGTAATCCTGCCAGTATGTATTCCCCATGCAGCCACCCCCTTCCCCAGCAGTACTCTCCCTGGTAATCCTCCTGATGGTTAGATACCACCACCACTGTGAGTACACTAAACCTCCAAATTAGGTACCCCCTATTCAGTTAGCCAGCACATCCCATACCCTAACCCCCATAGATAACATCCTTCCCAGAAGTTAGCCCCATAACTTCTGGGGAAAAAAGCCATACTTACCTGCTGTGCGGTTGCAGTACTGTATTCTTCTTATGTCATCTCTCTCTCTCCCTGCTCTGTACGTGCACGAGTGACATCACTCAGGTCCCACAGCTGTAAGGGAGGGAACGGCCTCTTGTGGCCACAACAGTGATTGGCAGGGTGGAGAGCAAATACTCTCATCACCTTGTCAATCACCCTGCTGAATTCAACTGTATGTTCTCCTCGCATATAAGCGCGTACAGCTAAATGGTTAGACACAACATTCGGTAGCCGTGTGGACCCCCAAGAGCACTGGTTGCTGGCCAGGGGCCACCTACAGCCAATAGACATTTGTTAAGTCTGTCTGCAAAAGCAATAGCTCACTATATGCGAGGCAGATAGTGAACCAGGGCCACACATGAAATAGTTCTAAAAACTGCAAATATGAGGTAATATTTTTTTCTTTTAATATCTGCTGTCTTACAGAAAAATTGATTACAACTGAAGAAAATCTCACTGGGATGTATAAACTGATCACAATGATCACAAAATGGGGCTTTGTCCTGCAGGCTAAAATTGGCTGTGTCCTTCCTTTCTTTTCCTTCCTTGAGACTTTAAAGATTTATGTCCGTAAGTATATTCAATTTTAGTCTATTTTTCTGTAACACATCAGGTCTTAGCAGACAAATAAAACTCTTTCTGTATTATGTATTTTTGTTGTGTTTTGTTTTTAAAGGGGTACTCTCAGTAATGGATTGGCTGAGCGGGCTGCAGAAACAAGTTCATCTGAGAAGAGTTGGTGGCAGCGGTCAGCGGGGAACCCAAAGACACCACAGGAGGACACCAGGGCACTGTGCTGAGGTATGAATATGTTGTTATCCACGGCCATCCTCCTCTGTTGCTGCTTTTTGCATTTGTGCTTGTTTACATAAAGAACTTCCAGGTCACAGGGGTCAGCAGTGACATCACAGCTCTGCAAGCCAATAGCTCCACCCCTTCTTATCTGCATTTAGCTCCGCCTACTCTACCCATAGGCAGGAAATGTCTGTATTACTACAAGTGCCTTTTGAGCATCATGGTGGATCAGTGTCTGCCAGTTACTTATATTATCAAATAAAAAATGTTTTAGCGTCCTGAATCTTTTATCTGTTTTAAGACTATAAACCGCACCACACATGTACATGTTAGGAGTTGTAGTCCTGGATTACATATACACTACAGTAGCCATCCTACAGATGTGTGTGTGTGTGTGTGTGTGGGGGGGGGGTTAAAAATTAGCCAGGATTCTGTTTACCACAGCAACAAATAGAATGGTGACTGATATGAGATGACGTAGTATCTCTCCTCTCCATATTATACTGCCCTAACACTGTACATCTTTACAGTACAATAATAACAATATTGCTCCCTTATTTATATAGATATTGTAGTCACTCATATTGGTCCCTGTACCCAATGGCGCTCACAAGGTTTTAGAGAGTGTGATAAAATCCATGCAGACATTGGGGGACATACATACAGCTGTGGATCAATACGGATGCCTGCCCCACCCACCTGATGACTCACAGACAGGGAACGTGACATCACAGGAAGTAAAGAAATCACAGTTATGTCATGTGACTGAGCCTGAGAACACAATGTGTGCTCTAAATAAAAAATAAAAGTGTATATAGCATATACAGCACCCACAGAAGTCAATGCAATGCTAATTTATTGAAAAATCTTGGACAACCCCTTTAAGTCTTTCTGTTAACATTTTATGCACGAGGCCTTTCATCATTTTGTATGCCATATTTACACCGATATTTTTTAAAGAGAGTTCTGCAGAACTGGACACAGTATTACAGATGTAGTCTCACTAGAGCTCTATACAGCAGGATCACAATCTCTCTATTTATTAGTTATACCTCTAGCTATACAGGGAGACACTTGGCTCGCTTTCTCTGCTGCCTGACCACTCATTTTGAAGCTGCCTGAAATTGTGATGCCGTAACATCAGCACAGGACTTACAGAAACAAGATACAAGATTACAGAGCGGCAGCTGCAGCAGTATTGTGTGTACAAGTAAGGGTTAATTCTTTTAAGGCAGCAAGTGATGTTTACCAACCCCCTCTTCCTTTGCATATGCCGATCTCCATTGTGGGACTATTTAGCCTTATGATATGAGAAATATTTAGACATGTACTAGTTCTGTTATTTAAATCTAGTACTAATACATTTGATTTGCACATGCAAAAAAAAAAGACAGAGAGAAAAAATAATGCAATGCAAAAAAGGTGTAAGCAGCTAAACGCTTAGAATTGTAGGCCAGGTGCAATTCTGCATAGGCTGAGCCTATGTCTTTGGCTGCTGTATGCTGCACAGTAAATAGCAGTTCTTGTCAGTGTAATACATTATATACGATTAATACATATTATACAATGGAATATGCTCCATCATAATCCACCCCATTGCATTTCATCATTTGTAAAGAGATTATACATGGTGGCTAAGTAAACAGCTGCCTGGATGCGAGGAGAAGCGGAGCCTTGGAGCACAGTATCCAGCCAGCCCTGTCCCATTCTCCCGGCTGCTTCTTTTGTTAAAAGCGCACAAAGGCCTGTTTAAGCATGGGTTAACAATTGCAGTCATTCTCTGTAAACACAGATTTACCTTGCAAAGGCTTCAGAGGCGTCCCTTCCTGCCGAGACTTTGAGGACAGGATTACTGTATTTTCAGCATCCCTCTTTGTTTTGCATGGAATACAGCGTTCCACCATGTTCTGATCACATGATCATTGGGACATCTAAATAGAGATGATCACCTGCTCCCTGGCAGCCAGCTAAATGCAGCGGAAAGCAGAAGCAGATGCAGTGGTTTGAAGGGCAGTTTGAGGAGGACTCAATAATACTGACAATGCAGAGTCACAGGGGCTGTCAATACTGCTAGCCCATTCAATAATCTATGCATTATTTACAGAGGGAAGTCTGGCTCTTTTATCTCACACTCCTCCAGTCATAGTATATAGCTAGTGTGCTAGTGTGAAATGCACATTATGGTGATACTTTTATATAGTTAGATCCAACTAATTTGCAGACTATTGTATTTCTTGCTTATTTATCTGTGCAGCAGTAAGTGTCCATTCCCTAACACCCATATCGTTAAACAAAACTGAAAACCGATATTGGTATTATATTTTAGATGCCATTTTCAGGCAAAAGGATATCAACTTAGTACGGCCGTTTAGGGCCAATTCCGCGGTCCGCTGGAAGAATAGACATGTCAGTTCTTTCGGCGGAAGGTGGAATCGTGGGTAGAATGGTGTCTATGGCAAGGGTAGATATGCGGAATCCACTGGAACTTATCCATGCGGATTCCATAGTGTGAACCTACCCTAAACCAGTACACCAGTGTAGATGGTTGAATACAAAGTAGGTAAAATGCCCAACTGCTGGCAGAGGTCTTTGCAGAGTAGGTGAGTGTTTTTGTAAAGGGCCACCACCCAGGGCCATCAGTGATAGAGCAATGTCTCCAGATGGGGCTAAAGAAACTGCAATAGGGAAAAGTTACAGAGAAGATGGGTGCATACTGCGAGAAAGAAGAGTGCTGAGCCTGATGAGACCATACTAAATTCTATTTAAACTTGTTTTGGGACTGTAAAACATTCATTAAAAAATGTGGAATTGGTAATTGACATAAAATGCCATTGTATATGGCAGTAGGGGGAGGAAGAAAATACACTAGATAACCCTAGGCCATGAAGAGTATTTTGCTTCATTACCTGTAGAAAAGTATAAAGTTCCAGAACATTCTTTCTATAAATTGGTGCCCAGAACTGAACAGAGTACTCCA
The DNA here is from genome assembly GCF_027789765.1 of Dendropsophus ebraccatus. Taxonomy (NCBI): domain Eukaryota; kingdom Metazoa; phylum Chordata; class Amphibia; order Anura; family Hylidae; genus Dendropsophus; species Dendropsophus ebraccatus. The sequence continues at coordinate 57,091,039 of NC_091456.1, read as the reverse complement.
GATTAAGCCGCACCAAAGCTTTATAAGGCTATGTTCACACTATGTAAGAACACAACGTCAAACAACGGCCACTGTCTTTCATGTTCACCCAACCAATACTGCAGTATCGGCTGGATGAACATCATTTTATTTGATTAAGGGCACATTTGGGTGTGACTGCACTCCAATTAACCATTGACCTTAATACAACGTGATAACAACCATACTTTGTGTGAACAGACAGTGAACAATGACCGTTGTTCACAGTCTGCTGGTCGGAAAGTATTGACAAGTCAATTATTTCCACGGCTGTAGGGGAACAGTGGCTGTTGTGCAATACATTGTGTGCACAGCGGTAGGTATGTTATAACAGTGTTTTCTTTTTTTGAAAAGAGCAGCCGTTGTTATAATTGGCAACAACGCCCGTTCTTGTAAAAAAAGAATACGCTGTGTGAACATAATATTATATCCCTGTCCCCAGAGTCAGAGACAGTGGCGGTCTGCTGACGCCGCTACTATTACGTGGAGCAATGGCAGCAGATCGCTGCCAGGCTGATTGTTGCCGTTTCAGCCTGTTCAAAGACAACGAACGGCCGACATCATACATGTCGGCTGATTGTTGCCTACTTTTACACAAAAAGATTATCGGCCGTTACGGCCGATAATTGCCTCATGTAATAGGGCCTTTAAAAGCAGCTGATTGACATTGCATGCTGCATTATAGTCTAAGTACACCCAGCTGCTTGCTTCCCTATCAATGACTCTCCCAGTGTAAGGCTGGCTTCACACTACGTGTTTTTCAGTTGGTATTGTGGTCCATATTGCAACCAAAACAGGAGTGGCTTAAAAACACAGAAAGGATCTGTTCACACAATGGTGAAATTGAGTGGATGGCCGCCATATAACAGTAAATAACTGCCATTATTTCAATATAACAGCCGTTGTTTTAAAATAACAGCAAATATTTGCCATCAAATGGTGGCCATCCACTCAATTTCAGCAGTGTGTAGACAGAGCCTTTCTGTGTTTTCAATCCACTCCTAGTTTTGGTTGCAATATGAGGACCACAATACTGACTGAAATATACGTAGTGTGAACCCAGCCTAATGCTACATTTACACGGAGCGATTATCGGGCGAATTTTCGCGATAACGATCGAATTTGAACGATAATCGTACGTGTAAACGCGGCGAACGATCGAAAAATCATTCAGTTTGATCTTTTAACATGTTCTTAAATCGTCGTTTGTCGTTCGCAAAAAATTCGCTGATCGTTCCGTGTAAACAGTCATTCACTGATTTTACCTATGTGTGAGATAGGCTTAAGCAATCGCAAAACGATCGCAAAACGAATTTTCTGTACGATATATCGTTCCATCTAAACGCTGATCGTTATAAAAAAAATCGTTACTTCGAAATCGTTAATCGTACGATCGGGCGAATTATCGCTCCGTGTAAACTTAGCATTAGGGTGCGTTTACACAGAAAGATTATCTGACAGATTATCTGCCAAAGATTTGAAGCCAAAGCCAGGAATGGATGTGAAAAGAGAAGAAATCTCAGGCTTTCCTTTATGAACTGATCTCTGTTTATTGTCTGTTTCTGGCTTTGGCTTCAAATCTTTGGCAGATAATCTGTCAGATAATCTTTCTGTGTAAATGGACTCTAACTCCCCCTAGGACATATGCTGCATGCAGGTTATTAGAACTCAGGTGTATAACTTTACATTTATCCACATTGAACCTTATTTGCCAAGTGGATGCCCAAACACGCATATCCTTAATAGACTGTGCAGTACTACAAAGCTTGGTATCATCTGCAAAGATAGAAACATTGCTGTTAATTCCATCCTATATATCATTACTAAACAAGTTATATAGTAGTATCCCGGTTTTCCAGGCGGTGCTCCCGCTGTATCCATCTTCTGCACGGAGGTTTAAGACAGCGGGAATCATTGCTGAGAGTCCGGGTTCGTACGAATCTGCAGTGTCCCAGAACAGCCCTCTTATCCCCACACCTTTATTATGACCGGTTCTGTTCTGGAAAGCTATGGTCCACTGCAAACTGCGTGTATTGTGTCACCCCCCTGCAGTATTCAGGTCTGCTATTTCATTCATTTCTTGTATGCATATTCAGTTATCAGTGCCTAATGGTATTATGTCGCCTTCCAGTGTTCAAGTATGGTACTTCTCATGTATATTTCTCTGTATATGCCTAATGGTGTGATGATGCAATGGCTGGATGTCACGTGACTGTGCCCTGTTGCCATGGTACCCCCAATGGTCATCGAGCTTTGGCTGGGGTTACCATGTGACTTCCTGTTCTACCTCAGTCTATTCCCTACCACAGAGGGGATAGGTTGGGTCTGTCCTCTCTCCCTGCTAAGAGAGAGGCCTGCGTGTGCTCTGCTGCTCCAGTACACTGGCTGTTCCAGTTCCTGTCTCAAGACTCAAGATTCTCATCTGGGTGTCGATTCTTCAGTCATTCCTCTCATCATCTTCTCTAATCATCAACAGCAAGTATCTCATTCAAGTCTCATTCCACCCAGCATCTCAACCTCAGTTTCACTACTACTCCCATCATTTAGCACGCTACTCTCACAGCCTATTGCAGCATCAACCATTACTCTGCTTTATTCAAGATTGCCTTATTCCCGGTTGCATCCGGAGAGACTGTTGCTACTAGTTACCACCGTTACAATCAATATACAACTACCGTTGTTTCTGAACCTTGGCTTTGGTGTGATAATTGGTGCCCTGACTAAAGACAACGAGGAATCGCATGCCTAGTCTCCACTCGGTCAGGAGTCCGGTTTCCAGCTGCAATCCCTCGTGCCTAAACCGTGACAACCATCTAGCTAGCAGCTGCCCCGGTTCCTGCCCACAACAACATTTTCTCAGCGGAGTGGCCCCTAGGGGCCAGGGGCATCGCAAATCCAAACCACGGCAGGTTCGGACCATCCCTAGTAGGAATCATTGACCACCACTCTCTAGGTACGGTCCTTTTGCCAGCTTATATTCCAGTCAAAAATTAAACTTTCTAAACTATACTTTCTGACTATATCCACAGTCATCCCCCTATCCAGGCTTTTACCTCTTTACCTCTCACCTCTTCATAAAAACATGTTAGGTTAGTTTGACAACTTATAATACTATTCCTAGTACATATTCCTGTTTCTAGTGCTTCATTAACCCCTCAAATAATTTTCCCACAGTGGACAATAAGCTGACAGGTCTATAATTACCTGGAAAGAGGTTGAGCCCTTTTTTAAGGTCAGCACTAGGAATTCACCAGGCAATCCACAGATTCCAAGGCCACACAAGTGAACAAATACTACTGTGTAATGCCAAATACCACATTTTGCAACCAATTAGCAGCAACCAAATACCACCATGCAGCACACATAATACCCAAGCAGCACCAAATACCACAGTACAGCACAACATAACTTTTAAGTAGCATGGGTTCTTTAGCGATATTTATACAAACACACTATGACCACTACTATAACCACAATACTGTTACTGACTAAATCCAGTTTACCAGACAAATAATGCCAACAGTGACAGTTTACAAGGAACAAATACTGACCAAATGCCACCACTGCTACTGAACCAACTCTACAAAGGTCCTGCAGACCATACAAGTGACTAGAGTACAGTTACATTCAGTGACTCAAAGGGGATGTCTTCTCTGAGTGAATCACAGGGGCTTCTCCTCTGACTGGAGCTCACTTCTCCTTTTTTCTCCATCTGGCCTGGGCCATCATGAGCATTTCTCCCAGCCTTGTCTCCACAGAATCTGCCAATCATTTTAGGCTCATCTCTCTCGCGCCATCCTCATCTCTTCACAAACTCCACACCTGCATTGCTTCTCTGTGTCCTTATATATTGGGTTGGCCCAACTCTGTGGTCCATATTGAATTAAGCCCCCTTCATGCCCCATACAGTATTAGGCCGCTCTGTGTAACTACAATATAGTATTAGGCCCTTCTGTTTAGCTTCCATATAGTATTACACCCATCACTGTAGCTTCTATATAAAAACTGTATATACAAAAATGAGAAAACACTTGGCACTACTCCAGTGCAAACAATCCATGTACTGTATATAAAATTAAGTTGTTCACTTGGGGTCTTTATAGCGACTCTGTACCCACAATCTGACACCCCCAAACCGCTTGTACCTTCGGATAGCTGTTTTTAATCCAAGAGCTGTCCTGGGCCCCGTTGGGCTGGTAATGCAGTTATTGTCCTAACAACAATTTTTAACCCCTTAACGACCGCGGGCGTACATTTACGCCCTCACTGCCTGGGACTTAACACAGGAGGACGTAAATGTACGCCCTAGCGCGGTCCCGGGCTATGGAGCGGGCTCACGAGCTGAGCCCGCCCCATAGCGGGTGAGGACCGGCTGCAATCTGCAGCCAGGCCCAGGCCCTCACCCTCAATGGCGGGCCGTCGCAATCAAGCGGCAGTCCCCCATTAACCCCTTAAATGCTGCAATCGCGGTCGCAGCGTTTAAGTATAGGTGACCGTAGCATCTCCGGTCACTTAGCGATCGGGACCCCCGCAGCGTGTCTGCGGGGGTCCCGAACGCATTTCCTGACTGCCGGAGGTCCTCTCCTTACCTCTGTGCAGTCTTCTGTTCGGTGTTCTGATTCAGCCTGCCACAGAAGATCACAGATAACACTGATCTATGCAATGCTATGCCATAGCAGGGATCAGTGTGAGGAATCCAATGTATGAATGTGAAAGTTCCCTAAGGGAACTATAAAAGTGAAAATAAATTAATAAATAAAAGTTTTACAAAATGCCCCAAAGCCCATCCCCCAATGAAAGTGAAAATCAGCCCCCCTTTCCATTTCATACATAAAACACATAAAAAGTAATAAAGTTAATTAACATATTATATACCATAGTGTGCGTAATCGTCCAATCTATTAAAATAAAACAATACTTTTCCCGCACGGTGAACGGCGTGAACAAAAAGCGGTAAAAAAAAAATTAATGAAAAGCTATCAATACATTTGATCTAGAAAAAAATGTTACTAATAAAAACTAGAGATCATGACACAAAAAAATGACACCCCATACCACCCCGTAGGTGAAAAAATAAGTGCGCTATGGGAGTTACAATATGACCATTTTAAATATGCCTATTTGCAAATAATTTTTTACTGCTAATAAAAATAGTAAAACATTAGAAAGAAGGTTAGGAGGGAAAAACGAAAACGCAAAAGTGACAATTGGCCCGGTCCTTAAGGCCATTTCAGGCTCTGTCCTTAAGGAGTTAAACTGGCAGCCCTGTGCCAAACAGCCGTGGCCTAGATTGTGTATGCATTAGGCTGGCACAACCTCTGTCCCTCCTCCCCGCTCTCCTCATCATTAGGAATGCTCCAGGCAGATTGTCTCATATTCCTTACCTGTGTCAGCACTGCACATGGGCTGGATCGTTAAGGCACCTCTGCAATGTTCAGACAGGAGAAAATGTTCTAGGGGCATTCCTAATGATGAAGAGGGTGGGGAGGAGGGACAGAGGGGTGGTGCAAAGTTAGGGCACATATATTCTAGGCCACGGCCGTTTGACACATGGCTGCAAGTTTAAGGCTGGATTCACACTACGTATATTTCAGTCAGTATTGTGGTCCTCATATTGCAACCAAAACCAGGAGTGGATTGAAAACACAGAAAGGCTCTGTTCACACAATGTTGAAATTGAGTGGATGGCCGCCATTTAATGGCAAATATTTGCTGTTATTTTAAAACAACGGCTGTTGTATTGAAATAAGGGCCGTTATTTACTGTTATATGGTGGCCATCCACTCAATTTCAACAATGTGTGAACAGAGCCTTTCTGTGTTTTCAATCCACTCCTGGTTTTGGTTGCAATATGAGGACCACAATACTGACTGAAATATACGTAGTGTGAACCCAGCCTTAAAGTTGTTTTTTTAGGACAATAACTGCATCACCTGCAGAACGGACCCTAGGACAAATCTTGGATTAAAAACAGCTATGTGAAGGTACACAAGGTTTGGGGGGAAAAGATTGTGGGGTACAGAGTTGCTTTAAGCACAATGGCTGATGTGGTGCTCTGCATGTAATGGCAAAAGATCCATGTATAGCAAAAATTGAAGAAAAAATTATCATGCGGCACTCACCATATCTTCATAAATCCTCTTTTACTTTAATCATAGTAAAAAACAATCCCAAGTGTTGTACAGGTTACATAGCAGGTGTAGGTGTGCTTCACTGGAGCTCTAGTGGAGCCGGCAGTGTTATTGTTTGGCTGGTATCCCTGAGATCAGCGATCTGTTTCTTTAATTACTTTACTAGGCATTGCTCCCACCTAGCCAGAATCCTGCTCCACACTGCTGTCTGTGGATGGATACCTGGCCTTGGTTTTTCCCTTGTCATTATATTGACTTACAAGGCCACTTAATATGGTGGTTTAATATGCATCCAGGTCCCCACTGTTAATGATGGGTCGCCGCGATCGTGCCGAGAACGCGCCACGATCCCGCCATTAACCCCTGCAGTGCCACTCACATCAGTGGCCGAAGCTGTGCTCCTGTCACTGACCGATCGGGACCCCCGCAGCGTTACTGCGGGGGTTCCGATCGTTCTATCTGGCTGCCGGAGGTCTCTTACTTTCCTCCCGGCAGTCAGATCGGCGATCCATGTATAGAGTCTGCAAAGGCAGGTTCTATGCAATGATCGCAGATTACACTGATCAATGCTATGCTATGGGTCACTTCAAGGCAGAAAATAAATTGAACTAGAAATGTGGCATTAAAGCTGCACTCTACTCTTTCCCTTGCCCTGCAATGTGTCCATGCGGCAGTGGTCATCTGTACTGTATATGCGAACAAAAATTGTGACATACAGTTGTTGCCTCCATGGACAACAAGTTGCACACATAAAATTCCCACATGATATTTGGCAGTCAAATGCCATATTTGTGAAGAAATTACAATTTTCACTCTGCACCAACCACCTTTCATCTTTGCTCACTATTAGAGATGAGCGAACCTCGTTCAGCATTTGATTAGCGGTGGCTGCTGAAGTTGGATAAAGCCCTAAGGCTATGTAGAAAACATGGATATAGTCATTGGCTGTATCCATGTTTTCCAGACAATCTTAGAGCTTTATCCAACTTCAGCAGCCCCCGCTAATCAAATGCCGAAAGATCTGGTTTGGATGGACTCGAGCATGCTCAAGGTTCACTCATCTCTTCTCACTATACCCTTAGAATAGTTCATCAAGGGTTGTCAAGCACAATACAGTAAATGTCACCATTTAGGCCTAACACATCAATCAACACTTCTGTATTTCCCTTCTGAGCCCTGCTGTCTGCCCATCGCTGCTGGAAAAACCAGAAGTGTAACATGTTGGGGTGTGAAGAAGCCTGAGTACACAGCTGCACTGGGCAACTAACGGGGTGAGTAATTTATTCTGATAGATACACAGCAATTATGCCATCTTGATTGTTAATCTACTATACAGGGCATTGTGCAATACATACTGATCTGATACATACAGATGTGCAAATCTAACACTACTTTTGGGAATATCTGCTTGTCTTCCTGACACACAAGGCTTTGTGCAACAGGCAGAGATTGTGAAATATTGTGTTTGTTCTAGAGAATGTCACATGGTTACTCACCTGCTAATGATGTATGTCCCAAATATGTATGGTAATTGTTGAAGAATTGTATCCAGGCTGTTTTTCATCTTATTTTGTTTTATATGTATTTTATGGCATTATTGGTTGTTGTTATGAATTATAAAATATTGATATTAATTTAAAAGTATTTTTGTAGGATATATATATATATATATATATATATATAGATAGATAGATAGTGGTACCTTGGTTTAACCCCTTAGCGACCCATGACGTATCCTTAGCGACCCATGACGAACACCCGAGAGGGGTCCCGCCGGGACCCCGCTCTGAACGGCGCTGATCCCGGCTGACATGTGCAGCCGGGCAGTGCCTCTATTAGCCGGCATGGGTCCCGTTGCCACACCGGCTAATTAAGCCTCTAAGTGCAGCTGTCAAACCTGACAGCTGCACTTAGAGGCTTTCCTCCGTGCATCCCTGGTGTCTAGTGGGACGGATCTCCCCCCACCCGATGCGATCGCGGGGGGGGGGGGGGGAGATCCATTCTTCTGCCCGTGCCGGGCCTCAGCATCGGAATGACGCTGATCCCGGCACGGCAATAGATTGCTATGGCCTGCAGCAGGCCATAGCAATCTATGACCGATTTGATGGATCTTTGCTGTGTATATATACAGCATTGATCTCTATTAAAGATCATTGCTGTGTATATACAAGTCCCCCAGGGGGGCTTCTAGTTACAGTAAAAATAAAAGTAAAAATGTTTTTTTATTAATAAAAAATCCCCTCCCCTATTAAAAGTCCAAATCACCCCCCTTTTCCCATTTTATAAATATAAATAAATAAATAAATAAACAAACTTGGTTTGGTATCGCCGCGCACGTAATCGTCAGAACTATTAATTAATCACATTACTGATCTCGCACGGTAAACGGCGTTAGCGCCAAAAAATTCCAAAGTGCAAAATTGCGCATTTTTGGTTGCATCAAATCCAGAAAAAATGTAATAAAAAGTGATCAAAAAGTCGTATATGCGCAATCAAGGTATCGATAGAAAGAACGCATCATGGCGCAAAAAATGACACCTCACACAGCCCCAAACACCAAAGGATAAAAGCGCTATAAGCATGGGAATAGAGCGATTTTAAGGGACATATATTTGTTAACAATGATTTGAATTTTTTACAAGCCATCAGATAATATAAAAGTTATACATGTTACATATCGTTGTAATCGTAACAACTTGAGGAACATGCATAACAAGTCAGTTTTACCATAGGGCGAACGGCGTAAATGCAAAACTCCCCGAAATCAAAACAAATTCCTTTTTTTTTTATTTGACAGCGCAAATGATTTTTTTCCGGTTTTGCAGCATATCTTATGGAAAAATAATGCCTGTCATTGCAAAGTACAATTGGTTTCGCAAAAAAAATAAGCGCTCATATATGTCTCTAGGTGAAAAAATGCAAGCGCTATGGACTTTTAAACATAAAGTGGAAAAAGCAAAAGTGCAAAAACGAAAATTGGCTTTGACCTTAAGGGGTTAAAAGTTGAGAGCGTTTTGCAAGAAGAGCTCACAGTTTTTCAAAATTGTGACTTGCTTTAAGAGCATTGCTTTGGTTTAAGAGCTCCCTGTACAGGGTGGGAGCTTGAGTGGAGGAGGGGAATGGTCAGCATAGTGGGGTCTACAGCACAGTACTCTGACTCAGTAAGTCTCCCTCACCTTCCAAATCATAGCAGATCCACTTCTGGCTGCGGCTTACCTCAGGGGACAGGGCTGTGGAGGTAATCTCTCCATAGCTTTAACCTCTCTCCCCCGACAGACAGTGCTGCTAAACTGTGCCCACATCTGTCCTGCTCTTTTCTTCATGCTCCCTGTAGCCTCTGTCATCCCTTGTGTTTCCCATCCTCTCCATTCCTGGTATAATGTGCCTGCACTTACACTCAGCTATACACACTGCTTCTATAATGTGCCAGTAGTTACACTCTGCTATACACACTGCTGCTATAATGTGCCTGCACTTACACTCAGCTATACACACTGCTGCTATAATGTGCCTGCACTTACACTCAGCTGTACACACTGCTGCTATAGTGTGCACACAGCCATTCACACTGCTGCTCTATTCTAGCCTGTTGTACTACGCTACTGCACTATGGGGATCTGCAGCTCCATCCTGTATCTACAAACTGCTGCTGTTTTTTCAGGTTTATGCACTTACTATACTACACTAAATGGGTTTTCTGGGCATTTTCCATTTTCCTGTCAGGAACTGGCTGTCACACTAGGCTCCCTGCACTGCTGGAGCTTACGGCTGGCCTCGTGCAAGTGTCGATGCCGAAGCGTACGCCGGTGCATATGGCCTGTTGTGAGGAGCACGCTTACTGCGTCCCTTAAAATGGGCCCAGACGTTTGCCAGGGATGCGGTGGCATTGCATTGTTGTTGCCGCCGCCAGGGTTTCACCGCCCCCGGTCGATCGGCCCAGGTGTAGTGATGAGCGAATAGTGAAATATTCGATATTCGTATGCATATCTCCCGAATATTCGAATATTCGATCGAATAATCGATCCCATTAAAGTCAATGGTAACAAGTATTTGATTATTGAAAAAACATGTATTCGACCACTTGAAGGTAAAAAACGGAAGCTGGGGGATGACTTATGACTTTGCATCGCACCAACCATCTGTTACCGACCTTGCTGCCTGACCCCAAGTTTGTTATACTTCTCTGCATTTTGTGTTACACCTGTTCAGTAGTGATGAGCGAATAGTGAAATATTCGAATATTCGATATTCGTATGAATATCTCCCAAATATTCGAATATTCAATCCCATTAAAGTCAATGGGAACAAGTATTCGATTATTGAAAAAACATGTATTTGAACGCTTATCGAATATTTGGCGAACTATTCGATAATATTCGATAGATCGAATACCTTACTATTCGATCGAATATCTATTTTATCGAATAGTATTCGCTCATCACTACTGTTTAGGCTAGGGACTGTCGCCCAGTTTTCCGCCTCCACTTAGGGCAGTTGCATTAAGAAGGCAGGGACAGTGGGGTGGGTGCCAGTGCTAGGGCTTCAACTGTCTCATGTCCTCCAGTTCCATAGCTGACATTTCCACAGGATAGTCCATCAATGTCTGATTGTAGGGTGTCAAGTTCCAACACATACAAAATAAATGGCTGGAAGCAGTTGACTTTGTTCATTGTGTAGTGGTGGCACCAGGTTAGTACAGCACAGACTTCACTGACATCAATAAAAGCTATGTTGCTGCAACCCAATGTGACTGCTACGCAATGAATGAAACCAGCTTATTTTTGCCTATCCTTTTTTTGGTAAAATGTCTGAAAAACCCCTTTAAGAACTGAATTTTGTGCCAAAAAATTAATTGTTCCTGAAAATTATCAAAAAAGTCCGCTTTAAGTGCAGTTAATAATGAACGATTTGGTGTGTTATAAGTATCTTTTTAACAACAGAAAGAAAAAAGTAAAAACGACAAATTTTTAAGCACATTTTGGCATTTTGTTTACAAATATACTCAGATCCTACCTTTGATCCGAAACATTTGAGGTAAAGTCAGCTGCCACCTGGCTGCCAAGTACGCCTCTTTCAGAAGGATGCTGTAATGGTATTCCTTCTTCCCGTGACTTTAAAAGATGATCTATTTCCACCTGTGCTCTGGTGGCACTGTCGTCTAGTTTGCACAGTTCAAAACTTTCCTCAAGGTCTATATAATGCGTTTCCCTAACTGATGTCCGATATCCATCCCGTCTTTCAGATTCCATATATAAAACCTCCCCCAGGTCTTTATCACAGTCTGCAGTTTCTGCCCTGCTGAATATGTCCTCGGGTGAGGTATCCGAGGCCTCGGTCTGGCTCAGTATTATACTCCAGCTGTGCTCATGTTCTGAGATTTCTTCTGATTTCTTTTTACTCTCTCTTCTTTGAGGTAGAGTAGAAAAAGTTTTTTCTTCTAAATGAAAGGAGTGGAATCCAGATCCGAGGGTCATTTGGTTTTCGCTTCCATTTGTCATGGAGATTGACTGAAATGTATCTGGAGACTCCACTGAATAAGCTGTATTTTGTTGAGGCTCCACACTAGTATCTCTGAATGGGAAAATGTTTAATTTGCTTTCAGATGCCAACAAATAAGGTGAACCAATCTCCAAGCTGCTGCTATTTGTTGCATCTGGATTAACAGTGTCTTCATCCTTCTGTATGTTGCCCTCTGCTCCCAAGTCTACACTAATGTCACATTTCCACATCTGCACTGGAAGCTCAATGGATTCTAGAAATACAAATAAAATTTAAAGTCAAATGCAGAGAGATGACATGCTAGAATATCTAGTATGTAGTCAATATAGTCCATATTTGCTCCATAGGCTTTGGATTTGGAATATATTGTATTTTGTGCTTCTACATAATGGCCACAAATTGGATACATTAACAATCCCAGTCATCCTCGGAAATAAAAGTTGAGCTGTGATTGGCTGCTATTTGTCTGAGATAAAAGGGCGTCCGTTTTTTGTCTCAGATTGACAAATCTGGGCCAGTATGAACACTGGGAAAACATGGAGGATGAACTAAAAGAGTGGACTTTTCTGCCGTCAAAATGTGAGTTTTAGTTCCTGTTGAGCTGCAGTTCAGTTTTAGCGTAGATCCACACTAAGGAATTCTCTTAACCCCTCCCCCACACACACACACACACACTCCCACTTCACCGTCCGCCCATCTCAAAGACTCCATTCTATGGTCGGGCAGATTCTGCCGTCCATCCCAAAGAACAGGTTCATTCTTTGGATGGACAGCGTAATCCGCCTGACCGTAGAGTGGAGTCTATGGGATCGGCTGGGAAGAAGCTGGGGGGTGCGCTTGCGAGCGACAAAATCTGCAGCAGGTTATTTGGGAGAATTGCTTAGTGTGGACATACCCTTACATATGATGGGTTATTATGTTCTGTTTTAATACTGGTGGAGATGGATGTCACTGGTTTATTATGGGCCTGTCATTTCTGATGACAACAGACCAGCATGCTGAGCTATTCTGGATGAGAAAAATAAAGGAAACCTGATGGAAAAGAATTAAGGAACTCATCATGTTAAACTGCAGTCTAACATGCAGCAAAATGAGTGGAGTAGTTTTCTGTATATTTTTGTATTAAAAAGATTTAGTATAACTTTTAAATTTTTCATTTAAACCTCTTCTCCTTCTGGCTTTAGGGGTCAAGTGAGCGGTCCTACTAAATGCTTGACACCTAATCCATCTGCACATTCATACACAACAGACTATTAATCACTAAGCCTGACCGGACCACCCACTGGACTCCTGAGCTCTGCTGAATCATTTCTCACAAAACTATACATTAAGCTTCTGAACTACTTCTGCTCTATATCATGCTGCAAGCAGACTTGACTCTGTGATCAATGTGTCAGGTTCCCTTCAAGGGTAATGTGTTAACGTCTCTCTTAACAAGTGTTAAGATGCAGGTCCACCTTTTAATCCTGCATTGTGGTGTCAATGAGATGCCTAGAGCATCCATGCATCCATCCATGCCCTAGGCTTGCAACAACTCTCTCATCTTACTGACCACCTTTCTTCTTATTAGTTATGCCCCTGTGGCGGGTAGGGCAGGCAGTAGGAACAGAGAGGCGCTACAGGCCTATGACATGAATGCTATAGTAGGCCCCGCCTCATTGATGCAGTGCTGCTGGATTAAAAGGGCGTTTTTATAAAAGGGATGGCACCAGGAGATGCTTGGACCCGGGACCGAACATTTATTGACCGCAGCATTGTAACAGTGCAGGCAATTTATGGTGGTGGTGGTGGTGGGGATTTCAGGAGTGTCTATAGATTTGCTTGAAATATAGACCTAACATGATTTACTAGGATATTAAACAAGCTGGTGGAAACGTATGCTTGGAATAAATAAAGAAGGATGGATGACTTTTACCTGAGGATAAAGAACTGATTTTCCTTTTTATGCATTGGGGGAAACCTTCCTGAGGGAGAGTTTACATGGACAGATTATCCGACAGATAATTGAAGCCAAAGCCAAAAACAGACTATAAACAGAGAACAGCTACACCTACAATGAATTTCTATGCCCAAAAGGAATAATCACAAATTTACTACCAAAAGTAAAAAAATATGAAAATCTTTATTAACCCCTTAACAACGCATGACAGGTATACCCATCATGTGGTTGTTAAGGGTGAAAAGAGAGGGCTCCCGGCCTGAGCCCTCTCTGCAGCTATGTGCAGCCAGGGACTGCGGGTATTAGCCAGCACGGGCCGGTCGACGCTGGCAGCTAATTAACTATTCATTCATTTGAACGGCCGGTCTCTGCAAAGATCATTCCTACTTAAGTACCAGCTGGATGATCTTTCCGGCCGCAGTGTTCTGATGTGGGCGCATCAGCGCGTGCCCGCATCAGAACTGCACATAGCACACAATGAAGCAAGCGTCCGGAGCCGCTTGCTTCATTGTGTGAACTGACAGAGCTTTCTGCGGTCACAATTCACTGAATTGCGACTGCAGAAAACTGACGTCAGTTCTTTGTGGCCCGTATGGGAGGCCGGGATCCCATAGCAGTAAAGGCAGTGTTCTGCACCGTACAAAGTGTTATATACACAGCATTCATCTCAATGGGAGATCAGTGCTGTGTATATAGAAGTTCCCCAGGGGGGCTTCTAATTACTGTGTGAAAAAAAATGAAGTGTTTTTATTAATAAATAACTCTACGTCCTGGGTCGTCTAGGGGTTAAACATGAGGAGGAAAAAACGAAAGCGCAAAAATGAAAACTGGCTCCATCCTTAAGGGGTTAAATGCTAACACAACAAACAACATAAAAACAAGACAAAACTACTACACTACACTACACTAGCTTTTGTGCATTTATATAAACAATGTAGTCTATGATTTGTTCATTATACTGATAGCATGTTATTTTGTTGCACTTGCACTTTATCACATGTATTTATGCTGTAGGAAGGAATTGAGAAACCTGTAGCACTAGCACTTTATATTGTCAGGATTTGTCCCAGTAACATGGCCTCCTGCCTGCCCAAGTCTTGTTTTTATGTTGTTTGTTGTGATAGTATTTAATAAAGATTTTCATATTTTTCGACTTTTGGTAGTAAACTGGTGATAATTTCTTTTTGGCATAGATATCCATTGTAGGTGTAGCATTACATGGAGGAATCTCTTGCATTTGAATAGTGAATAAATAATCGTTGTTCTCGGACGTATAAGAACAGGTCATAAAGGAAAGACTGCGATTTCTCCTCTTTTCAAATCCATTCCTGGCTTTGGCTTCAATAATCTGTCAGATAAATCTGTCTGTGTAAACACACCATTAGAGTTGTCTATATTTATTAATGTATATATATATATATATATATATATATATATATATATATATATATATTGATTTCATTATTACAGACTTTTTCTTTTTTTAACATTGATGGATTGTGTTCTTACCGTTAGACAGTTGTAATGGACTAGTGCTGCCATCTGCTGAGAAGATTTGTTGGTGCCATCCGTCTTCGTCTGTGAACTGTGTTTCCATCTCGGCTATGGTCTTTCCTAGCAAAGATTCCAGGTCTTCTCCTATAATAGTATCAGTACTTTTCTGTGAAATATCTTGCTGAGGTCTTTGCCTATGATCACTGCTCACCATGGAAGTTGAACATTCTGGAAGCATTATGTTGGATGTTTCACACTCCTTGGTTAATATTACTTGGCTGTTATGATTGCTGTAGATTAAGTCATCATTAAATGAAAGAGGTGAATTAAGAGAATTATCACTATTAAGATCAAAGTCAGTGTCATCTAGCGACCCAATGTCTGTAGGGTTGGCTGCTGGATCTAATGTCTCCACAACGTTTAATGACTGCAATGTATGGTGGTCACATGCAAGTGATGGGAGAGAATGAGATATTATTGTTTCTTCACCATAACAAATATGTTGTCTTTCTTTTGTAGTTTCCGACAGGGCTCTTATCCTAGGAATACTGCTCGTGCCCACGCTTAAATGCTGTCGGTATGTTTGACTATATTCATATTCTCGGCACAGATCTGGACTATCAGAAGCCTGAGAACTGTTTTCACAGCTATACAATACATCAGGACTGTCACTCAGTGATAATTTTGTGTATGCTTTCTCTGTCATATTCCAAAGATCTGGTTCTACACAAAAGAATGGGGAGGATTGTTGAGTGTAGTCATCTAGGATGTCTGGAATATAGTCACTTTGATTAGGACTTTCTAAGGTTAATGCCTCGCACCGTTCAAAGCTACTTTCCATGTTGTTGTGTTGATCCAGAACATCACAAGAAATATCATCCTCATGGACAAGATGGGACTGTTTAGTAGTATCCATATCATCTGACGCTTTTCTTTCGCCATCATCTTGCATGTTACCAGACAGAATGCATGTGCTTTCTCTAATACCTTCTCCACTATTTATTGCATTGTCGCTGGCAGTATAGTCTTCATAAATGTTAGCTGGAACCTCTGTGTTGCAAGGCAAACACTTTACATTGCTTGGGCTTACAGTACCAGTATTTGGATCAGTAAATTGATGAGGTTCAATTTTCGATTGGAGGTATGTTTGGGATGGTGTGTCTCGTTCTAGGCAATCTAATATTTGCAACTTTTTTTCATCTTCATTTTGATATCCAGTTCCTGTTGGGTCTACAAGTTGGTTATCCTCCCCACATTCAACATCAATTGGGTGCAAATTGTTTAAAGTATGGCAACTTAGATTAGGAAAACTGTTTGGATCCCCTTGTTCATCTGAAAGATTATTCAGACTTTCGGCTTTATGATCTACTCTATTATATTCCCCTATGGGATAATCAAGTTGATCCTCCAAACTTTCTTCTTCTGAGCCTGGGGTAGTTGAACTGGATTGAGTATCATTAAAGAATGTAGATGCAGTTTCCAAATCCATTACCTTCTCCTGAAAAATGTTCCTATCTATTGGGTTGGAAAGGTCTAGAAGGTCTTTTGACTCAGGACTTGATGAAGATTCAGAATCCTCACATATTTGAGTGTTCCAAATATCTAGATTCATGGGAACTTTACTGATCATATTGGGTGATGTATTTGCAGGGTTAATACTGTCCTTTGTTACGGTTCGATAGGTGTTATTCTTTGACGCTGAGGCATGGTCTATATTATTTCCATATGAATTGCCATCATGCAGCATTCCTAAGTCTTCAGCTAACTCTGGGCTTGGTGAACTGGAATAGGAAGAGCCACTTAGGACATTTACATCATGACAAGGTTCTATTTTCAGATCTTGAAGAACACTTACATTAGATATAGCCAAACCTAAATTAACAGATGAAAAGTTATTGTGGGTATTAACCTCATTTCCATATACCACAGTATGATCAGACTCTTTTTTTTCAGGGTCTTTGTAAGGCTTGCATTTGATGTCACTATATAATATATTTTCCTTTATTGGAATATTCCTGTTAGGAGATTGCTGTTTAGTACAAAAGCCTCTCTCATCAATATGAGATTTGCATGTGTTGTTTGCCTCTGGACTCAATGGACCTGAACTCTGTGATTTTCTTTTTTCATTGTTGACCTGATGTAGGGTGTCATTGACTGGAGACAAGTTGATAACAGAGATCATATTTTTGTCATAGTCATCACATCCTTCCCTTACAGTTAACACCGGAGATTTATTTAACAAATTGACATTTTGTAAAGTATCTAAATCATCAGGAGTGTTCAAAGAGGAGGATTCTGTGTCATACTGCTGGTCTGTTTCTCCATTGTCTAAGTCTTCTTCCTTCTCATGTGAAGTCACATCTTCCCGATGTTTGCTGATAGCATCAAACTGATGCTCAGTGAAAACATTTACTACTTTATTCAGTATATCGGGAGAACAAGGTTTGATATTTGGTAGCTTAGCAGAAGACTGGTCATCAAAATCATTTAAATTGACCTTGACATCATCAGATTTGGCTTTTGCATATTGCTCATGATTTTTTAGGAGAACGTCATCTGGTAATTTACTTGGTGAAGAACTCCGATGATCATGTTGTAAAAAATTACTTTCACTGTTTGCCAAATGGAACTGAACCATGTTATCTGCACATGTTTTGGGTACATTTTTATCACTGGGTAAATCTTTCTTACTTTCTATCAAAGTTTGCCTTTCTGTGCTTTTAAGGCTTACGTCTTGCCATGAACAGGATGTCAGGTTGTTCATATAGTCACTTTTTTCTATGGGGTAGTTTGCGCCATCTATTTTGTCAGATGTTCTATATCGCAATTCAGTACAATGATTTCTGTTCTCTGTATGAAAAGAACCACTGTCATTCAAAGTCATCATGTTGTCTTCATTGTTAACAACCATGGGCTGGTCACAAACTAGTTCCTTTTTTGGTTCTTGTTCTTGAATATCATCTTCATACAAAGGAGAAGATACCGAGTCTGATGTCGAGTAATTTGTATCTGGAGGAGAAACAATACAATCATTGCTGGCTCCGGGGTTTGTAAAGTCCAGACATCTATAAGACAAAAATGGGTCTTGCCAATCAATTTCTCCATTAAGGATATTTGACTCTTTCTTACTTGGACAAATGTCCCACACGCAGAGATTTCTTTGTATGTGTCTTAAATCGTTTGATGACTCTCTGTCAGGATCAAAGCATTGTAATCGTTCAATCTGAGTGTCACGTTTTCGGTTTGTGTTCTCTTCTTCTGGTATTTCTTGGTCCGGTCTGTTACTGCTGTCATTCATATCATGGGTAAATTCTGAAGAAAGGTCACTTGCTTCTTCACCTACTTCATCATTTGCTTTGGAAAAGTATCTCTTATGATTAGCATGATGAGAAGTATCCCATGTATCAAATGGCTGGTTTGCAGATTGTCCAGAGCTATCGGGGGAGCCACACCATGGATCTGAAGTTGACTCAATCGGTTGGTTGGATCTCCATAAATCTGAAAATGTTCTGTTTTCCTGCCTTTTGTTATTATCATGATTGTCCCTGTTATTACAGTTAGGTACTTTCATATGAAATGAACCAGCTATGTTTCCAACTCTATGATTGTCTTTTTGCTTTTGGTCTTTCCATGAATCAGGGCTATTAAACACTGGTTCCTGCTCATTTGAACTCCACGTGTCGGCATTCAGCAAGGCCTCTTGTGTTAAGCTTGTTTCACCACCATTCCACCAGTAGGAATATTTAACCTGAGGTATGTCAGCAGCCCCTATTCCATTAATTTTTTCTATTACGTCTTCAGGAAAAAAAGTTGGAGGTCCATTATCTAGAGGAGAACTTTCCACTAGACTGTTCATTGGTGTAGGAGGAATCTTAACCTCCGCATGGCCAGGAGCATCAGCAGATAAAGGAGAACTGAATTCAACAAGATCGCTTACACTGGGATGTTTATCGCACAGATCCTCGTGGTTTTCAGGACTATGCATGAAATTGTCATCGAACTCTACTAAACTAACATTTTCTTCTAACAATGTAGCCTTTCCAGATTTGGAATTCATCAGTTTTGTTGAACAGTTAGCTATATCATCTCTGTAGAAATATTGTTGGACATGTTCTTTTTGAGCAGTAGTTTGCTGTCCTTCCGAGGAATCACTCTGGAAAAAGAAATCATCAGCCATAGAGTAGTCTGCCGAATGTGATGAAGATTCAGAGTGTATATTAGGGGCCAGATCAAAACTGAAGAGGTCAAGATTATCACTGTTGTTCCTAGTAGAAGGGGTTTCTTCTTCAATGATTACACATTCTGGGATGGAACTGTAAGAATCAATTCCAGGAACAAAATTGTTATGAGAACCAGCAACTTCTGCAACTGGACTGTCATCACTAAGAAACACAGAACTCTCCTTAGAAGACCTGCTACTTCTGATTGTTGCAAGGCCACTATCTGGGCTCACAAGATCGACATTGACATCCACTTGAGCCTGCACTGATCCATTAAGGTCCTGTTGATTATCTGAGAAGTTTGATGGATTTGGTTGTGGGTCTACATCAGAACCATATAACTCCATAATACCAGATGATCCCTGTGAGAGAGGTGCACTACCAGCAACAGCTTCTGTGGAGGAAGTCCTGCTGTTGGGAACCATACCAATACGTCTTCTGTTGATGGCATCTTTGATGATTGCTGCCACCTGCTCACAAGTTACTAAAGGACTGTCTTGCTGATAAACAAAAAAACGATCACACCCGTAATCTGATGGCTCAAGATCAAGGAAAGGATTTTGGCATTCTTCCAATTCACAGCACACCTATGAAATTCAAAGATGTTGTTTAATTGCACATGCTATTGAACACGTATATTTATAGATATGGCAATATTTAGTTATTAAATATAAGGTGAAGCTAGTATTACACATACAGACATGTCTAGAGGCTAGACAGCATTCCATCTACATAATTATAATTTAACAGTATATATTAAAATTAGCGTCCTACAAAGAACATATGTATGCCTAGGTATTAGTCACGATTGGTATTTGTAATAATGTGCACTGTGTCACATACTTTTTTTTATTTTCTACATTGTAGATTTATATTAAAGACATGAAAACTAGGAAATAACACATATGGAATTAGGTTTTAAAGATGTTAAAAATGCCAGACTATGCCTTATATTTTAGATTCTTCAAAGTAGCCCTCTTTCACTCCGAGGTTTGAACACTCTTGGCAATCTATCAATCCACATCATGAAGCAGTCACCGAGAATGGTTTTCAATTAATAGGTATGCTTTGTCAAGAGTTAATTTGTCAGTCTGGAAATTGCAAAAAACCTTCACGGTATCTTTAGGTGTAGTAATTAGGGATGGTCCGAACCTGTTTCGGTTCGAGTTCGTACAAACCCGAACTCTCTGCAATGATTCCTGCTGCCTGTCGGCTTCGTGGAGAGGGTGTATACAGCGGGAGGACCGCCTGGAAAACTGGGATACAGCCATAGCCATAGGCTGTATCCCAGTTTTCCAGGCGGTCCTCCCGCTGTATCCACCCGCTGCATGGAGCGGGCAGACAGCGGGAATCTGATGCTGAGCATTCGGGTTCATACGAACCCAAACCTCGGAAGATTTGGACCATCCCTAGTAGTAATGAAAGCCATCACATGCTTTGATAAAACTGGCTTTTGTGAAAGCAGACCAAAATGCTACCTCTGCTACAGGGGATAGGTTCAGGGGGGAGTTACGGGCCTCAGAGAAAGAGAATGTTTAACAGAGATCAAGATACATCACCAGATACATCTTATTATTAAATGTTCAGAGGAGACTGCACAAATGAGAACTTTATGGTCTAATTGCTGGAAAGAAGCCACTACTGAGGAACAATAGCAATAAGAAAATTGTTTGGGCCATGAAACACAGGCAATGGACATAAGACAGTAAAAATCTTTACTTTGTCTTGATGTTTCAAAATGTTTGGTTGTAACGGCCATGTCTCTATGGAATGCAGAAAAGTTTTTTACATGTTTGGTTCTCACTGCGCAGCATGGAGGAAAGTGTGTAATGGTGTGCAGGTGCTTTGTTGGTGACAATGTTGGTGTTTTCCTGACTAAGAAAAACATGGATGCTTTCTTCCAAAAACAGCATCATTCTTTCCTACAGTATAGGTGGGGTTTACAAATCAGTTTCACTGAAGTAAATGGAGCTTAAATGCAAAACTACACCACCCAAACTGCATGCAATAGTCCTGCTGTTTCTGGAAGAATGCATTTCTGTTTTTCTAAGCCTGGACAACCCATTTAACAAGCACGGCTACCACAGCATTCTGCAGCAACATGTCATTCCATCTGGTTTGCACTTAGTAGGACCCTATTTTGTTTATTTTTTATCTGTACAATGACCTCAAACACACCTCCAGTGTTGGAGTGTTGTGTCAGACGACACAGTCCTCTCGTCATCACCCAAACTAGGCCCAATTGAGAGGGTTTGGAATAAATTGACCCAGGGAGTAAAGAAAAAGGAGCCAACAAGTACCAGCAACTCTCAAAACTCCTTTAAGACTGTTGGAAAACCATTTACAGTCACCAATCAATAAAGCTGGTTGAAAGAATGTGCTCAATGCTGCCATCAAAGCAAAAAGCTGATACTTTGAAGAATCTAAACAATAAATCACTTTCTAGTTTAACACCTTCTTTCTTTACTACCTAATTCCATGTGTTTTTCTTCATAGTCTTCATGTCTTCAATAGGAATCTGGGAAAAAAAGGTGTGTCAGGTACCTGTATTGTAAATATTAAACTATGTTACTTACAGTTAACATAGATAGATAGATAGATAGATAGATAGATGCAATTATGTAAAATGTAACAATGTACACCCTTCACATTTTTGTAAATATTTTATCATATTCTTTGATATTCTTTTCTAAGCCCCTGGCAACAAAATTGAGTACACCTCTAAGGGAAAATCGGGCGATCGGAGAGGCGGCAGGGGTGGCGATCGGAGCGGCAGGGGTGGCGATCGGGGCGGTGCAGGGGGCTGCGGTTGACCATGGGGCGGGGCTACGGATGAGCGGGGGGCCGGGCTGCGAGCGGGGGCCGGGCTGCTGGCGTACAATATATCGTACCGTCTAAACGCTGATCGTTATCAAAAAAAATCGTTACTCCGACATCGTTAATCGTACAATCAGGCCAATTATCGTTTCGTGTAAACGTAGCATTATACTGAGCACTTGAGGTTCAACATGGCAACTCATTGCGAAAAACTCTCTAAGGATCGGAAAAAAAGAATTATTATTCTGCATATAGGTGGCCTAGGCTATAGGAAAATTGCCAACACCCTGAAACATTGTTGAACACCCTGAGCTGCAGCATGGTGGTCAAGACCATACAGCAGTGTAACAAGACAGGTTCCACTAAGAGTAGGCCTCGCCATAGTCGACCAAAGAATTTGAGTGCACATGCTCAGCATAATATCAAGAGCTTGTTTTCATAATAGACATCCAGTATGAGTGCTGCCCTTATTGCTGCAGAGTTTAAAGGAGTGAAGGTCAGTCTGTCAGTGCTTAAGCCATACACTGCACACTGATTAAAATGGTCTGCACTGATTTAAATTGGCCTATGTACCCAAGGAAGCCCCTTCTAAAGATGATGCACAAGAAAACCTGCAAACAGTTGGCTAAAGATAAGCAGACTATGGACATGGACCACTGGAACAATGTCATGTGGTCTGATGAGATAAAGATAAACATATGTGTCTTGCCTACAGTTAAGCATGGGAGAGGGGGTGTCATGGTTTGCATAAGTGCTGCCGGCTGTGGGGAGCTACAGTTCATTGAGGGAACCATGAATACTAACATGTATTGTGTTTTGAGACTCTTCATTGAGGCTCCCCGGACTCTTTAACATGTATTGTGACATACTGAAAGAAACCAAGGGTAAAGGGGCTGGAATGGCCAAACATCTCTTCAGACCTAAACCCTATTTAACATCTGTGGGGCATCCTCAAACCAAGATCTCTTACATCCACAGGCTCAGTGATGTCATCATGGAGAAGTGGAAGATGATTCCATTGGCAACCTGTGAAGCTCTAGTGAACTCCATGCCCAAGAGAGCTAAGGCAGTGCTGGAAAATAGTGGTGGCCACAGAAATTATTGACAATGATTGATTATTGATAATAAAATATTTACAAAAACATGAAGGGCGGACTGACTTTTGTGAGATATTATGTACACATCAAAATAAAATCAAAATAATAACACCCGGAATATCATCAGTTCTTACTTGGTTACACAATTCTGGGTTCTCCGAATAGACAGCTATTTGTTGTCTTGTTGCCTGATCTCCTGATGAGTAGCTGGCCAAAAGAATAAGTATGTCAAACTCGTATTTATCAAGAAATATTTTCAGATCATCAATGATGTTCCTGTAGCTCATTAAGTCCTGGTAGCAATGAAAAGAAAATAATACACTGAGATGTATGTAAGGCATGAACAGAAGCATAGAATCTATAACCATGACATTTACTGAAATGTTAAAGGGGTAGTTCACAAAAAAAAAAAATTCTTTCAAATCAACTGGTGCCAGAAAGTGGAAGATTTGTAATTTACTTCTATTAAAAAGTCTTGTAGCTCTTATCAGTTGCTGTATGTCCTGCAGGAAGTGGTGCACTCTGCTACCACCTCTGTCATTGTCATAAACTGTCCAAAGCAGTAGCAAATCCACATAGAAATCCTCTCCTGCTCTTTGGACTGGAAAGAATACCACTTCCTGCAGGACATACAGCAGCTGATAAGTACTGGAAAACTTGATTTGAAAGGATTTTTGGCGGGTGAACTACCCCTTTAATACATGACAATTCAATAATCCAATTCAATATTTTGCTTCCCAAATTATTGTTTTGAATGCAGATAGTACATCCTCATCTTATAAGGGTTGTCCAGGAACCAAAAGTATATTTTCTTTAATTAAGTAAGATATACAGTACTAAAGTCTTAAGACTACACATTTTGCTTTCTAAGTCCCCAAAACTCAGAATTTTTTTGAAAAATGATTTATTCACCTGTTCATTACAATATATAAAATATGTCAATACTTCGCAGTGTGTTGATAAAGAGCAGGAGATAGAATTTAACCCATCAGAAAAAAAATCTTTTTCATGTAGGTCATATGGACAACAGAGAAGGGCTGCCACTATACTTAATATCAAAGGTAGTCACTTTGGCAGACTTGACTTAATGAATGGCCACCATGATTGAATTACCACATGCATAGATAGCCGTAACCTCCACAGCTGATCACCATCACTTTTACAACCCAGTCCTATTTAAATAAGGGGTTATCATGGTTAGACAACCCTCAAAAAGACAACCTATTAACCATTAAAGCTATATAAAACTTGGACACCAGATACTTGAAATAACTACTTCACACTACTTTTGTCTGCTGAGATAGTCAATGATCATATCCTGGATCTACTGTAACTTGAAACAGAGAAAATTATAGCAAATTGTTTGTTGTATCTCTAAAAACTCTAAATGTAAAGATTTATTTAAATATTACAAACAAATCTAGAATTATATATCATATCTAATGTCTGGGTGAACTTTCTCAACTAAAGTAGAAAAATCCAAAAAGAATTCACTTGCATTTTTTATATTGACCACTAGAGGTCAGAAAACCATTGTGGGATCTTTGCTTGCAGTACTGATGTAGAGTGATGCAGTATGGGGATATATAAAACTAAATGGTAAGTCAATGTACATTTAACTTTATAGTACTATTTATGAGCTACAGAACTATCCATTTTCCAGTTTAATGATTGCATATTTATTATTAACTCATGGTAATGAATCCATTAAAATTAATTAAATGTTTCATTTAGACTTTAGTGTATATTCATAGTAAAAAAAAAATTATTTGTTGACAAAAAAAAATAACTTGTAAGGGAGGTTCACTAGTCCCCACAACCACTTACAGGGGGATTGATGGCACTGAAATTTTAAAGCCAAATCGGCAACAAGAATTGAGTTTTCTTATGACAGGAAAGGGGTATTTGCAAAAAAAATATGGCTGGGATTTAAATGCACCACAATGACATTAAAATTGTACAAATAAATGCACCAAAAACTAAGCCAAACTATAGTGCAAACTACAACAACACCGTCTACATATACACCAGATATTTAAAGAGAATGTACCGCTAGGTACATTGCTTTGGGGGTTTTACATGAAAAAACTGGCGGTGGCACGGTCCTTTTTTTTAACCACCGCCTGGTTTCTGCTCACTGCCTCAGTCTTTTCCTGAGCACCGGCCCTAGAGCACTGGTGACGGGTTAGCCGACCCCCAGTGTGACAAAACTCCCCTCCTCTCTGTGACATAGCTCCATTTGAATCAATGGAGCCGCGTCACAGAGGGAAAAGGAGATTGTCACACTAAAGGCCGGCGGGCCCATCCCAGTG
The DNA here is from genome assembly GCF_027789765.1 of Dendropsophus ebraccatus. Classification (NCBI taxonomy): domain Eukaryota; kingdom Metazoa; phylum Chordata; class Amphibia; order Anura; family Hylidae; genus Dendropsophus; species Dendropsophus ebraccatus. The sequence goes on along the minus strand of NC_091456.1, from coordinate 57,065,512 downwards.
CTCTGGGGCGGGCCAGTGCTCAGGAAAAGACCGGCGCCGTGCAGGAGGCGGTTAAAAAAAAAATAAACACACCACCGCTGGTCTGTTCATGTAAAAAACCCAAAGCGATGTACCTAGTGGTGCGTTCACTTTAAACTTCCCTGAACTAAGAATTGGACTGTTCTTTATAATCCACCCACCCCCCAGGCAAATGCTATACTACAACCTACACATGCATACAGCCTATGGCAACAGCTGAAAAATGTTAGAGGCCACAGGCCTATACCAGCCTTCATTTTATATAAATTATGCTGAAAAAAGTGATTTTAAGTTGACTTATCATTACCATTGGGACACCATCAATGATGATAATGGGGGGTCCCACGTGTCCCTACTTGAACGGTCCAGTAGGTGCATTTCCATTCAAAAACGGATTGGTCAGGATAGATTAGTACTGCATTTGACACAGTGTCATACAGTTAGAAACTCAATTTAAACTCCACAGGGCACTAGGGGCTTTTATTCTTATTAGGTGAGGGTCACACCTCCACCAAGGTGTCATTATGGGTAAACTTCTTTAAGAACTGAACTGTATTAAGCTTAAATTGGTTTTATTAGCTGTAATGAAAGTTAGATTCCTGCTTTATAATCTGATCTGTCTCTCACTAGCAGCAGCAGAGTTACAAAAAAGTTCAATCCTGTGGCAGCTTTTCTACCACCTACTCCTCCTGTGTACATGTTGAGAAAGACTAACTCTTTAGAACCAGCTGTGTCCTCCAATTTAGTCCAGTGACTAAAAATGGGAACCCAGCTCTCCTGACTGAATAAAATGGTGGACCCGCACACACGATGGATTCTCTAAGGAGATATAGAGAATAAATAGTGAGTGTGCCAACCCACTGATCCATTCAACTGAGAAAGTCGGATCTCCGCCCCTGAGATTGCGAGGGGGCCCAGAGGTTAAACCCCCTACAGTGAGCCACTTATCCCCTATCCTGTGTAGGGTACATGTTTTTTACTCTTTTAACCCCTCATTGACATGTACAGTATTTGCATGTATTCCTGGATGTATAGAGCGTATTAAGCTGCACACATCTGCCAGTATTGGTTAGAAATGGTGATAACTTCAGTCCTGGCCATTTAATTCTATGGTTGCCACAGTCTTTAGCAACAGTGGCATTTAGGCAAGAAAAAAGGGGACCCCTCTAGTACCTATCAGGCCTATGTATTGCAATCATATGGTTACAAAAAGTTAACATGGTAGGTGAGTGGCTAGTAAAGACACGTAGGACTGCCGCTTAGTACACCCTCTAAGAGACAGGACGTACTAAAAGAGCAGCCACTGCTCCATACACATCAATGCAATACAGAAATTTAGCAGTATATTGTGCAAGTGTATATTCAACAGAATGCTCATTTTCCATTGGAGGATTAAATAAAATAAAAAGAACAGCTTTATAAAGACTTTTATATCCCCATTTATCATATAAAAATAAAAGAATAGAAAAACATAATTGCCATTGCTGCATTCATAAAAGCCTAATCTACTAAAATATTCTTGGCGGCTATTATTAAAACTACAGTTCCGTCTACTGAAAAGTATAAAAGCTTACAGATCTAAGAATATGGTGAGGCAAAACTATTTTTTTAAGTATTTTTTAAAAAAAATACCTACTGGTGTTCAGAGTTAACCTACAATGTTTCTGTCTTATAATAAAAGTTAGTGTTGGTGCTACAATACCTTCAATTTACAACTACCTGTTAGGAAACCTTTAGCATTGATCTTTCCACAGTGTTTCAGAAGTGTGGGACGGGAACATAACACACTGGTTTCAATTGTTTCAGTGCTATTATTAGGTAAAATATAGCAATTGTTATTATTATTATTATTTATTATTAATAATAATAATAATAATGTCTTATTGGATATTCAGCATTATGGGTGCTTTAAAGGGGTTGTCCAGCGGAAAACGTTTTCTTTCATATCAACTGGTATCAGAAAGTTATATAGATTTTTAATTTACTACTATTAAAAAATCTCAAGTCTTCCCATACTTATCAGCTACTGTACAGTATGTCTTGCAGGAAATGTTGTTTTAATTTTAGTCTGACACACTGCTCTCTGCTGATCTCTGGCCGAGACAGGAACTGTCCAGAGCAGGAGAGGTTTTCTATGGGGATTCATAGAAAACTGAGACAAGAGTTCCTGTTTTGGCTACAGATGTCAGCAGAGAGCAGTGTCAGACTGAAAATAAAACACTTCCTGCAGGACATACAGCAGCTAAGTAGTATGGGAAGACTTGAGATTTTTTAATAGAAGTAAATTACAAATCTGTATAACTTTCTGATGCCAGTTGATTTGAAAGAAAAAGTTTTTCGCTGGACAACCCCTTTAAGTTTTTCACTGTGGCTTTAAAAACACATCTTGAAGGAATAAAAACTGCACAAACCCCCCATGAAAACCACCACATGCAGCATAACATATCTGATCAAACCGTGTCCAATAAACAGACACCATAATAGAAGCTCCATTGGTGTCCGGCATTTGGGACCAGTTTCTCCTGTTTGCTGCTGCAGAATGGGATTTAAAGGAGAGTAGAAGTGACACCTGTACTTTGTGTTAACTAACTCATTACAATCCACAACTGATTTTGTCAAAACTGCATCACAAAACCTAAGCAAAACACTGAGTAAACCTTACTGTATAAAAGCACAGTTATGGAGATTATTATCACTAGTATCAGTCCGTGATGGTGCTCGCAATCTTATCTGTAAACACACTAGTGTCACTCTCATAAGAAGCCGTTAACTAGTTGACAAAGGATGAGTAAACTTATCCTGGTGATGTAATCACTGTATGGAGATGGCTGGGGACTTCAGCCCGCTCCATGCCAGGCAACACCCAGGTGCTTTCAGCAGCCGCTAATAGCCAGCAAAGAGTGGCCTCCAATGTCTATTTTAACTGTTTAGATGCAATAAAAATAATATGTCCATGTGCCATTGGTGTATACCCGTGAATACCAGTCAGTGGAGGATTAAATGTACCCTGGGCCCTGGGCTGTCCACCCAACCTGCCCCCCCCCCCGGTCAATCCGCCCAAACCGCCCAAATTATAATCCACTACTGCCCCCCCCCACGCTGTCCCAATAAGCACTGCCTGCCTCCCCTCCCTGCTGGCCCCAATAAACATAATGTTTGGTCCCTTGCTGCTACCCCCAGTAAGCATTGTCCACCCCACCTCCACTGCCCCTAATAAACATATTGCCACCTGGTTTCCTGCTGTTGCCACCCCACCCCCCCTCAAGGTCACAGCTGCACAGAGGTTGTCAGGAGAGGAGGGGGCTGATCTTATAGGGGAGGTCACGGTCACAGCAGCACAGAGGATGTCAGGAGAGGAGGGTGCTGATCTATAGGGGAGGTCCCAGCAGCACAGAGGATATCAGGAGAGGAGGGCGCTGATCTATAGGGGAGGTCCCAGCAGCACAGAGGATGTCAGGAGAGGAGGGCGCTGATCTATAGGAGAGGTCCAAGCAGCACAGAGGATGTCAGTAGAGGAGGGCGCTGATCTTATAGGGGCGGTCACAGGGTCACAGCAGCACAGAGGATGTCAGAAAAGGAGGGTGCTGATCTTATAGGGGAAGTCGCAGGGTCCCAGCAGCACAGAGGATGTCAGGAGAGGAGGGTGCTGATCTATAGGGGAGCTCACAGCAGAACAGAGGATGTCAGCTGGCCCCCTCTTCCCCCCTTATAGCTGGCCCCCTCATAGATGGTCCCCCTCTTCCCTCTCCCCCCTTATAGATGGTCCCCCTCTTCCCTCTCCCCCCCTTATAGATGGTCCCCCTCTTCCCTCTGCCCCCCCTTATAGATGGTCCCCCTCTTACCTCTCCCCCCTTATAGATGGTCCCCCTCTCCCCCCCTTATAGATGTTCCCCCTCTTCCCTCTGCTCCCCCTTATAGATGGTCCCCCTCTTCCCTCTGCCCCCCCTTATAGATGGTCTCCCTCTTCCCTCTCCCTCCTTATAGATGGTCCCCCTCTTTCCCCCCCCTTATAGATGGTCCCCCTCTTCCCTCTCCCCCCTTATAGATGGTCCCCCTCTTCCCTCTCCCCCCCTTATAGATGGTCCCCCTTTTCCCTCTGCCCCCCTTATAGATGGTCCCCCTCTTCCCTCTCCCCTCCTTATAGTGGTCCCCCTCTCCCCCCCTTATAGATGGTCCCCCTCCCCCCTTATAGATTGTCCCCCTCTCCTCCCCCCCACCGTGCAGATATCACACACACAAAAAAAAAACACAACTCACTTGCCATCCGTTCCCCCGTTGAGCCTCAAGCCTCCTGGTCTGTCCCCGGCAGCGCGTGCATCAGAGAGCTCCCCATGCGCCAGAAGTCACAGTCACAGGCACACGGGGAGCTCTCTGATGCACGCGCTGCCGGGGATAGGACAGGACCCCCCTGGCAGCCACGCATCAGCCGGGGGACAGTACAGTGGTGGTTTATAATGTGGGCGGAATGCCATAGGCCCCCATGGAGCCTCGGGCCCCGGGCGGCCGCCCAAACCGCCCACATTATAATCCAAGAAAAAAATTGGTACTAAATACAGCGCTGTCCCAAAAGGAATCCAAATGTGCACCTTGAAAAACTTTAAATATATCTAATTTATTATCAAAGCACAAAGTTTAAGCGTTTCAGGAGGTAAGTGGGTCTCCCTTCATCAGAACAGTGCAATATCTTGATTGTATTTAGTACCAATTGTATTTGATTGTATTTAGTACCAATTTTTTTCTTGTGTTTTGCTGTTACTTTACGGGCCCTGTTGTTGGGAGTATCCCGTCCTCAGTATTTTCAGCTTTGCAGTCCTGGATCCTAGCCACCTGCCTATTACTATATCATTACGGATTTACAGCTACCCCAGAGGGGTGATATGCCTACAGCGCAAGGGGCAAAAGGTGAGTGGAATCACCCACTCCCCCTATTTTAGTGTCATCTCGGTAAGACACGAGGCGCCGGTGCCCTTATTTTTTTCTCTTTCTATTTGCAGCACATTATAATCCTCCACTGATACCCGTAGGTGGCCCTGGATGCACATGTATGCCCAGGGTCTTCTAGGGGTTAAAACAAGTGAAAAAAATAATGAAATGTCAAACCCCCCCTTTTCCAATTTTTTTCAAATAAAAGATGTAAGCAAAAAAATAAGCATATTATTTGATATCATCATGTGTGGAAATGTAACTGCACAGTGACTATAAAATTAACCAAATTCCAGAATTGTGTGGTCACATCACATCCAACAAACAAACAGTGTAAAAATGATCAAAAAATCAAAATCAATGCCAAAATTATACCTATAAAAACTACAGATTATGGGACAAAAAATTAGCCACCATACTGCTCTGTATACAGAAAAGTTAAACAGTACAGGGTCAGACAATGGCAAACTATTATATTTTTTAAATAAAGTTTTTAATTTTCAAAACCATTAAAACAAGAAAAAAATAAACAAATTGGTTATCATTGTGATCTTGCCAATCTGAAGGATATATTGTAGTAAACGGACTGGCACCAGGGAACTAATCAAAGGATTAGTGCAAGTCCCAACAGCCAAGAATACATATATGCCACAAGATTCCCGGCATTTATGTATAATAAAATTTCTATCAATTTACATCATTTGTGAGGTGAAGTCCAATTTTTTCAGTCTTTTTTTCTTGTGGCAAATCTGAAGGATATAGGCATTTCACCCGACAAATATTTTTTTTATATATTTAATATATTTTTATATTTAAGTTCTCATACAAATCTGTAGATAAAAAATAAAAAAGTTATGCCTCTTAAAAGGAGAGAAGGAAAAATAAAAACAATTCTTTTTAAAATTTCCTGTGTCATTAAGGGGTTAACCTATCAATATGTTTTGGAGCCATCGTAGTACCTGTAGGAAACCTATGCAAACACAAGGAAAACATACAAACTCCATGTTTTTCAGGTATGTATCCAGGACCCCAGGGCTATCATTAGCATTATTAATATATCTTATAATATTTTACCCCTTGATAGTTATACATATATTTTATTTCCTGTCATCTTTTTTTTATCACACATGGTCTGCATATTAAAAACTTTAAACAATGAATAATTTGATATCTGCCATCTACCCCAGTGATTTCAAGAAAAAAAGAAAAGCTTAAAAAACCCAGTTCGGGCGACTCTGGAACTAACTGTGTCAATATTAACCTGACCAAATTAAGAACAAACTGTCTTTCTTGTTCTTCCCTCTCCTCTCATGGAGAGCACAATATGGCTTTTGTCAGAGGTGCTTTATCATTTTGGCTCAAGGAAACTGTCAGTACAGTTTGGGAATCGTTATTCATGGGCCGATATCCTGATGGGTCTAATGAAGCCTTTCTGCTGACAAGTCATTTGCTAAAAATACCCAGCAATAGAAAGTATTAATGGGAAGGGAAATTCATTGACGTTCCCGAAGTAAAAATATTATTACAGCGAAATGAAGTTGATAAATCTTGTCTTCTGCAACATTTATGATATATATTTTGCTAAATGATGTACTGTTCTCCTGTTGATAAACTTTGTAGTATATGCTTAAATTGCAACATAATAGGGTAAACACCAATTGTGCTGCACACATGCCGAGCCAACAGTCTGTGTGCCATTTGTTGCAAATCTAAGCTAATTACCAAAAGACCCCTCTTGAAGATGAGACCATTTTTTTTGAAAAGTTTGAGGTTAGATCATTCATGTTTAACAACATTTTTCTTTTTTACATTTAGTACTTTACAATAGCATTTGTTTTAAAGTTATATATATTCACAGGAAGAATCTCTTACTTGTCCCATTTTGTCTTTTGAAAGCAAACTTATGGCAAAAATGTATTTAAGAAAAAAGGCTTAGAATAAGACACTGTTCAAATTGTATGTTGATTTAGACTATGTTCACACTATGTAAAAGTACGGCCGTTGTTGCCATTGGCAACAACGGCCGCACTTTGTGCGGAGGGGAACATAGCCTATTGTTCTATTGTTCTATGGAATCCTGGCCGGAGTGTATACACATCGTATACACTCTGGCCGGGATCCCGTGCAGCCGCGCGGCAAAGAACTGACAGTGAATTGCACCGGTAGGAAACCCTGACACCAACACGTTTTACAAGTAAAGGCCTTATTACACTAAACAATTATTGGTCTTACTTGGCTGATTACCAACCATTTGGGACGATAATTGTTTAGTGTAATGGCCCATGTTAAAAGGCAACAATCAGCCGATATGTGCGACGTTGGCTGATCATGATCTTTAAACATGTTGCAAGAGGCCACTCCATGTAGTAGGAGTGGGGACAGCAGACTGCCGCTCACTCCAATAGGCCAAATGATCAAAAAATAAAGCGGGCAGCCCCTTTCGCTGTCTGTGCATGTAATATCGCAGTGAGGAACAAGAGGGAAGCAACAGGTCGGCACTCACTTCTGTAAAATATTTAGAGGTGTAATGGGGCCTTTAGACATGAAAGGGTTTTTATAACTTGATGCTGCAGTGCTGCCTGGTACAGACCATTGTCAGGGGTGACAGATTCACTTTAAACAATAATTCCAAATAACTAAACAGTTAGGCTATGTTCACACTACGTAAAAGTACGGCCGTTGTTGCCATCGGCAAGTTTTCAGTTTTCTGCGGCCGCAATTCAGTGCGGCCGCTTGCTTCATTGTGTGCTGTGTGAAGTTCTGATGTGGGCTCGCACTGATGCGCCCGCATCAGAACCCTGTGGCCGGAAAGATCATCCAGCCGATACTTAAGTACCGTCTGGGATGATCTGGGCAGAGACCAGCCGGTCAAGGAACGGCCGGTCTGATACAACGTGGGAACATAGCCTTATACTGCAAGCACCGAAGTAAATAAAATTGGCAAAATAAGGCTTGTATAGAAACAGGCACATTTTTTTTATACCACAAAACTGGTGTATGTATCCAGAGAGAAAGTCCAGCACTCTGTGGAGGGACAATATAAATGATTCTTTATAGCAAAACCAGCATAAAAATGAGAAACAAGAACTGGTGTATGTGGTTAAAAAAAAACCTTATTGTGTTTTCGTATGGATTATCTTTATTTTAGTATATGGGCAGACTTTTTGGACAATTTTCAGTAAGGAGACAAGTACTCCTGGCAGCCTGGTATGTATGCGATACTAGTATGCAATAAGGCCCAGCAGAATTATAAATTGTTCTGCAGTGTTTTACCTGTGGACCTTGGTGGTCAATAGCCAGTATTAGCAGCCATTGTACATACCAAAGCACAGTTGTTGACAGAAAAGAAATCTGGTGCCTTGTACACATAAAGAATGATCTTACCATGCTACTGATACAATGAAAAGCAAACTTCTTTATGGTGGGAAATGCTTTTTAACCCCTTCGCGTCAGCAATAAGTATATATACGTTTATGACAGTGAGGAGCCTCTGATGTGTGTGGGGTTGCTGCAGTTTGAGCCGCCCCGCACACATCAATGTCCTCTAAGCGATCACAGCATTTAAGGAAGTCAGTGACAGGTTAAGCTCCTGTCACTGACTAATCGGGACCCCCTCAGCCAGATCACTTGTACCAACGGGCGGGGTTAAGTCACTTGCCGTGCTGTCGGATGATCCATCCGTGCATAGAGTCTGCCTTCGGGCAGGCTCTATGTACAGATCGCATAGCGTAGATCAGTGTATGCAATCTAATTATTGCATGTTTTACAGTGAAATTAAAGTGTAAAAAAAAGTTTTAAAAAATATTTAAAAAACCTTCTAACCCCTCATAAACGTTTAAAATACCTCCTTGCCCATTATAAAAATATGTAACATAAATAAATGAATAAATTAAAATAAACATATTAAATATCGTAGCGTACGGAATTTTCCGATCTATTCAAATATAGCACTATTGTTCCTGCACGGTGAACAGGGTTAACAAAAAAAAAACACCAGGATTGCTGGGTTTTTTTCCAATTATTATTATTATTATTATATCAGAAAATTAATAAAAAGCAATCCAAATTTTTCTTTTACATCAATATGATACCAATAAAAACTAGAGATCATGGCGCAAAAAAATGACTCCCCAACCAGCCCTGTAGGTGCAAAAATAAAAGAGCTATGATTCTTAAAAGACGGAAAGGAACATTAAGGAGCATTAATTTGACCCGAACATCCGGGCACCAATTACCTCGGTCATGAAGAGGTTAAATAATTTCAAATGATCAATACATTGAGCCTATAACAAATACATGTATTTTTAGAGTTAATGCTTTTTAAAAGAAAGACATGAAAATCCAGCCTGGGGGCCTGTGATAGGTCGATGAAATACAGACGAGAGAAGTGCTGTATCTGGACTGGAGTTACAATTATTTTAGAAAGGGAAATTGTAGGACATCTAATGAAATACTACAGGTTATATTACACAGTATAATCTGCGTGATTGAAAACTGCTGTCACGGCAGCTTTCAGTCATGTACAAATTAAGCCCGAATTTAGCTCCAACAAAGTAACCAGGGATGACAAGTATAAATATTAGGAAACGACCTGAAGGCTTTAGTGCACCTTATTAAATGTACTGAACATTACGTGGAGGATGCTGGTTAATCTGACCAAGAGCTGTGGATTTCAGCAGCTTACCCCCAGGTGTACATTTATAAGCCATCATTCATATCTTACAGAATAACTCCCATGCAAACACTGTAATGCAGAAACACATTTCCTGCTGTCGAGAACATTTCTGGCAAAATTAATCAACCATTCATCCATTCAAGCTCTTTGCATACCCTTTTGTCAAAGTGGGAATACGGAGAGATTTCCCCCCTCTTCCAAGCATTCATTTCAATGAGTTGTAGAATCCATCAAGCTCGCCTTGATTTATTGAACTGTCTCTTGTCTCAGCAGTACCACGACAGCAAATGAACTGGTAACTTCTCCAAAAACAGCAGAGATAAAACAATTTAACACTTTCTATGTCCTGCCACATGTCACTCATTTAACCTTGTCGCTACTAGTCAGAGGAAAGTTCTCTTGGAAAATCGAATTTCACGTATAAGAAAATTGTTCTTTTTAATCATTTAACGCTAATTTCGTTTCGAATTCAAAGTTTCATTTCAACTTGAGTCATTATATTCAACCATGTTTTAGTCTTTGTTTTTGGGAAATCTGGATTCTTTCATTTTAGAAGTTTGTTGTCACCTTTAAATAGTATTTATAAAATGTTGTTCTTATGGGGACTATAATGGTTGTCACATCTCTTTTTAAAGTTCTTCAAAAAGTTTTGGCAAGTCACAGATATTTGGAAATGTTTTTATTGGTCAGGCATGGGTGTTTAACCATTAGACAAAGCTTGGAGAAGCATGCGGCTGGCCTCTTCACTCTCTGACTTCTTATCTTTCCAATCTCTCTGCAGTAGGTTCCATAGACTTGTACTTGCAATGCAGCCCATCTCTGGCAGAGAGCCAGGAAGCGAAGCACTCAGTCGTGCGCTTCTTTCAGCTCTTAAAAAAATACTTTGTATATTGTATGTCTCAAAGATATTAAATGGGCTTCAATTTATCCTCTTTTTCCCTACCCCATGGACAGTTTGGAGCTGGTAAGAGTCCTCTCTATCCTAAAGCCCCATAATATTTAGCAAAATCGCAGGGATGAACTAGACACATATGGGGAGATTTATCAAACATGGTGTAAAGGGAGACTGGCTCAGTTGCCCCTAGCAACCAATCAGATTCCACCTTTCATTCTTCACAGACTCTTTGGAAAATGAATAGTAGAATCTAGTTGCTAGGGGCAACTAGGCTAGTTTCACTTTACACCACGTTTGATAAATCTCCCCCAAAATTCCTTGCTCTTCTTTACTTTAAACAGAAGGAAATAAATAAAATTGTGACTTAACATGTAGGGGTGTGATAGGGTGACCATCCACATGAAAATTACAGAGTCATTTTGACTCCTCATTTGTATCCAGTGATCTTGTGGCTTCTCTGTGAGTGAGCAGATGACTGGGACTTCCTGTATTTAGTCTCTTCTTTTCAATCAGCACAAGACTAAAAATCTGCCTTCAGGAGACTGGACCTGGATTTCAGGTAAGCATAGCTTGTTTTACAGCATGATAAAAAAAAATGTAAATTGAAAACTTGCTTAATATCACATCTACTGTTGACTGAGATTTTAAAAGTTCTAATGACAGTGACCCTTTAATGTACATCCATGTAGACTTTTCCCCTTTTTTTTTGTTATTTCTGTTACTCGTGACTTAGGTCCTCTACTATGTAAACTCTCTAAAACCCCTCTACATAAAGGGCTGTACAACCAGAGAAATTAATATTATTATATATATGTCTGGTCCATTTATATTTTTAAGCCAATATTTAACATACCCAGTTCTCTAAATTGTTTTCTCTATCCTTTTGGCTTTCTATAAGTAACGATGTTAGTTTTCACTTACACAAAGGTCACTTTTGAGAGTGTGTCCATTTGTCATGTAAAGAGTGTGAATGAATTGCTATCAAATAGGTAAAATACACAAGGAAAACTCAGCAGTGAAAGCAGCGTGTGGCACTGTTCAAACATGACTTGTTCTCCATGCTGCCAGTGTCCATTGAGTGCTTGGAGAAGCATTTATCATGCCACCGAGATGCATTTCTCTTCATAAAGATATACGACCTTTGCCTGTTAGTATTCATTAAGAGGGCACCACACAAGGATATTCTACACATGTTAGGAAAGATCACTAAACATCTTTGCCTTGAGGATTTGTGTGAAAAAGCCCATCTTCAATCTCTGTCCCTAGGAGGCACTTTAAACACCTGCCAACCACAGCACTATCATCAGAAAAACATTTAGAGATTTATCTTCAGGCTGGTAATTATAAGAGATAATTTGTTTGGAGTATGGATAAAGTTGGTCTAGCATAAACAAACTAGAAGCTTGATTTACATGACAAATGCCATTAGCGAGCTACTTAATCACATACATTTGCAGCAGACATGGGAGAGGACTCGAGTAATAGCATCTCCATCTAGACCAATGTAAGATGGGTGATGCTGGGAAAGGGCCCATTGGTGTCATCAACTTGTGCAGTACTTTTATAACTTTCAAAAATGTGCATTTTTAAAAATGAATTTTTATTATACTTGTGTACTTGAATACTTGTGTATGTGCTAAACTGTCCGAAAACTGAGACTTTATTCACAAGACTTTTGTTGACTAAAGCATTGGGAAATCTAGATCGTTGCACTGTTTGTTATTAACCCTTTCCTAAACCAGTGAAATTATTTTTCCTTATCACCTTCTAAGAACCATAGCATTTTTAGGCACATGATAATTGCAGGACAATTTGTACTGCAAAATTGGAAAAATTGGAGGGGCCAAATTGGAAAAAAAAACTGTATTATTAATTTTGTAGGGCCATATTTTCTGGGTTCACTGTATGGTAAAGGTGACGTGATCATACTAACAGAATAAAGTTAGCAGCAATATCTAGGCACTAACAGACGGAGAACAAAATGGTATGCTATAGGAATGCCCTGCTACACAATGCTAGTAGTAGAGAAAAATAATTTTATTTAATTATAATTTAAAAAAAAAAATCCAGAAAAGGCCACATAGCCATAAAGAATGAACTGTAAAAACATACGGACAATGATCTAAGTCCTGCATTTAGGAACAGAGCACCAATTACTTGGTGAATAACCTGCAAACAAATGTGTACCTCTAACTTGAAATATAGGGAATACCAGTCATGTAGTAATACAGACAATCTGTATTAGGGTAGTATAATTGTGTTGGTCCCTTTGGGTGGGAAAAAACTCCACACACAGGCTTCATCACCTTCTAGAAACCATAGCATTTTTAAGTGCATGATGGGTTATTTTTTGCAGTCTCTTTACCCTCTGTCGCCTTTATTTTACCATATAATACACCAGAAAAAAATATGGGTGTGAAATTAAAAAAAAAAACAAAAAAAAACTGTAATTGGGTTATTTTCTAGGGTAATGATATTTTGTTTGTAAAAATGGGAAAAGGTAGGAGAAATTTTAAAATTTTAAAGTTGTTTATATTTTAAAGAATATAATCTACACTCTTTAGTTGTTTATAAATAGAGATGAGCGAACCTCGAGCGTGCTCGATTCCATCCGAACCGGAACTTTCGGCATTTGATTAGCGGTGGCTGCTGAAGTTGGATAAAGCCCTAAGGCTATGTGGAAAACATGGATATAGTCATTGGCTGTATCCATGTTTTCCAGACAACCTTAGAGCTTTATCCAAGTTCAGCGGCCGCCACTAATCAAATGCCGATCGTTCAGGTTCGGATGGACTCGAACCCGAACCCGGTTCGCTCATCTCTATTTATAGACAATCATTCAGTTGCTTATATAGATCAGTGCAATACATCAAATCTATTAAATCCAATAGCAGGCTGTACTAGCAGATGTTTCACGGCCCAAAACTAGAGATGAGTGAACTTTTTGAAAAGTTTGGTTCGCAGGTTCGAACCTTGAATGAACTGCACTAAAACAATTAGAAGATTGCAGAGCTACTATAGTGGAACCTTTGGGGCTCTTTTGCAACAAAAAAACGTGTATAAATCACATGTTTTTTCACAGCAAAGATGTGCCTTTTAATGTCACATTGCTTGGGTGAAGCGGCTGTTTGGAGTGTTACTGCTTGGGCTTTTGTGGCATCACCCCCCACAAAAATGCATCAATACTGGCACCAATAAAGCCTGCTGAAGACCAATAGAAAGCTACATCTACGTCCCTGTAATTAAGACGTTACGGGGGGGTTGGCTTTGCAGCCCATAACTCTTTGCACCCAGGCTTTTGATAATGTAACATATAATGTGTGGCCACCATTTTGCCCCAGGTTGGTAAGAACTTTTTGAAGAATTTGGTTAGTTCCTAAACTGAGCTTCTTCAAAATTCGTAACAAATCTTGGTTTGGGAAGTGTGGTTCTCTCATCTTTACCCAAAACCCTTTCAAAATTGCTTACAAATTATTTACAGTTCTGTTTATAGATCTATTGCTGGGAATAATGCTTGTATTAGAAGGTCATTGAAATTAATAATGCTGACATACATTAGCCACAGATGCTACAGTTGAGGGAATGAAATTACACTACATTCTGCCGGTGATAAAAGAGAAATGTAACTAATTTTATTTGATCATGTGAGAAAAATAATTATGTCATAAAAATCTACACATGTTCTTGTGCTTTTCCATTGATTAACATGGTCACTATACATGCCCCCCTTTACAAAATATTATACATGTCTAGAAAGTCAATTTAAAAAAATTCTGGAAATATTGTCTGGTTCAGTAACGCACATGTTTTATATTCTATTATTTACAAATCTTCAGCAATGTTGTCACATACCGGAAAATAAAGGTAAAATTTGGCTGTAATTTTGACGTAAAAATACATCCATATTTTCAATATAATAATTTGTTTCACTAAAGTCAATGGGAAATAGGACGGCAGTGCACATCCCGTATAGACTAATGGCCGTAATTGATTACGATCATCAAAAAAATGAACATGCTCATTATTTACCACCTGCTTTTGCAAAATATAGTCTCACATTGTTTTATTTTTACTTAAAAACTTAAAATTAAGGTAGAATATAGCCTTTATTTTACTGTTTGTGGACCTAGCTTTAAAACTTTTTTTTTTTAAAGATGGATATGCTGGTTCTTTTTAATTTTATTTTAACTGGAGCAGAGGCGAAATGGTAATGACAAAATGTCTGGAGGAAGAATCTGTAAGTGGGTAAAGGAAAAGCAAGCATGGTTCCTAAAGAGTTCCATTGGGGTCAGTAATGAACCCAGTTCTTTTTAATATAGTTTTTAATAACCTTGTAGAGAGTAATAAATCAAGGAGAGGACAGTATTAACGTATATCACAGTTGGATTAAGAAAAATTGCCGTCTTAGGAAGAAGTGGCAAATGAGGTTTAACAGTTAGGAATGGAAAACAGATGTCACAGTTACATACTAAATAGGAAACAGAGTAAATTTTACATATAATATGACTAGGGAATTTTAAAGGAAAGCAAAGTGCTATTGTTACAAGATAAACAATGTTTTTTACTTTGCCTATTAGTAATTTTATAGGCATGGCTGATCAGTTCTACATTTGAACATAGCCTTAGTAAACCCTGGAGTAAACAGGACCGATATGAAAATGTGATAGATCCACCGGGATTTCCAAAAGTTTTTCTCAATATGAGTTTTTGAACCACGAAATATTTTGCAAGTAAAATTAAGATTAATTGATACATTGCAGAGTTCTACAAACAAAGGCAATCTTAGAGAAATATTCTCATAGCTACTCATGGTTATGCATGACGCCCTCAGCGACTCATTTGTTAAACAGTCAGGATCGTTGATGAACTGCAAGAGATACGATGAGGAAATTAAGGACCCTATATAAACATTCTCTATTTATTCTACTTTCAATAAAAATATAATTTCTTACATTTCACTTTTTCACCTAATTTACATCATTTAAAGATTAGTAAAGATAATGACTGCATTTATTAATTTGTTATGATAATTAAAAGTAAATAAGGATGATCCAGCGTAATTGTAAAAATGTCTACATTCAGTGAAGAAGGAATTTAATAACTTTGAAAAAAACTGATTTAGGTTATGTTCACACGCTGTACAAACAACGGCCATTCTGCTTTACCTACAGCTGGAATTAATGATCATGATCATTAACCCTTGGACGACCCTGGATGTACAGTTACGCCCAGGGAATCTGTCACCAGACGAACCTGGATGTAACTGTACGTCCAGGGTGTTTCTCCCGCTATGAAGCCCGCTCCAGAGTGAGCAGCCCAGCCCTCACCATTAATGACAGGCTGCAGCGTGTTATTGACCCCTTAAACACTGCGATTGTGGCCCGAACGCTGCGTTTAAGTGTGACAGGGGCAGTCCCACAGGGTCCCGATTGCTGTATCAGACTGCCAGAGGTCTCTTACCTTCCTCCGTGTGGTTCAATCGGCGATCTGCTCACAGGCAGGCTCAATGAGTAGAATGCCTATAACAATGATCAATGCTATGCCTATGGCATAGCACTGTACAGTGTTTGTAATCTAATGATTTTAGGTGAAAGTCCCCCAGGGGGACTTAAAATGTGTAAAAAAAAAAAAAAAGTAAAAATGTTTTTATAAATACTTCAAAGCCCCTCCCCCAATAAAAGTTAAAATCACCCCCTTTCCCATTATATAAATAAAACATATAAAAATAAATAAATGAACATATTATATACCGTAGCATGCAAAATTGTCTGATCTATTAAAATATAACAATCGTCATCGCGAACAGTGTAAACGAAAAAAGGGAAAGTGCCAGGGTTGCCGATTTTTTGTTACATTATATATATTTAAAAAAAATTATAAAAAGTGATCAAAACATCCGAGCTACACAAATATGGTATTAATAAAAAGAAGAGATCATGAACTAAAACTGTTAAAATTGTCACAATAGGCCCATTTTATTAATGATTAATTGCAAAAAAAAAAAAGGATTTAATAAAATAAATATATAACATAAGAGAATCTGTATAAACCTGCGTTGTGTTCGGGCTGACTGATAGAATATTGGTATCATCTTGCTTTTACTGTATAGTGCATTACATAGACACAGGAACCCCCCAAAAGTTACCATATTGCATTCTTTTTTCACCAATTTATATTTTCGTAAATAATATTTTGGGGTTCCATCATACATGTTATAGTAGAATGAAAGACGTCCTTATATAGTACACCTATTCCTGAAAAAACAAGCCCTTACATGGTCCTGTAGATAGAAAAATAAAAGTGCTAGAGCTCTTAGGAGGGGAGGAGGCAAAAATGAAGACGCAAAAATAAAAATTGTTGCGGTCCACTGGGTCGTTTTGGGCTTGGTCCTCCAAGGGTTAAAGGGAACCAATCAGCACATTTAAGCCGATTGGGTTCCTAGAACAGCTGCACCCACATGGCAGTCTGCTCTTGGAGGATCCAGGCTCGGTGGGCTTCATGAGCAGTAAAATGCATTTAAACTTTCCACGGCTCTCTGTCCTGTCAGCATGCTCTGTGGGGTGATTAACAGGCAAGGAGGCCAGGAAGCCTTAAAAAGAAAAATATAATTTTATAGCTACATATACTAGTGTTAAGAAGATAAATGGTCATTAGAATTAATTATTTACAGATCTACAAAACTGTAGTGCACTACTTTACCTAAACAACACAAAATAAAGTTTCAAAGGAAATATCTTGCTAGCACAAAAAGGGTAAACAACTGTTAAAAAATAAGGTAATACACCTACAAGTCCCAGAAAGGGTCCTAATTTTAAATAAATCTTTGGGGGTGAAACCCCCAAAAAACTTTAAAAAAAAAAAAACTTTATTGTGGGGGGTGGACATTATACGTGCTGTTCAACTGTTAAAAAATAGTTACACATCTTTGTACAAAGCAAAGTCTTGTGCAAAATTTGGGCAACTTTTTTACTGTCTGCAAGTGGGGAGGTATGTTGTCCCCAATTTCTTAAAATGTTATCTGGTCTAGGCAATAATCCAAATGCATGCAAATCTAAGTAAGTGCATTTAATTTGCAGGATGTGCACTAATTACCCCCTTAAAGGAGAAGTCCATCATCAGCCATTTTTTTCAAAAGAGTCAGGAAGGAGGGGCTGCACATAACATGCAAATACCTCCCCAGCTCAAGCGCACGTGTCTCCTGTCCCCCACTCTGGTTCCCAGTCCCCCTGGTCGCTTTCTGGTATGAGCAGGGACATGGGTTGTGAAATGTCACCCCCGCTCATCCAGTCAGTGGCTGTAGCAGGGTCCCGCCTCTGACTGCCTTAGTTGGGCTGACTAACTTCAGAGGCTTTTCCTTGCTTTAACACTGGCAGGAAATTGAAAATAGAAGCACTACAAAATTTGTATTGACCACAGCTTCTCCCTCTACCCTGTGAGAACGCATCATCCTCTTATGTCACAGGAGGCTTGGCTGGATGTTGCCTCCCACGCTCCCTGAATAATTCACCATCTCTGACCTGCCCCTCCAGCCTACATCTGAGCATAAAAGGAGTGAAAGAAGCAGCTGCTGCAACTTCACTGAAATCAGGGCTATGTTCACACATGAAGTTTCAATGCAGTACTGTCGCAATACAAAAATGGTGCAGTAACACAATGAAATTATGCTAAACAGAACATAGGATCAGAGCCAGCACTGCCAATCCCATCAGCACAAAAAAATAGGCATAAACAGTACCTCCAGTATAAGATAATATTGGATAAAGTCTTTACTGTGGTGCTCAACTTCAAAGACAAAACATGCAGTACTGACCAAATTAAATAAAAAAAAAAACTTTATTCCAATATCAGTGTTACAGGTGGAGAATACAGTGTACTGTGTCGGTGGGACAACAATTAAATGATAAAGTAAAACTACAAACTGAAACTACAATGTGATGTTCTGCAATAGTTTTAAGCGGAGAATGGGCAGAGTGGAGGACTGTGATGAACAGCTGAGGGAAAGCAATGCATTCTGGAACTTGCAGTACTGAGCAACTGCTCAACCAGGAAGTAAAACCACAAAATGCATTACTAAGACCTTCAAAATAAATGGCTTTTTGGTAGTTTCAGAACAGTCAGACAGGTAGTTATTGCTGCATGCTTCATCAGAATGTTTATTTTTTATCTCATGTTGGAGTACTCCTTTAATGCATATTCATTCGCATGTACGCCTGGGGTTGCTGCACACTAGCATAACCCCATGTACATGCACTAAAATGAATCAAACTGTTGCCATGTGAAAACACATGGTGACAATTTCACTTTGAGTGACTTTAGCAAGGGACCTATCACCAGCAAGTGTCCTATAACCCCTCACCTTAGTGATTAGTCTGTCATAACAGATGGACCAATTGCAGTGTGAAATGCCAGAATGGGCTGGCTTCTGACAGCTCTCCTGGCTCTAATCTCCTCTCTTGTGTGTGGAAGAAGTTCAGAGCCAGGAAATAAGAACAGCCCGGCAGCAAAGTAACGTATTAAACACACACAAACACAATATAACCCCGTCCTATTCCCTACTTCCTTCTTGATCATTGCTGCTGTCTCCTACTGCTGTACCTAATAGTCTCCTTTGACATGTATTGCTGTACTTGATACTAAACAGTTACTCCCATTTCTGTACCTAAAGTCACCCCGCTACTGTACTTGATGGTTGTCCTTGTCCCCTGTTGCTGTACTTTATTGTTGCCCCAATACTGTACCTATATGCTGCCCTTGTCAGTGTACACGATTATCGCTCCTTTTACTGTATTTAATTCTTGCACCTGTTACTGTACCTGATTGTGGCCACTGTTACTGTGTGTAATATTTGAAAACTCGTAAGCCGAATAAAATCCTAAAATGAAAAAAGACCTTTACCAAATAATGTCACCATAGAGAAGACATATTGTTAGGCCTCATTCACATGTCCGCAAAATATGTCCTAAATTGTGGACATTATAAATTTCGCAATTGGGGACAAACTCACATCCCATTGTTGTCTATGCGCCTATTCACACGTCTGCAATTTTTGCAGATGTGCAAAAACAGGACATGTTCCAGTGCGGACCGTAACTGTGGCAAAGACACACCAAAAGAAGTCTGCTTTTTTGCAGACGTTACAAACATTGCAAAACGTTTGCAAAATTTTACTGACATGTAAATAACGCCTAAATGTGAATTATTATCTCATTTGTGTTGCATGACTATCTTTGTTACAAACTGAGAATTTCAAACCTAGACAAATGCATTTTTTTTCAACGTTTTGATATATGCCCATGTGGTGTTTAAAAATAATAAGGTGCACTTACCTCCCTTGCTCTTGCAGCGCCAACAGTATCTCACCCGTTCCGTCTCACTGTGTTGCCACTTCCAGGATCTTACTGGCTGGGTGGTCCTGCAACCTCATGACAACAGGTCCCAGAAGCGGACGCACAGCGGGATGGCGCAGTTGGGATACTGTCAACACTGCAGGGAACTAAGTGTACTTTATTATTTTTTAACATCCCATCCCCAGGCATATATCAAAAAAAGGCCCTTGCACGGAGTACCCCTTTAAGTTTTCATGACATTTTGAGTTTTTCACAGAAAAAACCCTGACAGTACAGAGTGTCATGGCTCAATGTGTCCGTCTATCAAATGACTGTCTCCACTGTGAGCATGCAGATAGCCAGGACTTCCTGCATTTCTTTTTTTTTTCAACCAGCACAAGACTAAAATACTGCCTTCAGGAGACTGGACCTGGATATAAGTATAGCTTTGTTTTAAAGCATGATAACTAAAAACAAGAATAAACAAGAAGAATGAATAAATATAAATTTCAGAAATGCTTTATTCCACATCCCATCTTAATTTAGATTTTGAAAGATTTTAAATGGACAGTGCCCCTTTAAGTTTCAAAAAGTTATTAGCACATAAAACAAGACTGGTCAGACTTGAACAATAGACCTTGGTCCTTAAGGCCATAAGTGACTGCAGAGATAAGTTGTTAAAGAGGTTTTCCTTAGATAGTCGCCAATAATTGACTAATTGGTAAGGGTCTCACCACTGGTACCCCCATGAATTCCAAAAGTAGGCGAGTACTCCATTTTGACAAATAAGATGGTTGAATATGCACACTGCCACTTAGTGTAATCCCTTTAAGAAATATGGCTGTTAAGTAGCTAAGAACCCTCGATACTCTGAATCCCCAATGGTCAGTCTGCATCTAGACAGTTCTATATTTACACTGTATCTCTAGGTCCCCAAATTCTTAAATTATAAGCCCTATATTTTCTCTATTCTGTGAATAGAATAAATATATATAATGGCTTAAAGACACAAGTGTAACATGTTTTATTAATCTTTTTCTAAAATCTTAGAGAAGTGCTGAATAAATGATGCATCAAATTCCAGCAAGTCATTGAGATTGCTAATGGATTTTAATGGCAGCTATTATAGCATTTTCCCAACAGCTGTTTGTTTATGAAATTTACAGTTTGCTAGACCTTTGTGTCCAATTGCAAAAGATGTCCCCAATTTACTTGTAATAATCTAACAAAATATTAAAGTAGTAAAGATAACAAAGTAAAATATTAATATTGTCAAAAAAGCTAAAAGATAAATAGCAATAAAATATTTCAGAAACAAGTATAACAGTAAATAGGGAAATGTTTTTTGTTTAAAAAAAAAAAAAGTGAAGAGAATTTTTATAAGCTGACCACATTTTGGCGCCAGCATTATGGCACATCAGGAGAATTGCAGAACAGAATGATGTAATACATTGTTCTGTTCAGTATTTCTGTCACTAGTTTATGCTGCCCTTATGTAAGGTAGCATAAACCTAGTAACAGATTCCCTTTAAAGAGAATGCATCATGCCTCCAGCACAACCCACCCCTTCTCAGGTTATGACGGCCAAATAATATGGCTTGGACCTCCTCACTTGTATCGGTGGGTGGGGGTAAGACACTTACCTCTGTCCTGTCAGATCATCCACCTGTAGATGTAGTCTGCACAGATGGCTGATAACACTGATCTATGCTATGCTATCTATGGCACAGCATAAATCAGTATATGCAATCTAATGATTGCATGTTTTACAGTTAATGAGGCTATGTTCACACTACGTATCTTTCCGGCCGTAGTGCGAACCGCAAATAAACGCACGTAGTTTTGAGGTTGATGCGTTCGCTTGAAAGTATACGATATACGCCCGCACAATGCACACTACATATGAGCTTACGGCCGGATCGTATACGGCGCCGTGAAAAATGAACAAGATTATTGTTTGAGGACGGAAATGTTAAAACTCACGGACGTGGATTTCCATGCGGTCCCGTACGAAGTACTTATTTCAGCCAAATTGAACTTGATTTTTCGATCCAAAAGGTTCTGTGAATTTTATTGGGATGGGCGAAGATTTCGAAGTAAATGACCTGCCTCAGATCGCTTCGAAACAAGCTAGGGAAGCATAACTGTACTACGGGCGTATGTTCGCGGTTCGTTTGCATCCGGCTGCATGTCGATTTTTCCCACGCCCGTAGTTTCAGCTGCACATGTACGGTGGGGTACGAAATGCGTCCGGAATCCTACGCAGTGTGAACATAGCCATAAAGTGTAAAAAAAAGTGTAATAAAAAAGTTTTTAAAATTTAAAAAAAACCTTAGAAACCCCCTCAAATAAAAGTGTAAAATACCTCCTTGCCCATTATAAAAGAAAAATATGTAAAAAATAAATAAATAAACATAACACATATCGTAGCGCGCAGAATTGTCATATCTATTAAAATATTACATTATTGTTCCTGCACGGTGAACGGCGTAAACACCAATATGATAATAATAAAAACTAGACATCATGACGCAAAAATGACACCCCAACCAGCCGTGTAGGTGGGAAAATAAAAGCGCTTTGGCTCTTAGAAGGCAGGAAGGAACATTGCATTAATTTGACCTGGACATAAGGGCATCAATGACCTTGGCCATGAAGGGATTAAAATAAATCAGAAAAAGTTAGTACTTGTATCAGAACACCCACATGACATCATCATTCCTATGATAGGTTACAAATCTCCAGTTTCTGTTATTTACTCCCTGATTGTGATAAGCACTACTGTTGTAAGTTTAGATTTGTTCTCTTCACTTCTTCATCCTGCTAGTGACTTCTCAAACATAACCGGCAATACCGAACACTGAGACTAAAAGTATGAACGTGGCACAATAATAACGGCACTGTTTTCCGCCTTTATTAGTCTAGTGCTTTTTATAACCTATTCTCGCTTATTAATACAGTTTTAATGGAACAATGGCTCAAGACCCTAGGGTACGTGGGAGATTGCCCAAGAGACCAAATTTACTAGTAATAATGTCTAAAAATATAATCTGCATTATTATTCTCCATATTTTACAACTTCTAAAACACCTCACTGTCATTGTTACTTTATAAATGATCTCCAGAAATAATAGGAAGAGAAAATGTACATAATAATGTACAAGTGAGAGGCTTGGAAAGCCATAAAGCATCTCAAATACCTGCAAGTAGTCACCCAATAAGAGAAAATCATTTTCTCACCACTTTCTATGATTACCATATGCCCTATTACAGACATTATATGGGACAAGGACAGGGGCTGTCCTCATACAACAAGCTCTTAAAGGGGGAATTCTGTCATCAGATTAAGGGTAAGTTTTTGTGTTAAAGTGAATCTGTCATCTGCAAAAGCATTATCAAACTGCCAACAGTGACACAGAGGTCTCAATTGAAGGAGACTAATGATACCTTCTCTTCTGCTGTCCATGCCTTTAAGCTTGGGCAAATCACTATTTTAGGCTATGTTTCCACTAGGTAAAAATAAGGACAAATAATGGCGGTTGTTGTAAAAAAAAAAAAAAAAAAAAAAAAAAAAAAGGCCTTTATTAATTATCATGATAAATTAAATTAATTAAATACATTTTGTAAGACTTTTTGGTCATGCTTTCACAATTTTTTCATTTTGCTATCTATATAATAAAATAATCCTGAAATTCAGCATTTTTCATGCCAACCACCACAAAGATTAAAACAAAGCTGATACTTCCTGTTCTGTACAGATCACTTTCCAGCAGTGTCGTTCTTATTATCACGCACAAGATATGTTCACACTTCGTTCTTTTTATGTAAAGAACGGACACTGATTGCAATAGAATCAGCATCAGTTCTTAATTGCAGGGGCGGCATTGCATTGAAGTCTATGTAATGCCACCCGTTGTATTCACACATCTTTTAATAAATAATAATAAATAATGTCAAACGAAAACGATACCCACAGCTCCTTAAAATGTAGAAACTTTATTTGGCGTCCAACATCAAACAATAAGAAACAAACGTGGTTAAAACAAGTGCTGTTGCGCTTCGGAGATGTACTCCTTAATCATGGCAAAGATACAATGGTTGTAACAAAAATTTAAAAGGTGGTGAGTGTAATACCATATTCATACTCGTGTTGTTTGGAGGCAGCCTTCCCCGACGGTGGTGCCGGCTGGGTTTTGGTGGGGCATTTTGGGTTTGGTCCTGTGACATTGGGGTTGCAGGGTCATTCTATGGCCTCCCTTCCCTGCATGTGCACGCTTTGCGGGGTTGGCGGTCGCTGACAGATACAGTGTGGAGTTAGCGTAGGGACCCGTGTGAACCAGGGGACCTGCACGTGGTACATAGAAATGAACGAACCGGTTTGCCCGCTATGGGATCCGGTTCGGATTTTCCCAAAAATCTGAGTCCGATCAGATTCGGATTTTTGGAAATCCACTCCTATTTTTTTTTTCTTGCTTTCTAAAATGGCAGCCGCCATTCTAGAAAGCAGGAAGTGTTTCAGGACGGGAAAAGCGCTTTCCCATGATGCCCGGAACACATCCAATCAGCAGGGATCTTGTACTAGCCCACCCCCTGTGTGACGTCGGTATTGCTATAAAAGGAGCGGTCACATGACCGCACCACGCAGTGTGTAGAGGGAGAGAGAGAGAGAGGAAGCAAGCTGCTGTTGTGTACTACAGACTACTGAGAAGATATTGTAGGAAAGGAAAGATTAGGAAAGCGGAGAGGAGAAACATCTAGCGATTGAGAGAGAAATATAGAGAGGGCGAAAGATAGATAGATTAGGCATTGGACAGAAAAGGGTGCACGGAATAAAACGTGCAGTACAGATAAACAAGTCCTATACTTCGGATAGTGTGTATATCACATATGTCTTATCCTGAGAGACAAAAATACCTGTTTCAGGTGTATAGCATTGTATCTTAAAAAAAAAAGTGCTATATACCCAATTTCTATACTTGGACTCTTCTGATTGAAATTGTGTATATCACATCCGTCTTATCCTGAGAGACTAAAATACCTGGTTCAGGTGTATAGCATTGTATCTTAAAAAAAAGTGATATATAGATATATATATATATATATATTATATATATATATATATATATAATAAAAATGAAAGTCTGTCTGTCTGTCCCAAATAGACTTCCAAAAGCCTGCACCGTTTGACCCCAAATTTGGCACACAGATGCATTGGGTACCCGGGAAGGTTATTGCGAAGGTCCCGTCCCCGCCAGATGTACAGGAGGGCAGGGGGAGGGGGAAGAGCGGCGCCCCATAGAGATGAATGGGAAAATCACCTCACTGGACACTGATATAATTAGCTGTCAGCTGCCTCACAACAGATCCACAGAAATAACTGGTAGACCCCCTACTCCATGTATACAGTACATGTATACAGGACCCCCTACTCCATCTATATAGGTATACAGGGCAGTATTACCAGCTGCTGCTGCCCTAAGCACTAAACCTGAAGGTGCCCCATCCTCACTCACCAATTAGCAACAGGATAGGTAGGTAATAGCTCCAGACGTCACATTTAACACCGCCACACCAGGCCTGACCAATACCGCCATATTGTGACTGGATAACACTGCCATACCAGACCTGAACAATACTGTCTTAATGTAACTGGATAACACCGCCACACCAGACCTGACCAATACCGCTATACTGTGACTGGATAACACTGCCACACCAGACCTGACCAATACCGCCATACTGTGACTGGATAACACCGCTATACCAGACCTGACCAATACTGCCATACCCCCCCTCGAAAAGACACCAGATTTTCTGAACGGGAGGGTACTGCCCCTCTGCAAGGTGCTACCCTAGGCACCAGACCATGGGTGCCTAATGGTAAATACGACCCTGCAGGTATACAGGACACTACAGGTGTACAGGACCCCAAAACTATACACTACAGGTGCACGGGACTTCCACCAACTATATACTACAGGTATACAGGACCTCAAACTTTACACTACAGGTATACAGGAACCCAAAACAATACACTACAGGTATACAGGACCTGCACCAACTATATACTTCAGGTATACAGGACCTCCACCAACTATATACTACAAGTATACAGGACCCCAACCTATACACTACAGGTATACAGGACCCCAAAACTATACACTACAAGTATACAGGAACTCCACCAACTATATACTACAGGTATATAGGACCCCAAACTATACACTACAGCTATACAGGACCCCAAAACTATACACTACAGGTATACAGGACCTCCACCACTTCTATACTACAGGTATACAGCACCTTCACCAACTCTATAGTACAGGTATACAGGACCCCCAAACTTTACACTACAGGTATACTTGACCTCCACCAACTATATACTACAGGTATACAGGACCCCAAACTATACACTACGGGTTTACAGAAACCCAAAACTATACACTACAGGTATACAGGACCTTCACCAACTGTATAATACAGGTATACAGGACCCCCAAACTTTAAACTACAGGTATACCGGACCTCCACCAACTCTATACTACAGGTATACAGCAACTTCACCAACTCTATACTACAGGTATACAGGACCCCAAAACTATACACTACAGGTATACAGGAACTCCACAAACTATATACTACAGGTATATAGGGCCCCAAACTTTACACTACAGGTATACAGGACCTCCACAATTCTATACTACAAGTATACAGCACCTTTAACAACTCTATACTACAGGTATACAGGACCCCCAAACTTTACACTACATGTATACAGGACCTCCACCAACTACATACTACAGGTATACAGGACCCTCAAACTATACACTACAGGTATACAGGACCCCCAAACTATATACTACAGGTATACAGGACCCTCAAACTATACACTACAGGTATCCAGACCCTCAAACTATAAACTACAGGTATACAAAACCTCCACCAACTATACATTACAGGTATACAGCACCAACTATTTACTACAGGTATACATGACCCGCAAACTATACAGTACAGGTATACAGGACCTTCACCAACTTTACACTGCAGGTATACAGGACTTCCCAAACTATACAGTACAGGTATACAGCCCCCCCCCCAACTATACACTACTGGTATACAGGACCTCCCTCAACTATACACTTCAAGTATACATCCCCCCAACTACACACTACAGGTATACAGGACTCCCACAACTATACACTATAGGTATACAGCCCCCCCCCACCCCCAACTATGCACTACAGATATGCAGGACCCCTAAAAACTATACACTGTAGGTATACAGAACCCCTCCAACTATGCACTACAGGTATACACTAATTCCACTGATGAAACAATACCTTTAGATTGGCCTCCTGGGCACCTTAGAACAAATCTAATTAACACACTGACTTTTTATACCCGGGTAGCGCCGGGTACATTTTCTAGTATATATATATATTTATATATATATATATACCCAATTTCCATACTTGGACCCTTCTGATTGAAAGTGTGTAATGGTGAGTTTCCTGCATAGACCCTGTAATGGTGAATATTGAAGTCTAACAAAAAAAAAAATTGACTTTGAGATATTTAAAAGATAATGATGTTACTAATATGTAAAGCCCTAAATTCAACCAAATACACTACCCCCGTATCATATAGATGCTTTAAACTATGAAATCCGAAGAAATCCGAAATTCGGTTGGACCGAACTTTCCGAAAAAATTCAAAAGTCAAACTTTTGAAAAGTTTGCTCATCTCTAGTGGTACACGGGGCAATATGGTTTGATCAAATTGTATACCAACATCCTGGCGTTGGTTTTTAAATAGGCCTAGCGGCATTAGTATCAGCCATAGGTGGGATGTGCAGACGCTCCCTTCTCTCCATGTCGTTAAACATTTAAAAGACAAGATGTGGCGCCCAATATGGAACACGCCCCCTGTGTGTGAGGAGAGGAAAACTCCAGCCTGGTACTTTACATGTATTGTTTCCAAAAAACAAAAAAGCTAAAATAAAAACCTGGCATGGATAGGAAACATCAATATATATATACATAAGGTCATTTCTATAATTAAGACCCTCAGGAATCTAGTATGCAAGTTCAGTATCCAGAATGCCTCTCTCTTACGTAGGAGCTGTGTCCAGTTGCCACCTCGTTTAGGTTTTGCTACCTTTTCTATGGCACTGACTTTCAAACTACTGATATCTCCTGCATGGCATTCAATAAAGTGTTTTGATAAGCCAGACACTGGTCTGGCTGATCCATTCAGGGATTGAGTTCTAATGTCTCCTAAATGCTCTCCCATACGTATTTTTAATTTTCTAATTGTAGAACCTAAGTATTGTACATTACAGCTTAAGCAAGAGGCAACATAAACTATATGTGATGAATTGCAATTAATAAATGAACGTATTTTGAAGCTCCTACCAGTACTGCTTGATATAATGGCCTGTTGCTTGTAGGCTAGTGTACACATTGTGCAGCATGGAGCACCGCATTTGAAGAAACCATCCACTGACAACCAATTCCTACCACCATGTGGTGAATCCCTGCAGCTGATATCGCTAGGGGAGAGGAGATTGCCTAAAGTCCGACCTCTCCTTGCTACACAGCGAGCCCCAGCCTTCAGTATTTCTTCACATTTATGGTCCTGATAAAGGAGGGGAAGATATATAAGGATAATTTTCCTGATGTCATTAAACTGGGGGCTATATGTGGTGCTGAAGGTAAGTGGTTTGCAGGGTGTACCCTGTTCTTTAGGCAAGTTTGAGACTTTCCAATCACGTAAATGGTATGATCTATCATGTCGTTCAGCGATCAATCTTGCTCTCCCAACGACATGTTTCCCATAACCTCTGGCTTCTAAGTGATCACAAAGTTGTTTGGCACCAACTTGGTAGGAATTGTTATCTGAGCAGTTGTGGCATAACCTAATAAATTCCCCTATGGGAAGATTACAGGTTACATGGGGGGGATGACAACTCCCCGCATGTAATACCCCTTTTCCTGCTCTGGGTTTTCTGTACAGGCTAGTGGTAATTAACCCATTATTCAAGTTTAGCATCACATCTAAAAAGGGGATAGAGTGCGGTTCAAACTGAAAAGTGAATTTTAAATTAGTGTTGCCATTTAGGTAATTAACAAAATCTATAGCTTCCTCTTTGGTGCCCCACATATTAGGAGGAGGTCGTAAATGGGCTGCCCGATGGGCGCAAGCTTTTTTGCTATGCAACGGATGCTATTAAACGTAGTGGGAACATAGCCTTACAGTGAAAGGTGATACAAAAAAAATCTATTTACAATAGCTGGAGCTCAGAAACTGCTCCCATGCATATGAATTGGTCAGCTCCAAACTATTGTTTCATATGTTCATGGGGGTTGTTGTAAAGCATAGCCTAAATAAAGGTAAAAATTGTTCTGGTAAGACGGATGCCTCCATATTGAAAAAAAAAAAAGAACAATCAGAAAATAAAATCTGATTAGAAAAAAACTAACACATTCCAGTATCTAGAACTAATTTAAAAAAATCTAAATACTAGGTCAATCAATCCTCTCACAGAACCTTCAGAACTGATGGGCCCTATATCTACATTATTAATGTCCTCTCACTTTAGGATACTTCTTATAACTTCCAGACAATATGAAGTGCACCGAAAATATGAAAATGATGAAATGGGATTGTTTTATAGTAACAACACTATCTTTTCTTTTACATCTCTTTTCTAGAGATGATCGAACCTCGGGATTTTGCAGGTTCGATTGAACTCGAACATTCTCGAACGTGCAGCATTTGATTCCCGATGCCTTCCCGTTTTGTGGGGAAGGAGGAGACAACACGAGTTCTGCCTGGAATTCTGGGATACAGCCTATTGTCTTCTCCTTCTCCAAGGAACGGGAAGGCATCGGGAATCAAATGCTGCATGTTCGAGAACATTCAAGTTCGATCGAACCTGCAAATTCCCGAGGTTCGATCATCTTTACTCTTTTCTTTTACATCTTTTTACTTTTGACATCTCCCACATCAGTTGTTAAAGTATAGTGATCAAAGTTATTTACTGTATTTAATGTGTGGTACCTAAGAAGTGGATTCTGCAGCGTCTATTTGATGCTGACTAGACCTGAGGTGTGGAACCTTTAGGCCCTTTTAGGCTAATGCTGCTACAATACTGAATGCCAATCCTGGTGATCGGCACTAATTTGCTGCATTTACATAGTCCTTTAATGCGTACCTGTCATTAGCTATCTTCACTCTATTGGCGTGCAGTTGCTCCTGCCACTGGTGGAGTGCCGTGCATGAGCCCTATACTGAATCAACAAGGCTTGTGAATGGAACTCACCAGTGTGGTCATATTTATAGTCAACCAATCATCCAGAGGCAGGAGCAACTGCACGCCAGTTGTGTGAATATAGCTAATGATAGGTTGCTTTAAATTACTTTCCTCATAGATTGTAAGCTCTTTCTATGTTTGACTTGATGGTTACATGTGTCTCTCTGCAACGCCCCATTTTGTCAATGTTATGTACCCCCAGAATTGTAAACTGCTATGGAATATGTTGGTGCTATATAAATAATAATAATAATAATAATTATTATTATTATTATTATTATTATTATTATTATTATTATTATTATTATTATATGAACATCAACTGTTTACACTGAGCTAAGTGCAGCCAATATCGATAATTTAAAGGAAACAGATGTAATCAGCCAACAAACTAGTGTTTGCTTGTTTATTGGCCGATTGCTGCACGGTTTCAAATAATCAGACCATGGGAACACAAAGGAAATGCAGGACTAATAACCTGTGCAGGGTCCTCAGAATAACAGTCAGATGCATCAAATTCCTATAGAGACTATCCCCTCTGAGTTGTTGCTGCTGGATTAACCGCAATCACACTCTTCTCTCACTGCTGGCAGAGTACTGCACCTACCTATAGGCACTAACCTTCAGAAAGCATTGCCTATGGGTGGACAGACAGGGTAGAAGAAAACAGGACTTTGATTGTTTAAAGGCACAGAATCTAGGTGGTTTGGCATGTTTGCAATGGGTTTTAGCAGTAAAGGACTAAAACAACCTGAAAAAAGTTTAAAATAAATTATCAGTCATAATTCACAAACCTAAGTACTCTCTTAAGACCTCTTAAGTAACTAATTTACTGCATCTCTATTTATTACAGAAACATACTGTATGGATTTTTTTAATTGATTTCCATATAAATCTGCAATCTTAAAAAAAAATCTAAATAATGGCAGACACTGAAAGTTTTACAGTATGTACAGACTTTTTGTCCCCTGGAAGAGTTGCCTTTAGAGGAGAATACAGTATATTTTAGCATACTGCATTTGAACAATTGTACCAGGGAACCATTCAGTCCCTCTGTGCTGCCATTTAGTCTTTATATGTATTCATTGTACTTTTGCATGAACATAGAAGAGTCTAATAGTTGGAGCAACGAATAAGTGAGTTGGACTGAGGTTACTACATGCCAGACTGAACTCCCCTTTATATTAAAGATACATGTGTAGTACACTAACATAAGTGCGGAGAGTATAACAAACTCTTCTAATGAGTTGTGAACTGTACTGCCGGAAATGCTTTATCTCAGTAGTGACTATCTACTCAGACTTTAGCACAGTTCATCAACTTCTCAGCATGCAAGATAATGAATGTTGCATTTAAATCCCTAATTGAGAAACCATGGTATCTTTAACCTATAACCTATAAAGTGTGTCAGTTTTGCAGTATCTATTTTCTTTTGTTTTAGCTCAGTTTGTGCCAGAAGCTCCAAGAGAAACTAAATTCTGGAATATTATATTTTATAAGAAGCATGTTGATCCAATGATAAAAAAAACAAGGTATGTAGTGTATGTCAGCATATATTTTCACGTGTGCTGTTGTACCCTTATATAATGAAAACACAATTGACCCATGGTATGTTTGCCTGTGTATTTTTTTTTAGCAATAGAAAAACTCTGTAAAATGGATTTTTACCCATAAACAGTTTCTTTCTAAAGCCCTTTGTAAAATTTTTGGCATATTTTTGCCAGTTTAGGCATTTAGGGATTTACATGTACCACATTTGCAGCGGATTTGACACTGCAAATTTCTTCTAAATTCCACTTCAAGAATATCATGCTATAGACACCATACTTACCTGTCCGTGTTCCACCAGCGTTCTCCCACATGCATTTTTGGGACCCTGCACAATGACAATCTGTTCAGCCAATCACAGTACTGTCCCACCATAGCCAGTAATTGGCTACGTGGGCCTTCACTGAGCACTGACCCAAAGAAGCATATAGGAGCATGTCGGTGGAATGTGGACAGGTAAGCATGGTGTCGGGAGCTAATTGGTAATAGAATAAGTCTATGGCACAGACCAAAAAACTTATACAGCAGCCACAATTAATCACTTGTATGCCCAAATATGAAGAGTCTATTACTGGTTGCTAGGAGCCATAACGCTACTTCAATATCAACTACATTTAACAAAAAAAAAACAAAATTGAGTATTGTAGCAAAATAATATTAATTATCCATCATTAAAAAAGAGGACCACAGATTAAAAACATAGGGGGCAATCCTGAGAAGATAATATGATAAACAATTTATAATAAAAGCATAATAAAATACACCATATCAAGAAATGTGCTCACAGGTGCTAGTGCACAAATTCAGCAATACTTTAAGTAGACTTTAGTGGTAGACTTGAGATGTAGGAAGAAGAAGAGAAAGACTTGTGTGCGAGGGTAGTATAGGGGCCAGATAGGAGCCCTTGACTAATTAGTAACAGCACTCTGATGGGATGTATGCTGAAGAATACATAAAAGCAAAATCCTTGTACTCACTCATAGATATGTGTATATATCTGATCGCCTTCTGCCTACACAAGTTTGGACACGGCCATGTGAGGTAGTCTCATTCTCTGGGTTGAGCTCCCACTGAAAATTTCCCAAGTGGACAAGTGTGCGTCAGTAAGGTACTTCAGCTCGTAGCAACTTTGCTTTACTGGGGATCAATCCCTCTGTCTTTGCTGTGGGGTTGACTGTCTTGACTAAAAGAATCCTCAGTGTACACAAGGATTGTCCTAATCTTCCAGTTACCCCACCTCTAGGGTTTGGTATTGAATACTAGTGGTCTTAAACACCACACAGAAACTGAATCCAGGCTAAGAGTTGACTAGATTAGACCTGTGATTGGCTATGGAGGCCCAAAGTATATATTTTTTTAAATATTGATAAAACAATGTAACTTAATACAACTTAATAAAAAGTAAACAATACGTCCCATCTACACAAATATGATACTAATAAAATCTAGCGGAAAAAATTACATCCCATACATCCCTATGGGTGAAAAAATAAAAGCGTTATAAGAGTCACAATAGGGCCATTTTAATAATAATAATTTGCACCATAAAAAGTTTTACTTTAAAAAAAATGGTAAAACATTAGAAAGGCTATATAAAAATGCATATCGCTGTACTCAGACTGACCTGTGGAATAAAGATATCATGCTCTCCAAAGACAATCCCTGGTGGTCTAGTGGATGGATCGCCCACAAACCCTCCTCCCCCCAAGAAGCAATTGCGAAGGGGCGATTTGTTCCTGTTGCTGGGCCGGAGGTCAGCACCGCAATGACGCTGATCCCAACTCAGCATTAAATTACTATGGGCTCCTGCAGCCCATAGTAATTCAGTGCAGATAACATAGATGAATGCAGTATATATGTACTGCATTCATCTATATTAACAAGAAATGTAGTGTATATAGAAGTCCCAGAGTGGGACTTCAAACTACTGTAAAAAATAAATAAAAATGTTTTTTCATTAATAAAAAATCCCACCCCTTAATGAGTGTTTAAATCACTCCCCTTTTCCCATTTTATAAATAAAAATAAATGAATAAATATATTTGGTATCATCCGAACTATTAAATTATGGCATTCTGATCTTGTACAGTAAAAAATGCCAAAGTGCAAAATTTCAGAATTTTGGTCACATAAAATCCAGAAAAATTGTAATAAAAAGTGATCAAAAAGCTGCATATATATAAGCAAAGTACCAATAGATAGAAAGAACATATCATTGCAGACACCTCACACAGCCTCATAGACCAAAAAATGAATGGCAATAGAGCAACTTTAAACACATTTAGCTTTTTTTTTAAAAGGTTTAGATTTTTTTTAGCAGTCAGGTAAAATAAAACTTATACAAGTTACATATCGTCATAATCATACTGACTTAAGGAATATAGATAACATTAGTTTTACCATAGAACGAACAGTGTAAATTTCCCAAAATGGAAAAATGCTTTTTTCCTTAATTTCACAGCACAAATAGTTTTTTTTTCTGGTTTTGCAGCATATGGAAAAACCTATATTTTCCAAACAGAGAGGATAAAGTAGCGACACTCACCCTGTGGTCTCTTCTATCTTTATTGAAGTATTAAACAACAGACATTCGTGCTATTAGGCACACAGGTGAGGGAGGACGGACAACAGTGCAAACCAGCTAATGGCACGAATGTCTGTTGTTTGATTCTTCAATAAAGATAGAAGAGACCACCGGGTGAGTGCCGCTACTTTATTTATCCTCTCTGTTTAGAAACTGTTCACTGAACTTTACACTATTTGCCTGCTGAGCACCAGTAGTCGTATGTTTTTTTCTCTGAAGTCCCGCTTGCAGTTGCTTGGGTTGTGTAATAACCGGTCAGTGTGAACAAGGTGGTGCCGGTCTATTTGCCTCTTTTTGTGCAGTGCATATGGAAAAATTAAGTATGTCATTGCAAAGTATAATCAGTGCCACAAAAAAAGGGATCATGTGGGTCTGTAGGTGAAAAAATGCACAAGGAGGAAAGAGCAAAAATGAAAATTGGCTTTGTCCTTAAGATCATTTTAGGCTCTGTATTTAAAGGGTTAATCAGGCCGACTATCAGCCAGGAGCATTGCTAGAAAGCCACCAGCCCGATCCTTGACTGATCACATTTTTTGGACAGGCTTTAAAATTTATCGCTGTCACCCGCACATCTCTCTGTGTAAACCGTGCAGCTGATAACAAAGGAAAACTGACAGCATGGATACGCATATATCTGTGATGTCCGTTTCCAGATCACAAGCAGTGCATACTTACCTTTTGTGTTACTTGTAATCTTGAATCCCGTTCTCCGTCTCTCCTGTACTCCAGCCACTGCTGTATCTTCAGGCCAGAAAGCAGGATGGAAGAGCATAGAACTAATAGCATGGATATATGCATATCTGCGCTGTCAGTTTCCGTGACTGCATGAACTATACAAGGACCATTCATACAGCACAGCCGCTCAATTTGTAGTGCTGTGTGAAGGCACTGCCATAGAGCACCAATCTTGCTCATCAGTACTCGTAGCGCCCTTGCAAGACCCCATATCAGGCTGTATAAAAGAACCCTAAGGGGAAAATAATCAATGAATTTTCGTGTAATATTCTTATGAAAATTTTTATAATTCCACACAAATTTTAGAATTTTTTAGTCCAGTTTTCTGGAGAAAACATTGATAAAATTGCATCCTATATTTGAAAATCAAGACACCATATGTAAGGATGGTATCTCTGCGGAGCATTATGCGCCCCTCTGCTCGTGCTGTTCGGCCGAGAAGGCACTGATTTTCTTGTATTCTGTTTCTGTGTTTTGTTTTGCTGTGTGTGAACTCTGGTTTATTGCTCACCTGGGTTGGGAGACACACCCGACTTCACCTGCTGAGTTCTGTCTGGCCATGTCATGGTTAATCTGTGTTCTGGTTCTGCTGTGACTGACAGGTCATCCTGCCAGTGGATCTGTCTTGTTCTCAGGTGTCTGTGCTTGGAGATCAGGGGGATGGTCCAATTACGTTCTGGACCAGAGCCCTGGCCTCCTATATAACAAACCTCAGTCTGTGCACTTATTGCTGGGTATTGACTTGTCTCTGCCCACTTGTATCTTCTGTGTTTTTGCTATCCCTGATCTTTTCCTTATTCCTTGACCTCCCTTGCTTGCCGCCTGCCCTTGACTATATTGCCTGGACTTTGACTACGTTTATAGGATTGTGATTTTGTACTTTTGCTGCCTGATTGTTGTGACATGGACGGTTTACTATTCTTCATTGTGTTTTGTCTGTCTGTCTTGTATTTGTGTTCTACCTAGCCAGTGCAGGGACCGCCGACAAGTTGCTCGCCGCCATCTTAGGGCGGATTGTGGCAAGTAGGTAGAGGACAGTGGGCGGGGCTGGGCTTAGGGCTCACTGTCTTGTCTTGTCCTGCTGTCCGGTTCCTGACACCATAGCCTTGCATATTTTACAATAGTGAGCTAAACAATGGATTATGTATTTTACATTCTATATGCTCAGATATATTTTTATATCACTGTTACAGAAATACAACCAAAATTCTATGAGAACAATTTAAGATAACCGTTTGTTAACATTAGATCTTTGGAAATTTAATAATAAATTAATAACTGGCCATTACCATTACCCTTGTCAAGGGGATGTGTCTCTACCAACTCTGACAATGCAACAATCTCTGCTAACCATATCACTCCTGAAGCAATGTAAATGATAATGTAAGTATGAATGTAAAAATTCATGTTAATTTAGGAGAAAAATACCCCAACACACTATTATAAGAAATGATGCTCAAGAAATCCAGAATTACTATTTCCAGGAGAATACATGAATTTACTAAAACAGATATGTCTAGAGCTCTGATGGGCCTTCTTTATGTTAATTGGTGGTTGGTATGTAGTGTTGTATAAAAAGTTTTTTAAAGGGATACTTACTCTATGCGCGGTTCTTTGCACCATCCACAAGCTTAGATACACTTAAATCGCTTAATTTCATTGGTGAACGGTGTCATTTCATCAGTGAACAGTGTCGCCTATACAGGGCTTCACAGCTACTGCCATGACCCCTCACTTAGGTGACACTGTCAACCGATTAAATGAAGCGATTTTAAAGCAGAAAAGATAGACAGGTTTTATACAGGTATATATCAAATGTGAAGCCTTGTAGCTTGTGGATGGTGCGGAGAACCGTAGATTGAGTAAAGGCCCTATTACATGTGCCTATAAGGAGGAGCAAGCAAGTGCCAACCTGTCAGATCAGAACTCGCTTGCTCCTTGTTCCTTGCTCACTGCCAGTGCTATTACCCAGTGACTGGGTAGGTGCAGGGGGGCCACGGGGAGCTGCAGGAGGGGCTCCTCAGATGATCTTAAGATCGTCCAGGGAGCCCATAGAAGATAGGGCCAAGCGGAGAAACAGCTAGCAGACCATCATTATTGTTGAAGTTTTTGTCAACATGTTCTAAGACAAGGATCAGCTGACATTGTGCATGTCTGCTGATTGTATCCTTTTAATTCTAGCTATTACACCAAGTGATTATCATCTGTAACGGCCAATAATCGGCCAAATACGGGTGATAATGGCTTGGTGTAATAGGGCCTTTGGGGGGGCATCACTTTAAGACACAGAAAATTTACATGTTTTCTCATGAACATAATAAAAAACAACTACCATATTTTCTGGCATATAAGATGACTTTTTAACCCCCCAAAAATCTTCTTAGACGTTGCGATCTTCCATACAGTGGGGAAGCTTAAAAATGGCCGCATACCCACCGTATGGGGCGACCACTATAAAAAAATAACTTAACTCACCTGGGGCCTGTTCCCGGGATCCGCGCATCTCCTGTTCCGTTCCCAGCACAGGCAGTGTGACATACATTGCCTGCGCCAGAGATCCCCGAATCACTCCCGGACAACCAAGCGTCTCATTGGAGAAGCTCGAAGACGCTTGGCTGCCGGGGGGTGCTTCAAGAGAATGACAGTTCCTAAAGTTCCCGAACCCTCTATGATTCTGCCGAAGCTCTCCCAGCAGCCGAGCATCTCCGAGCTCCTCTAATGGGACGCTCAGCTGCCTGGGAGAACTTCGGGGATCTCTGGCTCAGGCAGTTCCGCCGGGAACGAGACAGGAGACGTGCGGATGCCGTGAACAGGCTTCAGGTGAGTTAACTGTTTGGGGAGTTTTTTTATTTAGCTTCAGTTAACCCCTGCCTGACTGCATTTTTCCGGCATATAAGGCGAACCCCTGAACATCTTCTTAAAAGTCAGGGGTTGTCTTATACGCCAGAAAATATAGTAACTGAAAATAAGTATCAATGTAAAAATTTTTAAAAATATTGCACCCAAAAGGTATATATTTCTCAAAACCAGCATCTGCAAGCATTTTAAACACACACCAAAGCTGCACACGTGAAAGTACCCATACACTACATAATGAGTGGACTATTATATACCGCACTTGGTGACATTTATTTCCTTGTCACAGTTAGCCGGAGTTTCTCTGAAGTAGCACGTACATTCAAATCTTTTTTTTTTTTTTTTTTTGCATTAATTGAAGTTGATTTATATGTGTATTTTAAATTTTAAACACTATAAAGTTACATATTTAATGTTTTGTTTTTAAACACAATTAGAAAATAATATATAAATATATACATATTTCAAATGCAACACAGACAACACATTCATTTAAGCCCATTTATGCACATTAGTAACACACCATGTGGCAGAAAGACTAGGACTACAAGAAGCCCCCTTGGCGATATATTTTATGTTAAATTCCTAATGGCCTCTCAATATCTGCAGAATATGCACAAAAGTCCAGGGTCTGAAGCTATAGAAATGAATGGTTATTTATTTGCTAAACGAGAGCCCTATGTTTAATGTTCCTTAGATATAAGGTAGCCAAGGAAAGTCGCATCCAACAGCTCCATACATCATTTATTTTATATACCCTAACTTCTCACAACAGGAAGCTCCTTCTGAAGAGCAATGCGAGAGGCACCAAATCCTATTTTTACTCGAACAAAATTACTTAAACATTCAATGATATGACATTTGTAAAAAGAGACAATTTATTTGACAAACTTTCAGCTTTTCCCGAGTGGAGAAAGTTAGTTTTTTGGCTGCATTAAATCATCAAATGTTGCTACTTTAGATTTATTGTATGATCGATTTACTGTTGCATATTAACATCTTAAAGTTTCTCTTCGGCAGGACGCTAACAGTCAAAGGGGTTATACAGCGGAAATCTTTTTCTTTGAAATCAACTGGTTTCAGACAGTTATATAAATTTTTAATTTGCTTCTATTTAAAAATCTCAAGTCTTCCCATACTTATCAGCTGCTGTATGTCCTGCAGGAAATGTTTTCTTTTCAGTCTGACACAGTGCTCTCTGCTGACATCTCTGACTGAGACAGGAACTGTCCACAGCAGCAAATCCTCAAAGAAAACGTCTCTTGCTCTGGACAGTTCCTGTCTGGGACAGAGGTTGCAGCAGGGAGCACTGTGCAGACTCAAAAGAAAACAACATTCCCTGCAGGACATACAGCAGCTGATAAGTATGGGAGGATTTGAGATTTTTAAATATAAGTAAATTACAAATCTATATAACCTATATAAAAGATAAGTCTGCAGCACTCTTTGTAGTAACTGTATATCGGGTGGCGGCTGTCACACCTGGGTCCACCGGTGTAATATAGATATTCCACAAGAAGGATACGACTGCAGCACTCCAAAATTGATGAAAACAGTGATTTATTGGCTCATGGATACACACAGCAACATTTCAGATCCATCCATAGGATCCTTTCCCAAGCAAGGTACTTTCTATAACCACTTGATTTGAAAGAAAAAGATTTTCGCTGCATAACACCTTAAATAGGATTGTCATGAATTCTGAGACACGTGGCAACAGTAAATTAGGAGTCCACCACTGGAAAAACTATTGGAGTAGTTATATACTAACTAACTACATCCTCTTTTAAATTCCATATAATCATTGCACACAGAGGACATATAATCAATAGGTTGAATAGGCTAGACCCCAGTGGTAAGTGACTTGCTCCAAAGTTACCTCCAGTTCATGGGCTCCTAGAACTTTAGGGCCCACATTCTTATAAATTACTCAAGGTCACCTTGTATTGAATAGTCAATGCAGTTAAAAAAAAAAAAAAAAAAAAAAATATATATATATATATATATATATACACACATCTATCTATCTATCTATCTATCTATCTATCTATCTATCTAGATATATATATGTATATATATTCTAAAGTAAACCAGACAAACATATGTCTTAAAGGGGTATTCCCATCCCAGCTTGTTATCCCCTATCTGGCAGTAGAAAAAATGGATAAGTGTAAGTATATGAGCAACAGGGGCCAAATTCTTAATGACAGATGACTGGGTTACAGCATCTCCATAGGAGCAGGTATTTCTCTTATACAGTGATTGGTACCTACAAAACTGGTCCAAACTGGTTTGTCCTTGTTTGTTGCTTGTTGTTTCTGTTTAAATTAAGATCATTGGGAGCACTGGGGGCTTCTTGGCACCACAGATCACCCTCCAGCCCGCCCGCCACCTCCTTCAGTGACGCCTTTCCTATGTATGCTTATTCAGGCTGGCAGGTCTTTGATGCGCTTCCTGACCGGCCTGATTATGTATACATGAATATACATAGGGAAGGTGTCACTGAAGGAGGTGGCGGGCAGGCTGGGGGGTGATCTGTGGTGCCAAGAAGCCCCCAGTGCTCCCAATGAGCACATTTGCATATTTGATCTCAATTAAACGACATATAAATGTGGGGCTGACAGAAACAACAACCACAGCATCACGATAATCAGGTACACAGCTACAGGGGGATAGTAGCAGGTTTGTCTACATGAGCCTGCTGATAGTTCCCCTTTAATGCATTGAAATACCAAGTGAGCAGTTGGTCTCTCCATTCGTTTAACTTATTACTAGAGATGAGCGAACCTGGAGCATGCTCGAGTCCATCCGAACCCGAACTTTCGGCATTTGATTAGCGGTGGCTGCTGAACTTGGATAAAGCCCTAAGGCTATGTGGAAATCATGGATATAGTCATTGGCTGCATCCATGTTTTCCAGACAACCTTAGAGCTTTATCCAACTTCAGCAGCCCCCGCTAATCAAATGCCGAACGTTCAGGTTCTGATTGTCTCGAGCACGCTCCAGGTTCGCTCATCTCTACTTTTACAATTTAAATTGAAGAGGTTTTAATTGTAGATAAAATCTATACCATCTCAGAGCCGGGGTAGGTTTTTCAGATGCATTGGATTTATAGGGAGGCATGCCCTAACTACTGTCTGCTGGTAAAAGAGTCTGGATATTTTTTCCCTCAATGTTTTACCTGTGTAATGAACTGACAAGCCAGATTCTCTAGAATAATAGCTATTCTATACGGTAGCTCTTAATGAACAATGCATGTTCAATGGATGAAGCACATGATAATGTATTTTATCCATGTAGAAAATTACTGACTAATATAGACAACTATTTTAGCCTGTTCAGTACTTATGAGGAATATTGGGATTAAACCCTTTAGCACAATACACCATCTTGTTTATTGATATTAACCCCTGCCAACACATAATCAGTTGCTATCTCCTTTGTAGACACTAAACTAAGTGTTGTGTAGGTAAGTGACAAATTCACAATTGTAACAACTGGAGTCGTGGATCCACTGTACCACCGCTAGCGATGATGTAAGCCACACCAGGGAGCAGAGTCTAAGGGGCCGCTGGTCACCAGTGGATGCCACAAGGCAGGAGGGACTTGCTGTGACAGACGACCCCCAGGTCAATAACCCTGGCTTGGCTTGCTAGCGGCATCGGGCGAGGTGCAGCTGGAGACATGTAGGCAGGCAGGTACACAGCAGGACTAACGTCTGAAACAACAGGCAACACAGCAGAGAGACGGCAGGGACCATGGGCAGAAATCACGAGCAGGAATCACAGAGAGCTGGGACCACACACTATAGGAAGTATGCAGAGGCTCCACAGGTAGTGTCAGGACCAGTGCAGCTTTATAGGGAGGTGATTGTATGCACGATCAATTGGGGACGCACTGTCTCTTTAAATTAAAGCAGAGCCAGCCTAGGAGACGGGGGAGGAGGAGACATCATAGAGGACTGGAAAAGCCCATGTGCAGCCGGCAGAATGAGCGCTGCCACAGTCAGGAGAGAAAGCACGGCCACGGGAAGAGGTATGTGCCGCAGCCAGGGCTTTTACAACAATTG
The DNA here is from genome assembly GCF_027789765.1 of Dendropsophus ebraccatus. Taxonomy (NCBI): domain Eukaryota; kingdom Metazoa; phylum Chordata; class Amphibia; order Anura; family Hylidae; genus Dendropsophus; species Dendropsophus ebraccatus. The sequence continues at coordinate 57,023,562 of NC_091456.1, read as the reverse complement.
AACCTTTTTCTACCCTAGACTACTACCAGCCTGACACAATGCTCTCTGCTGCCACCTCTGTCCATGACAGGAACTGTCCCAAGCAGGAGAAATTTTGCATGGAGATTTGCTTCTGCTCTGGACAGTTCCTTTCACGGACAGAGGTGGCAGCAAAGAGCATTGTGTCAGATTGGAAAGAAAACACCACTTCCTGCAGGGCATACAGTAGCTGATCAGTACTAGAAGACTTGATAGATACTTGATACTAAATAGAAGTAAATTACACATCCATTTTTATTTAAAAAAAAAAAAAAATTACTAGAATACTCCAGAAAGAAAAGTAATCTGCCTGCACCTTACCACAAAATATCAATTTATACAGATTTATCCGCAGCTACACTGACGCTCTGGTGCAATCTACAGTCTATTACTGCTATTATCCGTGACATGAAAATTCTGTATCACTGGGGTTTTCCATTTAGTCTGTTGATCTACAGGAATACTGTACCCTCAACATGGTCAAAATGACTGAAGAGGGTCATCACCTGCTCTGCACCTGGAACATCCAATCCAAAACACTATTAAAGAAGCCAAACTCACTGAATGGTCTTCGGTGAAATGAGGTGGAGAAGAATTCTTTGGATGCTGAACTGTTAAGGCCCTATTTCACAGAACGATTATCGGCCGTATTCGGCTGATATCAGCCGTTACGGCCTATAATCGTCCCGTGGAATAGAAGGCAGCGATCAGCCGACATCGTTCATGTTGGCTGATCGTTGCAGTCACTTGTCTTTCAAACACGTTGAAAAACAAACTACTGTGATAGCAGCTTTCTGCTGCCGTCGCTCCACTATCCTCTATGGGCTGCCCGGACGATCTAGCGATCACCCAGGCAGCCCCCCCGCAGCTCCCTGCGGCAGGAAAAAAGGAGCGTACAGTTTATTAGGTGCAAAGCGTAAATTCTGCAGTTGCATACCCATTTGCTTTCATTTGCGTACACAGTTGTGTACAGATTGCGTTTGTTTCATTCTAGGGTTATGCACATGCACACAAATTATGAGACGCAAAGCATAAATTACGCAGTTGCGTACTTTTGCAAGTTCGAAAATTATCGTCATAACCATTCTGATCATCGAACAAATTGTTCCTCATCAGCAAACACAAACAATTAGCGTTATGTTCGTACGAACAGACAAACATTTACTAACATGTTCACTTATCACTACTAAAGATCTAACATAAAACTACTCCTTCCATGACTATAGCTACCTCGCTTAACCCCTAGGCGACCCTGGACGTACCCGTACGTCCAGAACCGTCTCCATGTGTTCAGAGCAGGGCTGAACCGCTGCGGTCCCGGGTGCCACTCGTAGCCTGGGCTATCGGACCGTGCCTGCTAATACAGTAATCGGATGCAGCTGTCAAAGTTGACAGCTGCATCCAATTACTTGATGCAGCCATTCCCTGGTGTCTAGGGGGGGGATCGCTTCTCCGGGGCGTTGTCCCGGAGGAGCAATCCACACATCTTACCTTGTCCGGGGTCAGCGCCGTAATGGCGCTGATCCCGGCTTGGCACTCAATTGCTTCTGGCTGCAGCAGCTGGAAGCAATCGATGTGCCTATCTCATCGATCTATGCAGCATAGATCTGTATGAGAGATCAGTGCACTTATACAAAAAGTCCCCCATTAGGGCTTCTAGTATAAGTGTAAGGCTACAAACCCACTTGGCGGGTCTGCAGCGAGTCTCCTTGCTGCGTTTTTGCAGCCAGACTCGCTGCAGATCCCAGCCCTATACTTTCATTAGCAGAGAAATTCGCAGCAGGGATGTACATCCCTGCTGCGATTTTGTCTGCAGCCCTCCCCATTAAACCCCTAGCTGGCGGACATTATACATTACTGGGTCCCCGTTCCTGCTTGCTTCGGGGCTCCCGGTGTCTTCACGGCCCGCCCGGCCAATCAGTGCGCTGCGGCAGGGCAGCGCACTGATTGGCCGGGCGGAACGTGACGGGAGCCGCCGAAGCAAGCAGGAGCCAGGACCTGGTAATGTATATCCTGCCCGCCCCCCCTGCAGCCCCGATCGCCCCTGGCCGCATGATCGTTCCCCGCACCCCCTGGCCGCATGATCGCACCCCCTGGGCGCACGATCGCCCCCCGCAGCCCCCGGCCGCATGATCGCCCCCCGCACCCCCCGGCCGTACGATCGCCCCCCCGCAGCCCCCGGCCGCATGATCGCCCCCCGCACCCCCTGGCCGCACGATCGCCCCCCGCACCCCCCGGCCGCACCGGCTGCGGGGGGGCGATCGTGCGGCCGGGGCTGCGGGGGGCGATCGTGCGGCTGGGGGCTGCGGGGGGGGGCGATCGTGCGGCCGGGGGCTGCGGGGGGCGATCATGCGGCCAGGGGGTGCGGGGGGCGATCGTGCTGCCGGGGGCGATCGGGGCTGCAGGGGGTGGGCAAGATATACATTACCAGGTCCCCGCTCCTGCTTGCTTCGGCGGCTCCCGGCACGTTCTGCCCGGCCAATCAGTGCGCTGCCCTGCCGCAGCGCACTGATTGGCCGGGCGGGCTGTGAAGACACCGGGAGCCCCGAAGCAAGCAGGAACGGGGACCCGGTAATGTATAATGTCCGGCGGCCGGGGGGTTAATGGGGGGGCTGCAGAAAAAATCGCAGCAGGGATGTACATCCCTGCTGCGAGTTTCTCTGCTAATGAAAGTATAGGGCTGGGATCTGCAGCGAGTCTCACTGCAAAAACGCAGCAAGGAGACTCGCTGCAGACCCGCCAAGTGGGTTTGTACCCTAAAAGTACAAATAAAAGTGTTGTTATTAATAAAAAGCCCCCTAACCCTAATAAAAGTTTGAAGCACCCCCCTTTTCCCATGTTATAAATAAAAATAAATAAAGAAATAAACATGTTTGGTATCGCCGCGTGCGTAATTGCCCAAACTATTAATTTATCCCATTCCTGATCTCGCACGGTAAATGGCATAAGTGCAAAACAATCCCAAAGTGCAAAATTGTAATAAAAAGCGATCAAAAAGTCGCATATGTGCAATCAAGGTACCGATAGAAAGAACACATCATGGCGCAAAAAGGGACACCTGACACAGCCCCATAGACCAAAGGATAAAAGCACTATAAGCCTGGGAATGGAGCGATTTTTAGGAACATATATTGGTCAACAATGGTTTGAATTTTTTACAGGCCATCAGATACAATGAAAGTTATACATGTTACATATTGTTGTAATCATAATGACTTGAGGAACATACGTAACAAGTCAGTTTTACCCCAGGGCAAACAGCGTAAAAACGAAAAAAAAAATAAAATTAAAGAAATGCGTTTTTGTTTTTTTTTTGTTTTTTTTTTATTTTACACTTTGAATTTTTTTCTGGTTTCGCAGTGTACTTAATGAAAAAATTCAGCCTGTCATTGCAAAGTACAATTAGTGGCACAAAAAAATAAGGGCACATGTGGGTTTCTACATGAAAAAATGCAAGTGCTATGGCCTTTTAAGCACAAGGAGGAAAAAACGAAAACGCAAAAATTTAAATTGGCCGGGTCCTCTAAGGTCCTTTAAGGAATTGAGAATAGAATTATATAAATAAAAATGTTAAGAAAAACTAAAGCTGTATATAATACTCAGGATAACAAATCCAGAAATTTATTAGCTTCCAGATTAAGAGCTACACATAGTAAGTCCAAGCTCCCATATCTACTACATCCCAACAATAATGTTAAATTATACTCCCAAAGGAAATTGCAGATGGGTTTCAAGAATTCTATTCCTAGCTGTATACTTTGAGGGATAGTGTAGACATGCCAATATCTCTGGAAGATAACATATCTACTTTCCTGTCTAGACTCAATCTACCTACACTCTGTTAAGAGCAATTAGCATCTCTCAATGAGAAATTTACATTATCAGAGGTGCTTTCTGTTATCAAATCTATTCCATCAGATAGGGCATCAGGCCCAGATTATAAACAATTATTATAAATATTTGGGGAGATACTGGCCCCTCATCTAAGGGATTTTTTGTCAACATGTGGTACAAATTGGCCAATTTCTTAGGGAAAACCTACAAGCCATTATTGCAACACTTACCAAGCCAAGAAAAAGCCCAGATTACCCACAAAATATTTGGGCAATTTTACTCCAAAATAACTATATAAAAACTTAGCATAACTTATAGCAGGACATCTTTCCCCTCTAGTTCCCCAGTTGATCAATGCCAACTGGCGGGTTTGTTCCAAGCTGTCAAGCCTCAGACAAAACTAGGTGTCTCTTAAATGTCTTTTCTCATGTGGAGAGGATGAAAACTCCAGAAGGCATCTGATAGGCTTTGCTGGTAGTACATCTTTTTGGTACTCAGAGCCATGGGGTTTCGGGGAGCTATACTTACCGCTACATCTGCTTTGTACTCCACCTCGTCGGCCAAGGTCTTCATTAATGATGCATCTCAAAAACTGCAAACAATTTCTTGGGCGGGGCAAATGGACACAATTAAGATGTTTCTATCGTCTAAATTCTTATGTGTTTAGAACACTGCCTATACAGATTTCAAATACTTTTTTTTTTACGAAAATCCAACACCTAGTAAACAGCTTCATATAGGCTAATAAAAAAAAAAACCTGGTTGGCCACAAAATACCTAGTTAAACACAGATCTGTTGGTGTTATGGGTGTACCAGATCTTAGAAGTTATTATATAGCTTGTATAGTCTGCAATCTGAAGTGGTGGAAGCTACAAATATCCCATGGGTGAACATAGAAAATCATGTGATAACCCCTTCTGATCTGAACCATATAATGCTTATGATGTTGCTTATGCATACGCTTATGCTATGGAAAGATGTGAAACCTGTCTGCTCAGACCTGTTGGTGTTGGCCTTCTATAAAGCATTAGAATACCATATTGACACAAAACCAAGCTCTTCTTTAAGCCTATCTATGTTTTCCTTGTCATTCCCAGAGACCTCCTTACAAGACTTTAACCTTATTGAATGGAAGGATAAAGGCGTTATCTCCACCAAGCAATTGTATGAAATTGATTCCCTACTTTCCTTCCAAGACCTAGGGACAGGTTTGATATTTCAAGTATAGATTTCCATAAATTTTTCAAGTTAGGCACATTATGAACCACAGGACCCCCTTGGACATTTGAGCAGACATGTATATTTTTGTATTCCAATGAAAAGGGTTTGCCATCTATTTACAATAATATGAATGATCTTATGATGGCCTTTTTTATGAATGATATGAATTATATGATGGCCTTTTTATGAATTATATGATGGCCTTTAAAGTGACACAAGGTAGCACAATCCTCAGATGATAAAGGTCACTTTTTACTGGAACAAGCACCATGACGTATGGTATAATATAAGGTATGAAAACTGCAACATTTACCCTTTACACCTGTGTAGAGAAGTCAGAATGCAAAAAGGGGTGACAGTGTCCCTTTAATTCTCACCCTTTCCGCCTATGGGAACATGACCTAAACCAACAGTTCACCAATGACAAGTGCTGCTCAGTCTTCTCAGTATGTTTAAATGCAGTGCACACCTAGCACTCAAAACGTTGCTTTGTTGGTATTGCACCCCAGACAAAAATTAACAAAAATGTATGCAGATGCTTTATATAAATGCTGGCGAGGCTGCGGAGGTAAGGGCATACTCTTACACATACTGTGGCAGTGTTCAGTTATTAAACCATACTGGCAATCTTGCTTTAAGCGATTTATACTGACATTTCTGCCCAAAAAACCACAGAGTACTCTTCTCTTCCTTCATAATACTTTGATACCTCTGCAATACAGGCCTCTGGCTTTTTTGTTTTTTTATTAATGGCAAAATAGTATTAGCTAGGCATGGGAAGTCGAGTACAATCCCCTTAAGAGGGAGAACTTATTGAAGTTATTAACAACTCTTACTACTATGAAAAAAATTATAGCTAATGAAGCATTGAAAACCCAGAATTTTTTAAAACCTTGTGAGGCTTGGAGCACTTCAATTTATTGTATAAACACACAGGGGGAGATTTGTTAAAGGGTGTAAACTGCTCAAAGCAACCAATCACAGCTCCTCTTTCCTTTTACTAGAGCTGAAAGCTGAGCTGTGATTGGTTGCTGTGGGCAGTTTACGTGTTAGGAACCGGACAGCAGGACAAGACAAACAGTGAGCCCTAAGCTCAGCCCCGCCCACTGTCCTCTACCTATTTGCCACAATCCGCCCTAAAATGGCGGCGAGCAACTGGGCGGCAGTCCCTGCGCTGGCTAGGTGGGACACAAGGACAAGACAGACAGACAAAACACAATAACGAATGGTCAACAGTCCGGGTCACAACAAACGGGCAGCAAAAGTACAAAATCACAATCCGAAGGCAAAGTCAATATACAGGCAGTATGGTCAGGGGCAGGCAGCAAACAGGAATGGTCAGAAAAGCAAAGCAGGGTCAGAATCAACAGAGCAAGAATAGAAACACAGAACCAGGCAGAGACAAGCTCAATATCCGGCAAAGATATCCCAGACTGAGGTAGTTATATAGGAGGCCAGGGTTCTGATCCAGAACATAATTGGACCATCCCCCTGAACTCCAAGCACAGACAGCTGAGAACAAAACAGATCCACTGGCAGGAAGACCTGTCAGTCACAGCAGAACCAAAACACAGATTAACCCTGACATGGCCAGACAGAACTCAGCAGGTGAAGTCGGGTGTGTCTCCCAAAGAGAGCAAATAACCAGTGTTCAGACACAGCAAAACAAAACAGAATAAGAGAATATCAGCGCCTTTTCGGCCGTACAGCACGAGCAGAGGGGCGCATAATGCTCCGCAAAGATACAGTCCTGACAGTACCCCCCCTTTTATGAGGGGCCTCAGGACCCTCACAGGACTCAACCTCACTTAGAAGATTGCCATCTGACTCCCATTCATCAGAAGACGAGTCCATGGCATGGAGAACAGGCTTACTGACAGGACGAGCAGAACAACATGTTAAATTCACATCAGATACAGGCAAATCAGGTACAACAGAACTAGAAATATTAATTTCGCCGGAGGGTACCTGTGCACCCAAGTGACCTTCCTGGGAGTCACCTGGACGCCGATGATCTGGGTGCAGGTTTTCTTGCCGCTTGGGCCGCTTGTGGCAGAAACTGATGAAATGGCCACTGTCACCACAGTAGTAACATAGACCATTGTGTCTCCGGTGTTCTCGCCTGGTCTTGGCGTCTAATAGTCCCAGCTGCATGGGCTCGTCCTCAGGAATAGTAGGGGTAACAAGAGGGGTTTTGACAGAATAGGAGACAGATTGTTTAGAAGAGTCAGAGTCTACTTTCTCCCTATGTCTGTCACGGAGCCTGCGGTCTATACGAATAGCCAAATTCATGGCCTGCTTAAGGGTGGAAGGTTCTGGATGCCCTGTCCAGGCATCCTTAATGCCATCAGACAACCCCTGCTTAAACTTGCATCTAAGTGCAGGATCATTCCATCCGGATGGAACACACCACTGGCGGAACTCAGCACAATACTCCTCCACCGGTCGCTTGCCCTGTCTCAAAGTAGTCAACTGCCTCTCAGCTGCTGCTGCCCTGTCAGGGTCATCATAGAGTAACTCCAATGCAGAGAAAAACTGATCCACAGAAGATAACTCAGTGGCATCTGGAGGCAAAGAAAAAGCCCACTCCTGCGGAGGTCCTTGTAAGAGTGACATAATAATGCCTACTCTCTGGCTCTCATCCCCAGAGGACCGGGGACAAAGTCTGAAAAACAACTTACATCCCTCTCTGAAGATTCGAAAGGCCTTTCTTTCGCCTTTGAACCTATCAGGAAGCTGCACTGGAGGTTCTGGGGGAGCAGCAGCAGATAGCATGGCATTTTGGCCCAGGAAAGACTCTACCTGCTGCACCCGTTGCGTAAGGTCCAGAACAAGCTGGTTGAGACTTTGCATTTGCTCAACCAGAGCTTTCATGGGGTCCATAGCAAGGTGGAGAGAGAAAAAAAAAAAAAAAAAAAAAGTATGGCCGGATATTCTGTTTGGAACCGGACAGCAGGACAAGACAAACAGTGAGCCCTAAGCTCAGCCCCGCCCACTGTCCTCTACCTACTTGCCACAATCCGCCCTAAAATGGCGGCGAGCAACTGGGCGGCAGTCCCTGCGCTGGCTAGGTGGGACACAAGGACAAGACAGACAGACAAAACACAATAACGAATGGTCAACAGTCCGGGTCACAACAAACGGGCAGCAAAAGTACAAAATCACAATCCGAAGGCAAAGTCAATATACAGGCAGTATGGTCAGGGGCAGGCAGCAAACAAGAATGGTCAGAAAAGCAAAGCAGGGTCAGAATCAACAGAGCAAGAATAGAAACACAGAACCAGGCAGAGACAAGCTCAATATCCGGCAAAGATATCCCAGACTGAGGTAGTTATATAGGAGGCCAGGGTTCTGATCCAGAACATAATTGGACCATCCCCCTGAACTCCAAGCACAGACAGCTGAGAACAAAACAGATCCACTGGCAGGAAGACCTGTCAGTCACAGCAGAACCAAAACACAGATTAACCCTGACATGGCCAGACAGAACTCAGCAGGTGAAGTCGGGTGTGTCTCCCAAAGAGAGCAAATAACCAGTGTTCAGACACAGCAAAACAAAACAGAATAAGAGAATATCAGCGCCTTTTCGGACGTACAGCACGAGCAGAGGGGCGCATAATGCTCCGCAAAGATACAGTCCTGACATTACGCCAGTCTAAATTTGATAAATCTCCCCCATAGCCTATAATCCAATTTCTCAAGGAGATGTATGACCGTGTGCATATGAATCATTACCTGTATATCTGTAAGGTCTAAAAAGGCCTATAATCTAAATGTACTGTACCTGTAGTGCACCGAATTTGTAGTGCTTTTCTTTCAATGGTTTGTGAGACATACATACAGTTTCCTCTTCTAACCTCCTAGAAGTGCAGTAGTTGTACCTTATGTCATATATTTCCACACGTTTGTTTGTCTTATCCTTACCCAGTTTTTTAAACTGCTTTATTTTATTCTGATAGACTATCTTCAAGCAAAGTGTTTCCTTATGCTGTATATTATCTTTGTCCCTTAAACAAAGGCGCAGTGTCAATTTTGTTGTTAAAAATTCTGAGAAAAACTATTGAAACAGAAGTAAATTACAGATCTATATAACTTTCTATAACCAGTTGATTTGATGAGTACCCCTTTAACCACTTTACTATCGTAGACCAACAGGCATATGGAAATACATCTTAGTATATAAGCTAAGTAAAGGAAAATGTGTTCTTACCTCCAATGACATGTGCATAGTTGTAATGGCTACTTTAATGTCGCCATCAGACAATTCTTTAAATTCTTTAAGTAAGATATCTTCAACACTTGGACCTGTCCACGATATACTTCATTAGTAAATTATTACATAATAATTATAGTTGAATATGTATGTATATATATATATATATATATATATATATATATATATATTGGGACACAGTCAGGGGTTTGTTGCTGGATGGGAGGTATTTTCCTCTCAGCTTGTCTTGCTCTGAGTAATGCAGAGAGCTAGGTTCAAGGACTGGACTGGAGTTATTAAGCCATTCCAGGTTTTTAGGCATTTCCCAACATAGAAAGCTGAGCTGGAAATGAGGGCAGAGAGATGTGGTGTGTGTGCTCAAGTCTGGAGTACACCTATGCGGTCTGTCTAGAAGGACTGGTTGGACTGTGTTCAAGGCAGCTGCTGTTGTAAGGTCTGAACCAACACTTAGAACTTCTGTTACTGCTTTAAAGGCCAAGCTGGAACTGCACTTATGTGTCATGGCAGCATGAAGGTAATGCTGGATTTTTGTTCCATTTGTTTTCATAGTGTGAATAAACACTAAGATTTGAACTGTGAATTGCCTGTTTTCCTCTGTCTGCTACCGCTACCTAGCTATACCTGAGCAACTCCCCTACAATATATAATATATATATATATATATATATATATATATATATATATATATACTGTATATAGTTAAATAATCTTGTGCTTTTATTTACCTGTCATGTGCAACATTTCAATCTCACTTTTTCATTGTGAGATTGAAACATTGCAGGTTATCGAAGCACAAGATTGTTCAACCTTAGGCTATGTTCACACAAAATTTTTCAGCTCCGTTTTAAATGACGTCTGTTATTTGAGTTGTGAACAACTAAAGAAAAACGTCCGCTGTTTGCAAAAACGTCCGAAAATAGTGTTCGCGTTCATTATTTTGACGTCCGCGGTAAAAACGTCCGTTATTCACTGCAATGTGTCCATTGGACGTCCATCTTCCCATTGACTTCAATGCATTGCCATTGCAGTCAGCTAAATATTAAAATCAGACGCCTTTTCTCTATTTTTGACGTTGTGTGAACATAGCCTCACATTGGAGTGCCACTGATCTTCATACTAGAACTTTACTGTAAAAAAACATTTTATAACTAACATGCACATATACCAAATTGGTTGTGCCTGCTTGAGGTGGAAACCATTTTCCTATGGTATCATTTAGGTTTACCAATAATTATTATTATTTTCTTTATTAAGTAACATAGTGAAGCATAACATATCTGCTAATTGTTTGTTTGTTGTAAAGCATAATCAAATGGAAATAACTCTATACTTGCATGATAATTATTCTTTTTGAAGGAAAGCAATCATGTCCTCATCTGCTAATTATTTCTATGTAGATATTTATTTGTATTTGATCTATTAAGTCAATCAAGCAACACTATTTAATTGTTATTCTTGATTTGAAAGACATTTAGTCAGTGAAACAGCAGAAGATGATGAACATGCACAACAAAAAAAGGGCTTAAAGCAATACAAAATAGTGTAAAACTTCAGTTAAACATTAAAATATAAGCACACTGGGCCGCTAATTAGATATGTTCACTTTACTAGATAAACAGAAAAGAACATTGGGTCTAGATGCTAAAAATGTTTTTAAAATGTCCAAAACTGACTAAACCTATGACCACATTTACAGATTTTAGTTTTGTCTTTCGTCTCACTGTAATTCATTTTTTCAGGATTCTATTCTTATAATAACTTACAATTCATTTTAAATGTATACTTCTAATCTTATAGCTGTTAACAAATGAAGACCCTTAATGGGTTCATTATTAGGCCATGTTCACATGGGGTAAGACACCGGTCGTTCTGTGACTGCAGTACCGTCCGGATGATCTTCACTTCTGCTGAATTCGGATGTGAATTCTCCGATGCACACAATGGAGCGTGCGGCTGGAGCCGCACGCTCCATTGTGTGAACTGACATGTCAGTATTTTTGCGGGGCCGCTAGCGATCCTGGCCGGAGTGTATACTATGTGTACACACTCCAGCCAGGATCCCATTCATTGCAATAAAACGTCTGTTGTGTATAAATCACGGCCCTTGTTGCAAATTGCAACAGCAGCTGTGATTTATACACAACATACGTTTTGTGAACATAGCCTTAAAGTGGAACTATCAGCAGGTTAGACAAATCTAACCTGCTGATATGTCCCTATTGCACAGGAGATGCCAAGGAGGAAGGTATGTCTCTAGGTGCCGTTCTGGTGCAGTTAACCATGTGCTCCATGGTCCAGTGACAGCGATAGGAGCAATGCCCCCCCCATAGCGACGATACACCTCAGCCCACCCCTTTCTAATGATAAAAAAAGAGAGCCGGTCAGCTGGAGGTGGGCATGATAGGTGCTATAGGGGCGGGTAGTGCCCCAGTGCTCCTAACGGACCATGGAGCACACTACTAACTGCACCAGAACAGCTCCTGAGGAGGAAGGTAAGAGACATACCTTCCTCCTTGGTGTCTCCTGTGCAACAGGGACTAAATATAATAGAAGCTTTTTCAGCAGCATTATGCATGCTGCCATGCTGCACATATTGTGTAAGAATTAGGGATGGTCCGAACCGAGTTCGGTTCGGGTTCGTACGAACCCGAACTCTCGGTAATGATTCCCGCTGTCTGCCCGCTCCGTGGAGAGGGTGGATACAGCGGGAGGACAGCCTGGAAAACTGGGATGCAGCCATAGCCATAGGCTGTATCCAAGTTTTCCAGGCGGTCCTCCCGTTGTATCCACCCGCTGCACGGAGCGGGCAGACAGCGGGAATCTGATGCCGAGCGTTCGGGTTCATACCAACCCGAACCTCGGCAGTTTCGGACCATCCCCAGTTAGAATTGATTTAAGGAACATGACAAGGAGATCAAGGTATTGACGCGACCTCCAAATCCATGGAGGTCCCACTATACTATGTACAGGACTTGACAAGGATCTGCTACTAATGTTTTGGTGGTAGATACCTTTAAAGGTCTCCTGAAGTGGTTTTTCTGTGTGTTATTTGCCAATCCTAGCCAGACCTAAATCCATGCCACTACTATCCTATGCCACACATCAGTAGCCTCCTAGTGGCATGGATTTAGGTCTGGTTATTATTGGCAAATAACACACTAAAATATCAGAATTTTAAATTTCCTTTCTTTATTGACTCCTTTTAATTGACATTATACAAGTTACTTTCTAGGAGTGGGTTTCTAGATAACAGTTTTTTTTTCCTTCTTTGGCTTTGGCCCATAGGGGTTTCGACTAATATAACTAACAGCTGATATTCTCTACCTACTTCCTTAGGGTGCGTTCACACTTACCGGATCTGCAGCGTATTTTCTGCTGCGGACCCGCAGCGGATCCGCAGCAGATTTCATTTAAATAACTGAACACCACATCAAATCTGCTGCAGATCTGCAGCGGATCCTGTAGGTGTGAACGCAACCTAAGTGGGAATTTTGTGTACAAGGCTTTATACCTATATGGCTATGCTACCACCACGGGCAGTCATTTAACGGCAAACGGTGGCCATCTATTGATAGTGATGGTTGCAAATAATGATCATGACTATTAACATACAACACACATTAACTATACAAATTTACTAAAATGTGATGAAGAATCAGGTAGGAAATGCTGGAGAAAGGTTTTGCTAAGAAATATTGACCATATTGAGATTTACTTCACATAAAGAGAAAACAATTATAAATTATAATTCTAGATTTTCCAACGACAACGAAAAAAAACTAAAAATTGAGGTAAACAGATGAACGCAGCTAGTATGGTAACCTCCATAGGTAGATAAGTAGATATTTTATATGCCACTATATATTAGGAATGTAAAATATAAAAATTAAAAAGACCACACCTTGTGTATGAAGTTTGGTTTCTCGGAGACTACTGATAATCTCCTGTCGTGGTGGTAGCTCTGGAAACCTCTCCTCCAGAATACATACAATTTCTTCCTGTTCCTCAGGGACCTTTTCATGCTCAGCAGACAAACAGCTAAACAGAATGCTTCCTGTAGAAACAGTAAAAATTAAATATGCCAGACCATCCAGACTGATACAAGTGATAAATATATATGCATAATGCTCAACATTGCAAAATAATGTCAATATTGTCAATATTAACAGCATGTTTACCACACAGATATGTTCACACGTTTTTTTTCTTGTCTGTTTATATTTTTTAAAATGACGTCCATCATTTTGAGTCCAAAATAACATCCGTTTTTTTGGAGGATTGGCCACATCAATTGGTACTTTATTCTAGTTTAGGTGGACTAATTGCCTTATGGGTGTGCCTTTAATTGAAAAGTCCATTGAATTTAATAGTAAAAACTGAGAAAGGACGGTGAGAAAAGAAAGTGTGTGTAAATAACTAAAAAATAACGTCCACAGTTCGCAAAAGACGCCCGAAAATAATTGATGTGATCGTTATTTTGACGTCCGCGCAGATAACATCCGTCATTTTATACATTGTGTGCATTGGACGACCGCCATTTCATTGACTTCAATGAATTGCATTGCAGTCAGTTAAATTAAGGCAATAACGAACGTCTTTTTAAATAGAAAGAGTAGACGCCTTTTCTCTTTTTGTTACGTTGTGCGAACATAGCCATACAAAGAACAAGCATCAGTCTACAGTCATGGATGGCTGTATAGAGCCTTTACCAGTCATCACTGCCTAGACTTTTAGCAGCGGTTTAAGGTGATAGCATTTTAGTTTTTATCCCCACCATAAAGGTTATATTTTTACATTGACAAAGCCATGCAAGGAAATTTTTTACGTATATGATGTGGGACTGTGCCATCATTATCAATTAGTTGAACATAATGTTATGTAATAGAATAGATTCTATCACAAGATATTTTCTTCTCCATAACTTATAAATATAAATGCATTTTATCTATTCTGATTGCATATGTTACAATGATACAACATTAAGAAAAGACAATATTCACATTTATGACTCTGTTTTGATCCCCACTGCTCGCTATTGCTTTGGTTACATTGGCCATTCCGAGTGAAAAGAATGCACATAATGGAATTTTGATTATAGCTGTTTCAGATAATGGAAGGATAATGAAAGTTACATATTTCACCATCAAAATTGAATTATATAAACATTTTTTTGACCAGAGAACTCTTAAGTATGCAATCACAGGACAGTGATCCATATTCATTGTCCACTGTAGGGCATGCGTGTCATTATCACCAATGCCACACAGCCCCAGGACACAAAGTTAAAACAACCATCAGAGCTGTTTCAGCCACCCAACCGATGTGCAGATAGCATCACTTAATATTCCTGTCTAGTCCTATAGTACAGCTTGCTCCTGCCTATTTTTACATGTTCATTTTTTAATATTCAATATAATGCTACTCTTTAACAAACTCGTTACTCCCTGCCTCTTTTATGAAGCCTCCTGTGGTCTTTTAAGGGATTGTTAACCAAAGAATAGATCAAGGTCTTTCAGCATGAGGAGACTTAGAAACACTCCATTAAATTTTTCACTGTATCCGGTAATATTGAGAGTAATCACTCACCTCTGAGTAGAGAAGCGAGCTGAGGAGTAAGCAACTCCGGGGCCTCTTCAAGAATCTCTTTTGCTACTAAGACAGAAGATGACTCAAGAAACTCTTGATCACCATTATATTGCTTCTCTGGATTTATGACTTTGATGACTGATGCGGCCAAACTTTCATCCTCACTATGGAGGGAAGAAATAGTCATCTTCAGAAAATGTATTACAAAAAAACACCAAATGGCAAAAAATATTTTTAGTATTGTGAAGATTTCGCTCTAAAATCGTCCCAGAAATTCTGATCTTTCAGTTTTATTAGGTTGATTTTTATCAATAACTGACTTCAAGTAAACAAGACTATAAGAAAATAGGAGATATTTATAGGGGTTGGAAACTTTATAGTAAAATTGCTCAGTATAGAGTATTGGTAACTGTACTCACTGCACTTACTGACAGCAGCTCCCTGTGTACCTCATAGAACTAAAATCCGACACACCACCTCAAGGCTGTGCTGTCCTGGTCTGTGATGAGTCTGTCCATAAGATGGCCGACATGGAGGAGCATGTGACCATGCCCCCCTTATTGTCTTCTATAGGCATATACAGGTTCAGTGGTGGACACTGGGGAGCGGGGCATGGTCACATGCTTTTCCATGTCAGCCATCTTATGGACAGAAACACCACAGAGCAGGACAGCACAGCCTGAAGGAGGGGAGCCTGATTTTACTTCTATGAGGTACACAGGGAGCTGCTGTCAGTATATACATTGAGTACACTTACTAATACTGTACACTGAACTATTTTACTATAAAGTGGCCAACCCCTTCAATAACAGAAATTATACACATCTTCAGTTACCACATGCTACAGATGCCTGGTCTTTTCACAATTAAATGAGGAGCTCCATTGTATATTATGCACTAATATATTTCCAGTTCTTTAAAAAATAACCAAAATAAATATCATGGTCCATGGTTAACACTAGAGATAAGTAAATTTTGAGCACACTTGGGTTCGTCTGAACCTAAGAGTGCGGCATTTGATTACCAGTGGCTGAAGAAGTTGGGTGCTGCCATAGGGAGTCCGAGAAAACATGAATACATCCTATGGCCTATTGCTGGGGATGCTCAGCCATCTGTTATGATAGCCAGGCAGCCAGTCAGTGGCCTTAGGTGTGTGTCTTCAGCTGTATTACTATTTTTTACCTATTACTGGTGATGATCCAGTCCTGACTGTACTCAATTCTTCCTGTTACCTCTGGTTAGCTGGGTGAAGGGGGGCTGTTAATACTCTGGTGCAGCCACAGACTGGCATTGTTAGGCAGGGAGGAGCCCGAAGTCCATTGAATTTCCCAACCTGATGCTGGGTCAAAGGGGTAGTAACTCTCCTTAAGGAGAGACCGTCATAAAGACGCGTGGAGACTTACAGACCATTGCTGCTCCACTAAGAATTCTGGGAAGAAAGAATATGCAAAATTGCTCTCACAGCTCTTGAGCAAAGAGATGTCCTTTCAAGTCAAGTCTCACTTAGTCAAGGAGTCTTAGAACATTGACTGGGGATTTTATGTCAAGCCAACATGTGAGAGCTATTTTGCATATCCTTTCTTTTCAACCCGATGCTGAAAGAAAATAGAGCTCTTCCTAAGAGAAGGCAGAGGCAGTTCATTACCATCCCAGCCTTACCAGATACTGTATACTAGCATTGTCTAAACAGAATAAGCACTGTGTATACAGTTCAGATATGTCCTCCCTGTAATTGGGACTAATATATGAGCTCTGGATAGAGGGGAAACCAGTAATAAAATAAAAAAAATTGTTAAAATACCACTAAACGTCATTTACAGACCTTAAGAGGCATCCAAATGTAACATAGTATAAATAAAAAAAACTCAAAACAAGATAAAACTAAATAAAAAATCACTTTCTTACCCTGTCACCTTATATACATCCCCATATAAAATTATTAGAATTGGAAGGTGGCACAATTTTAGGCTATGTTCACACTACGTAAAAGTACTTTGTACGGTGTGGAACACTGCCTATTCTTCATCGTATACGCTGCGGCCGGGATCCCATGCGGCGCCGCAAAGAACTGACAATTATACTCACCGCATCTCGTGTTGACCCCCATCCGCCATCTTGTGACAATGACGTAGTCTTCGGGAGGCCGGCCGTATCGCTCCAGCCGTCCCTCATGCCGTCCCCCCCTCTGCCGCGTCATCAGCAGCTCAGTCACGATTGGCTGAGCATAACTGTGCTCAACCAATCGCGGCTAAGCACAGTTATGACGCGGCAGAGGGGGGCCGTCATGAGGGACGGATAGAGCAGTTCGGCCGGCCTCCCGAAGACTACATCATTGTCCCAAGATGGCGGATGGGGGTCGACACGAGTATAATGCACCACACTTCCATACATAACATACATTACAAAGTTGTATAACTTTGTAATGTGTGTTATTTTGTGAATAATTGTTTAGCACCGCACTACCCCTTTAATATGCCCCAAATATGCTCTGTCTGAGATTCTTCCAGAAGTTCACATTATGGCATACTAGTAGGATGTTTTCTACAGCTATATAACTGGATCTATAAATCTATGCAGTAATGTTCATTTACATGTTCCATATCTATTTTTATATTAGTCGTAAAACACTGCTAGTCTTTCAAGCGACATAATACCTTGTAAAGGCACTGAAGTTCACAAGTGTCACCGATAACCTGTCTTCATCATTCAGTCTCTGAAGATTAATTTCATCCTTGAAAATGAGATATGACTCAGGAATATCCAGCTCCTCCAATATAAACCGTGTCTCGCTATAGAAGTCGAATTCAAGCCTTGTAACATTTAGAACAGGCAGACAGAGAACGTTGGGTGATGTGATCTAAAGAGATTGATTCAAATGTCAGTGTTTCTATCTATATCAGCCACACAGACTGAAGAAAACATTAATACTAAGCTTTGAAACTGAACTTTGCGTTGTGATAAAAATACTGAAATTGCATTTAGTAATAGATCGATCTTTACACCATCATTGAAATGCCTAGTAAAATATATACACATTTCTTAGCTTTCTTTAAACAGCTTAATTTATAACATAGGGAAAAGATATAGGGTAAAAAATGAATGTGCAATAAAGGATCCATATACAGCCAATGGCTATGTTCACATGACGGGAAAAAGATGTTCGTTCTTTGCCAATGACGGCCGTCTATAATCATCATGAGCAATATAGACGGCCATCATTGGCACATAACTGAAGCCTTTTTGACGGCAATGACAGCCGCAAAATCCCATTTTGTGAACATATCTAATATAGGAAAGTTGTGGAACTGTCATTCATTTTAAGCAAGTGTATGCCACATTCCAGTGTTCACAAGCCATCCTTTTTAAGTAAAGAACGGACGCTGATTCCAATGGAATCAGAGTCCGTTCTTTACTGCAGGGGCCCACTGTGTTCACACAGCGTTAAAATAATGAATGGGCGGTAAAATAATGTACCTGCCTATTTTCGGACATTGTTTAATGAACAGCGCCCAGAAATAATAGCCATTCACACAATGTAAAGTACGGTGGCCACACAATACATTGGCTAATTGATTGGTGGACACACCTGATGGTGCCCGCAAATCAATAGTAAAAAAAAGAATGTTCCTGCAGCCGATACAGAAGTATTGGCTGCAGGAACGTGCTTAATGCAGCCCGGCAGCCAGCAGTTTAACAGCGTGCGTTGTGTAGAAGTATGTTAAACACACTGCGAACATAGCCCTAGTCTATAGGACTGGTTATTTTCACCCAATTACCTAGTTACCTAATTTGGATCACTTTAACAGGGAACCCAAAGCTTCATTTTAAAAGGATTCTCTTGTAGTGACATTGTTCCTATATTGCCTAGTGCCTAAGAGTCTGTAGGTCTAGTCCCTCCTAGTCCAGCCTTTTTCATAGCACCATTCTATATGTGTATTTACCAGCTACTCATGTAATAATCTCTGCTTTTAAATAAAGATTGGTAAAAGTAAAAAAAAAAATCTAATTTTATTATCCAGGAATTCAAGGAGTCTAAGCCCACATTTCAGCCTAGGGCTATGTTCACACGCTGTCAAAATGACAGCCGTTTTTAATGGATCGGCATCATTTAACGACAAATAACGTCTGTTATTCATATAATAACGGCAGTTGTTATAAAATACCAGCCATTATTTATTGGTAGCCATCATTTTGACGGTGTGTGAATACAGCCTAAGGCTTGGTTCAGACTATGTAACTGTGCGGCTGTATTTGCGGCTGTAATTGTGCGGCGGTATTTTTGGTGGTTCATGCTTACGCTGGAAAGTATAGGATATACGGCTGCACAGTGCACACTATGTATGAATCTACGGCCCGATCGTAAACGGACCCGTAAAAAATGAACAAGACCATTGTTTGCGGCTGGACATGCGGCCGAGGATTGACAGGCGGTCCGTACGGAGTACTTCAAAAATAGCCGGCAATGATGCCGAATGCCGATGCCTCTAATAGTTAATATATTAAAATAATAAAACACATTTTCGTTGTAATAAAGTCCCTTTCGTTGGTCAATAATTTAATTCTAACGAATCCATTTTGCAATTAAATATACTGTTAAAATAAATAAATGTATATTTATATATATATATTTATTTTTTGACAGTATATTTAATTGCACAATGATGGATTCGTTAGAATTAAATTATTGAACAACGAAACTGAATTTATTTCATCGAAAATGTGTTTTATTAATTAAATATTAATTAGTACAGGAAGCTCCATAAGCCGTTAATTCATATTGCCGGCAATAGAGTTTTCTGTACTAATCATCACTTTACTTTAATGAAAACATCAAATGTTTCTTCTAATTATGTTATCACAATAGCATTATTAGAAGAAACATTTAGAATTATATGTGCGCTCAGCTGATTGGCTGATTGGCTGAGCGCACATATAAAGAGCCGGTCCGCAGTACAGTGACTTCATTGTGCTGCGGACCAGCGAAGAGGACACATTGGGGTGAGTATACAGCTCTCCCCACCCCCTCCCCAGCACTGCACCCCTCCCAGCAAGGAAGGGGGGTCACTTAACCCCTTCCTTGCTGGGATGGGTGCAGTCTGACATCAGTCTGGCCCCCAAGGGGTTAAGGGGGATGCAATACATCCTCCCTGAACCCCTTGGGGGCCAGACTGTAAGCAGCGATCTGTAAAGATGCTGCATACTGTAAGGTGCACAACACCGCTCACAATGATGGGTGTTGTGCTCCTGTTTGTGTGTTTTTTGTGTGTTTCTCCCTTTTTGTTTTTCAGATATCGGTATCCTGTGGATTACGTCGGATTACGTGGACTATGTCGATGACCAGCGTTTTTTTAATAAAATGGTCAATGAGGGGTGTGGGGGTGTTTTTATTTGAATAAAATTTTTTTTAACTTGTGTCTTGTCTTTATTTCTTTACTTTATAGACTTAGTAGTGGAAGCCATCTAATAGACGGAATCCATTACTAAGTTGGGGCCTAGTGTTAGCCGGTATAAAATGGCTAACACTAACCCCCTATTATTACCCCAGTACCCAATGCCACCAGGGGTACTGGGAAGAGCCGGGTGCCAGTGGTCCCGGAGCGTCAAAATTGGCGCTCCTGGACCGGGTGGCAGCAGGCTGGAAAGATTTAGGCTGGGGAGGGCCTAAACCAATGGCTCTTCCCACCCTGGTGTTACCAGGCTGCTGTCGTTTGGTTTTTAACCCGGCTGGTTATAAAAATAGGGGGGACCCTATGCGTTGTTTTTTTTTTAAATAAATAAAAAATAATTTTAAAAAACCGCATAGGGTCCCCCCTATTTTTATAACCAGCCGGGTTAAAAACCAAACGACAGCAGCCTGGTAACACCAGGGTGGGAAGAGCCATTGGTTTAGGCCCTCCCCAGCCTAAATCTTACCAGCCTGCTGCCACCCGGTCCAGGAGCGCCAATTTTGACGCTCCGGGACCACTGGCACCCGGCTCTTCCCAGTACCCTTGGTGGCATTGGGTACTGGGGTAATAATAGGGGGTTAGTGTTAGCCATTTTATACCGGCTAACACTAGGCCCCAACTTAGTAATGGATTCCGTCTATTAGACGGCTTCCACTACTAAGTCTATAAAGTAAAGAAATAAAGACAAGACACAAGTTAAAAAAATTTTTTATTCAAATAAAAACACCCCCACACCCCTCATTGACCATTTTATAAAAAGAAAAACATTAAAAAAACGCTGGTCATCGACGTAGTCCACGGAATCCGACGTAATTCACAGGATACCGATATCTGAAAAACAAAAAGGGAGAAACACACAAAAAACACAAACAGGAGCACAACACCCATCATTGTGAACGGTGTTGTGCTCCTTACAGTATGCAGCATCTTTACAGATCGCTGCTTACAGTCTGGCCCCCAAGGGGTTAAGGGAGGATGTATTGCATCCCCCTTAACCCCTTGGGGGCCAGACTGATGTCAGACTGCACCCATCCCAGCAAGGAAGGGGTTAACTGACCCCCCCCTTCCTTGCTGGGAGGGGTGCAGTGCTGGGGAGGGGGTGGGGAGAGCTGTATACTTACCCCGATGTGTCCTCTTCGCTGGTCCGCAGTACAATGAAGTCACTGTACTGCGGACCGGCTCTTTATATGTGCGCTCAGCCGATCAGCCAATCAGCTGAGCGCACATATAATTCTAAATGTTTCTTCTAATAATGCTATTGTGATAACATAATTAGAAGAAACATTTGATGTTTTCATTAAAGTAAAGTGATGATTAGTACAGAAAGCTCTTTTGCCGGCAATATGAATTAACGGCTTATGGAGCTTCCTGTACTAATTAATATTTAATTAATAAAACACATTTTCGATGAAATAAATTCAGTTTCGTTGTTCAATAATTTAATTCTAACGAATCCATCATTGTGCAATTAAATATACTGTAAAAAAATAAATATATATAAATATACATTTATTTATATATATATTTATTTTAACAGTATATTTAATTGCAAAATGATGGATTAGTTTAAATTTAATTATTAAACAACGAAAGGGACTTTATTACAAAGAAAATGTGTTTTATTATTTTAATAGATTAACCATGAGAGACATCGGCATTAGTGCAGAGGATCGCAAACCCCGGTAATAGCAATTCATGTAAACTGTTTCCCTGCTTTCCCAGATGCATCCAGAGGTGTTTGCATCACTTTCTTAAGATTTTATTTGTTATTTTTAGTTGAACCAGATTTCAAAGTAAATGACCGTATGTTTTGAGCCGCATGTCTATTTTTTCCCACGGCCGTAGTTTCATCCGCACATTTACAGCCGCATAAAAAATACAGCCGCACAGTTACATAGTGTGAACCTAGCCTTAGGCTGAATTGTGTCCATTTCAAATGCAAAGCAGTCACTTTCATTCTGAATAGTACTGTAGATGTGTAACTCTAATTTACAGATATTATTATTATTATTATTAACTTCAGTATGGGACATATGGCACATTGCTGACACCTAATAACATCCAATACTTACTTTGTCCAAATAGTAAGCATATGCTAATGTAGAAATGATAGAGTCCAAATCGCAGCTTTTATTTCCAATGACGGTATGAACCTTATCTAAATGTTTTCCACGTTCCTGAAAAAAACATTTAAAATCCCATTAGCAATTATGCAAAATATAGAAATAAAGCAGGACTGTGCATTAAGATGGGCCATATAACATGCATATTCATATCTCTGTAAATCTAGCACAGTTTAGGATTAAAGTAGATACCATTGTACGTATCTAAGTAAAAAGATAAAGCAAGTTCAAATTAGATGAATGGTATCTTGATGTTGTACAAATTGTTATTTGAATTTGCTAATATCGCAGCAGAATCTGATGTACAGTATGAATGAGCCATCAGTACCACTGAAGAAGTCACTAGGAGTGACAATACGTGTAGAGTTCAGTCCGGAGTAGCTGACAGGGTCCTGGGTGGTATTGGCTATTATTCATGCAGTTTGTTCTTCTACACTTCCAGTCATATGTATTTCTTTGCACATGTTCTCAGTTACATGTATATTAAAAAAAAAAATTTTGCACAAGTTTTTTGCATGATTGGTTTGGGCATTAGACCGTGGCATTTATACCTTTCAGGACAGGTCAGGGTAACACAGGACAGCCCTGACGCTGTCCCACTCCCACTGTCCCTGTCTACAAATACGAGACAAGCTTGAGACAAGGACAAGGACAAAAAAACACAATGACGGGTGGTTCAGTAAGCTCGGGCCAAACCAGAAGAGGCAGGTACTAGTACAAAGTCATTAGGCAATAAACAGAGTCAATGACGCAAACCTTAGTATAAAAAAAAAATCAGAAGACTAAAATACAGACCAAGTCAGGAGACAAACACATAGTCAGGGACACAAGCCAAAGTCAGGATAGCAAATAACAGGGTAGGAAGCGAGTATAGTCACACTAAGTATATGCTATAGCAGGCATCAGGCATAGTGAGGGACTGAGTCTTAAAGTAAACCAGGTCCCGGTCTCAGAGGTGATTGGGGCAGACAGAAAAGAACTAAGACAAGAGGACATGGCTGTCAATCACCGGCAAGGAGTAAATCATTTAGGTGCTGGTAGAAATCCCTATAGAAAATGCACTTTTTAACCAAAATTCTATCAAGCTGTCCGGGCATGATGGGAATTGTAGTTTTGCAACAGCTGGAGGGCCAAATGTTCCCCATCCCTGTGCTATTTAAACTCAGAACCTGTATGGTAAACTTACAAGTGTCCAATATAATAAGGACTTCCCAGTTCAATTCCCATTGCTTATATTACTTAGGCAACTTTCTAATGGTTAGGCCTTAAAACTAATAATTATATTGACACATTTCCTGTTGCATCAGTTTAACAGTTCATCGGTCCTTTGTGCCAATAAACACAGGATTATGTACAACTTATTTGCACTTGGCTATTATTAATTATCCTGGTGCTTAACAGCCATTGTGTAGAATGAATGAATAAAAATGAATTTCTAAAGTACTTTTGTCCTACAATTATATCACGGATAAAAGCTTGAATAAATAACTACAAACAGAAAGTAATCACAGCATGTATCAAAGTAATTAAAAACAATAAAGCCTACCCAATAATGAATCGTTGCCTTCAGTGTTTGGCAAGGTGAGCTGCATTGTTGACATGTAGATTTGCTCTTTTACCTTATTTACAATTACCTTGATCTTATTAAATGAACAGGTCTATGTCATTATTAATTTCTTTCATGTGATGAAAGGATAAACCATGGAAAATCAAATAGGAGTATAAAATACAGTACTGCCATCCACTATACTGTACATGTTGAAGAAGCATTATATTATGAGAATATAGTAGACTGGGTTCATTCATTTTAATCCGTTTTTCTATTGACTTCCATTATACTCAAAAATAAGGTAAAGTACGTTTTTGTGTACGTGAAAAAAAACGGGTGCATTTTAATCTGTATTTTTATTATGGTAGTCAATAGAAAAATTGATCTAAACGGATGCACACAATTGCATCAGTTTTTCCATCCATTTTTTGCAAAAATGGATGAAAAAAAAAGGATTGCAAAAACTTAGTGTTAACCCAGTTTAATATACAAATTCAGTTTCTTTATTGATAATGTCAATCCAAGAGGTAAAATGTTTACATATATATATATATATATATATATATATATATATATATATATATATATATATATATATATATATATATATGGGTTTTTTTATAGAGAAAAAAAATGGCTGAACAGCATTGTGCTGACTTCAAGTCGAATGGCTTCCAGCCAGTGGGTGTACGTCCCTTGGCAGTCAACCCCCGACTCCACAGGCTAGAAAATTAGGAACAGGCAGACGGCACTCCAGTAGTGTTATTATGTGCAAGTTTATTCACCCGTATACGTACAGCTGTACGTATACGGGTGAATAAACTTGCACATAGTCACACTACTGGAAAGCCGTCTGCCTGTTCCTGTTTTTTGTTTTTTTTTATAGATGCAGCAGTTAGTAGTGAATGATGCTTCTATAGGATTTACAGGGGGGTAGAAACTCCCCATGATCCACCCTGCAATGGTTGACAAAGGGTTGCTGATGGGCTCCTGGTGGTATCACAGGGTCCCAATGGGTCCCAATGGCAGCCATAGCAGATGAAGGTCAGATCATGATCTCGAGCCTGCTATGTACAGAAGCTTATGAGGCCCAGCCACTGGGCAAGTTTCACAGGCTTAATTATAAACTGATGTACTGTACTCTAAAAACATAGTAAATAATAAAAAATAAATAAACTACAAAGTTTGAAAAATGAATAAATAATTGCTCCCTTCACAATAAAGTCCTTTATTGTTACAAAAAAGATGTATTGGGCATCGTTCCATTCAAAATGATCCATACTATGAAACTACAAATGTATTCATCACACAGGGTGAAGCCAGAATTGCTGTTCATGGTCACCTTGCCAAAGTAGAATAAAAATAATCAAAAAAGGTTTCATGTGCTGCAAGAAGGGTACCAATAAAACTATAGCTTGCCCTGCAAAAAAATAAGCCCTGACACAACTCCAGAAAAAGAAAATTAAAAAGTTATGGCTGTCAAAAAATGGCAACCTTAAAAAATGTTTTTTGCTTTATTTTAATTTATTTTATTGTGTGAAGGTAGTAAAATATTTTTTTTAAAAAAGGTATAAATTGGGTGTTTCTGTAATAGTACTGACCCGTAGATTAAAGATAACTTGTCATTTATACTGCACAGTGTACCCCAAAAAGTTACCAATAAAAACTACAGTTTGTACTACATAAAATAACCCCCCTCCCACACACACACCTCCATCAACTAAGAAATAAAAAAGCTATGGTTGTCAGAATATGGTGATGCAAAAACATAGGATTTTTTTACAGGGTAATTGCAAGACTATAATTTATAACATATCCAGAGGATAGATTTTAAGCGATTGATGGGAGTCTGACCTCTTTGACCCCGACCAGTCACAAATATGACACTCTGAATTGTTTACTCTCCCTACTCCTGTTGATGCCAAGGACCACCCTGCAGCCAATTGCAATCCTCAGTGGGAAATGTTAAAATTTATTTTCATCCTCAAGGTTAAAATTGGCCTAGTCTTCAAGGGAGTAATTATTAAATACAACTCCCTTAGTGACAAATTCTGTATATATGCTGTATGTATGGGGTTGGAATTGGCTTCAGTTATTTAGATCCCACTTCCTGTCTAATTTAGAAATAAAGCACTGGCCCTTAATAACAGAAGCTAAAGTCAGCTCCAGTTGGCCCCAGATAGGGATCACCATCTTCACAGTTACAGCTTCTGAGCTTGAACATTTCATTGTGAGAGGAAAGTGGATATATATTTTGCTGTTACTTCATGCTGGAAGATATTATATTAGCAGCAATGAGATTACAGAGTCCTGTACATTCTGAAGCAGGAGGAAAACCTAGAAGTAGCCATAAAAGAGGGAAGCTTTTCCCTCTGTGTGGTCAGTGTACTCAGTGTGCTGTGGCTGCTGCAGGGTGTGTGTGTGTGTGTGTGTGTGTGTGTTTGTGTGTGTGAGAGAGAGACTTATATTAGCTTAAGTGTTCCTTTCCCTAGCAGATCTTTTCAACTTTAGCGAACTAACCCCTTACAAAAGGAGCCCAATATTTCCCTCCATACATGTCTATTACATGTCGAGAGGAACAACAAATGGATACAGGTGTAGTCCATATGCTACATGTTATAAATACCTTAAGACAGACTGGCAGCCACATATGTCTGCCACATCTTTTGAGAGCCACATATTATATTATTGTGGGTCTGCATCTTTTCATTTTCTATTTAAAGGGATTAACCCACATTTTAAACCTACATTTTAAATGCTATTTTACACAAACCATAACAATTTCTCAATTGAAATACTGTAATTTAAATAAAATGTGTTTGGTACTGGTAAGAATAAACTACTTCTTGTCTGCCAATTCTTATTGGCTGGTCTTCCCAATAGGAGGGTCAGGGGGAGGGCCCTTTAAGAAGTATTTTTACTTTTTTTTTTTTTTTTTAAACAGTATTATTAGACACATACATGCATTATATAGTCATCGTAAACTAGGTATATTAATAACTAAAACTAACATTTTCATAAAGAATTGATTTTTTAATTATTCAAAAATAATCACCAAAAGTATGTTTCTTGCACTTTTAAATAGGTTTCAAGTCTCCAATATGGGGTTTGGCATTATACCACCCAAGATGCTAAGCATCTCTTAAATCCTCTTCAATCATTCTTTCATTGTCGTACAAAACCTAGTGCCACCTAAAGTACTGGCTAACATAAGCATATTCAGCATTCTACAGACCATATGCTTGGAAATGTTATTCTGCAGGGAACCAATTAAAATGTGGAGAACTTGGGACTCTAGCATATGGAAAACGACAGCACAACTTGTCTTGTCACCAGAGTGCTATCTCAGTACATCGGTTGGGGAACCATTAGATTTGTATACAAACAAATAGTATTTACAAGGTTGTGTGAATTATTGAGGAGATAGCATATCTTTCCTTACAATGACTATGTTTTTTTGTGCCAAATCCCAAAGGAGGTCAAATTAAAAAAAAAAAACTTAATTGAAAGATAAGCGTCAAGCTGTAAATTGGGATAATCCAAACAAGAAATATCACTCCATTACAGTTAGTCCCAATTATTTACTATTTTCCTTGAAGTTAAGAGCCAAACGCGTTTATATATATATATATATATATATATATATATATATATATATATATATATATATATATATATATATATATACCTTTTGTTTTGTTAAGATATTTTGATCTTTTATCATACAATGTAATTTAAAGTAGTCAAACCAGAACCAAGGTGGATAGAAGGCAATCTCTTTGGAAGATTGCGCAATAGGTCTCACCACAACTGCTCCGGTAACGCAGGATCTGAAGGAACGGAGGCGTCTCGATGTACAGCAACAACTGGAAATTTTATTTATATGCAATGCATTTTGACTCCATACAGTACATACATACACGTCGCATGTAAATAAAACTTCCAGTTGCTGCTGTACATCGAGATCAGTAGTGGATTATAATAGGGGCGTTTCGGGCGGCAGCACGGGGCCCTGAGCTCCTGGGGGGCCCATGACCACCCAAAAAGACTTATACTTTCAGTGGTGTACTGTCTCCTGGCTACAGTTCCGCCATGATTTACAAAAAATCACAGTTTTTTATGGCAATTTTGCACAAATCAGGGCATCATGACATTATTTGTCCTGTACTATGAACGCCAGGCTAGTGCTGCCATAGTTACAGTGGGGTGGGGGGTGAACAGCCCGGAGCCTATGGTAAAGTTAATCCGCCCCTGATCGAGATGCCTCCGTTCCTTCGAACTTTGCATTTGTCACTTTGCATGGTAATAGTTTTTCATTGTGTTTGGTTATTCGAGAGATTCTGAGGTTTTCTCATGACATGCTGTACTTCATTTTGGTAAAATTATGTTCATATGTTTTGTGTTTATTAGGAAAGGAAAGGAAAAGGGTTTGTAAATTATTTCCGTTACAAAAACTCGAGCCTTTCAGTACTTATCAGCTGCTGTATGCTCTGCAGGAAGTGGTGTTCTCTCTATTCTGACACAGTGCTCCTTGCTTCCACCTCTGTCTGTGCCAGGAACTGTCCAAAGCAGAAGATGTTTTCTATAGGAATTTGCTACTGCTCTGGATGGTTACTGACATGGACAAAGGTGGCAGCAGAGAGCACTGTGTCAGACTGGAAAGAATACGCCACTTCCTGCAGAGCATACAGTACTTGATAAGTGCTTGAAGACTTAAATCCCCCCCCCCTTCGGAGTACCCCTTTACGATTTGCAATATGTGGTGTTTCTGTAAACATTACCTTTTAACCTATCTTAATTTTCAAGAAAATTTCCAAACTTTTTTAACCCCTTAGTGGCTGCCAATACGCCTTTTTGCAGTGGTCACTAATGAACCTTATTCCGATCCAAACATCCTATTATAGCAGGATAAGAATAAAATGCTGCAGGTCTCCCGCACCAGGATCCGCTATAACTACTTGGAGTGAAGAAACACGATACTGGGTAATTTAAGCCCTTAGATGCCTAGTCAGATTGTGACTGCAGCATGTAACATATATGGAGGTGTCACTTCCCCCCCATCAGCAGTCCAGCAGCAAGGGATTAACTGCCATAGCCTCCTCCTGTTATGGGGTTAACTGCCACACCTCCCCCTGTTTCCCGAACGCCGATAGGGACAGCGGGGGGAGGCAGGGACAGCATGACATTCCTTGAACATCATGTTTCACATGTTTCAGGAACTACCTGCTCTACATGATGTTCCAGGAACGTCATTTTGCGGCAAGGAGTTAAGATTCAGTTCTGACGAATCCGAACTTTAATGCTGATCTGAACTTTTTAAAAGTTTGCTCGTCTCTAACACTGCTATATGCAGCTTCAAATCTGCAACATCAAATCTGCTACAGATCCTGTATGGACCCTTAGGGTATGTTCACACAACTTTTTTTGGGGCAAAAATATGGCTGTATTTTAATAATTATGGTCAGGCTCTTTATTTATGGACGTAATTGTCAAAATACAGCCATATTTGGGGGCGGAGCCAGCCGCAGCCATGAGCGGACGCGTCTGAGAGAAGCTCCGACCTCACTGCTACATACCAGCTATTATCCTGCCGATATCCTGCAGCCACCTACCCCATTCTCTTGGGCACACATCCCGGCATACCCTGAGCCCACAATGAGCCGCTCTCGCCAATCTACCGCGACCGAAAAGCTGAATTTCTTCGGACGGCAAGGTGGACAACAGGCCCAAAATGGCGCCCGCGCCTCACAGGATCCGGATCCGCCACCTCCGGAGTCCTCAGAGCCCACGCTAGCTCAGGTGTCCGCCCAGCTGCTGGATGCCATACAGGCTTCTACCGTATCCCTGACCGGTAAAATAGACGAGGTCAAACTCGATGTTGGCCTCCTCAGACAAGATCTCCACAAACTGCGTGACCGTGTTAGGGAGAGTGAACACAGAATCTCGCAGCTGGAGGACGCGGCAGCCCCGCTTCCTCGTAAACTGACTGACCTGGAGAAAGCAGCCACCTCATGGGCACAACGGGCGGACGACTTGGAGAATCGGCTCCGGCGGAACAATGTCCGCGTCCTGGGACTACCAGAACGATCTGAAGGTGAGGACCCTTGTGCCTTTATGGAGCGCTGGATAAGAGATCAGTTTCCCAGTGCAGAGTTTTCGGGAGCGTTTGCCATTGAGAGAGCGCACCGCGTCCCGGCCAGGCCTCCTCCGCCGGGTGCCATGCCACGTCCCTTCCTGGCAAGATTCTTAAGCAGCCGTGATAGAGATGCGGTGCTACGGGCCGCCCGACGTAAAGGGAAGCTCTCCTTCCAGAATGCCAATATTATGATTTTTCCAGACTTTTCGGCATCCCTCCAGAAAACCCGGGCTTCCTATACCTCTGTTAAGGCCCGGCTTCGTGAACATCAGATTGCCTACTCTATGTCCTACCCAGCCCGCCTTCGGGTCATCCATGAGGGCAAGACCCATTTCTTCAACTCCGTAGCCGAAGCCGAAGACTGGATCAATACCTTGGACAGACCATCTCGTCGCTGACAGCCTACAGACATATGGTAACTTGGGAGGGAGAATGGCCTCCCCTACTGATGATATGCCACCGTGACCTGGACTGCTGTCACTAGATACAGGGCACTATGACTAATTCTTACCTTCCACCACTATGTGCCTATTTACACATGTACAGGTCCCCCTGCTCTGATGCCCGACGATTCTGACAACCTCTTTCCCTTTCCCCCTTTTCCCCCTCCCCCCCCTTCCCCCCCCCTCCCTTTCCCTTCCCCCCCTCCCCCTCCCTTTTTCCCCCTCCCCCCTCCCCCTTTTTCTTTCTTTCCCTGACCCTTCCTCATACAGTTTACTACTCTGTTCCCTTTTCTCCTTCACCCCTACCCCCCCACCTCTACCCCTTCCCTCCTCCTAATTGCCCTGATGAAGGGTCTCTATTGTGTACTTTTGCTGTTCACTTCCTCATTGAAGCTGTCCCGGCGTACACCAAACAGAGATTCCGCTGGAGGGCCCCGCTACGCCTCTTGTAGACTTCTATAGAACTGTCAACCCTCCTGTGTATACGCCGGGTGGTCATTGGAGGCCCACAGCATCAAGGACGGCGAGTTGCATTAATCTTTTACGCCCTCCCCCCCCCCCCCCTTTTTTTATTTTAATTTTCAGAAATGTTATATATATGTTGATGTGTGGTTTACATATACCCTCTATTTAGCAGTGCAGGACTGTAGCCTGCGCAGAAGTCACCGGATCGCAGACTACCCCCCGTGAATTTTCTTGTTTACTACTAAGTTTAGTTGAGAATAGGACCCCTTGGTCCTATAGTGTGATTTTTGATTTCTCTTTCCTTTTCTCTTTTTTCTTTTTATTTTTCCCTTCTCCGACCCCCCCCCCCCCCCCCCTCTTTCCCCCCCCCCCCTTCTTTTTTCTGTTTTTTCTTTTCTCGGAAGCAGCACACAAGGTTTTCTATTGTCTGATATGTCACTTAGAGTATTGTCACTAAATGTTAGAGGTCTGGGAACCCCGCAAAAGCGGGCCATGGTCTTCACCTTTATACAACAACTACATCCACATGTAATATGTCTCCAGGAAACGCACCTCCATTCCTCCACACTCAGATGTCTGTCCAAGAACTGGGTCCAATGGTCCCTACATTCCACCCACACTACCTATTCTCGAGGAGTATCCCTACTAATACATAAATCCCTCAGATGGGAACCAGGCACTACTTACCGAGACCCTGAGGGAAGAGGAGTCTTTGTGCAGGCCTGGATTGAATCAGTGCCCATAGTCATCATAGGTCTATACCTGCCCCCCCCTGCATCATTGACCATTGTCCATGAGGCAGCCAAATTTGCGGCCATACACCCCCAGGCCATGGTGCTCTGTGTAGGAGACCTCAATATGACCATGCACCCCCATATGGATAGGTTTACAGGGAATGCACCGCCATCCTTTGACACCTCCCACAGCAATCTTAGTCTGTTGATGACGGAATTGGGATGGACAGACATGTGGAGGCTGCTTTACCCCACCACACGAGAATATACCTGTCACACTCCTGGTCGCCAGGCACTGTCACGTATTGATTATATGTTTGGCAGCGCTAAGCTATGCACAGCCCTGTCTTCTATCTCTCATTTACAAAGAGCAATTTCTGATCATTCTCCTATCCTTGCAGAATTTTGTCTCCAGCAGCCGTCCGTTAATAGAGGACCCCGTCGGATACATCCATTCTGGTTGACGCTTTTCGCAGACAGCGATAGAGTCCCTGACCAGTTACGTGAGTTTTTACTCCACAACCGAATAGAACCATCTCATGGGGCATACTGGGACTCCCTTAAGGCCTATTGGAGAGGGTGTATCCAGTCCTCCATTTCCTTTGTCAAAAGGGAATCGGCCAGGCAAGAGGAGGGATTGGCTACTGCCTGTAAGTCCCTAGAGGCAAGATACATTTCTGACCCCACTGACTCGCATAGAACAGACTGGCTACGGGCAGGTAGGGACTATCTACTCTTCCTTCAAGAGAAGAGTAAACGCAAACTTTTCTTCAACACACAAAAAAGCTTTGAATTTGGCAACCAATCGAGTGCTCTCTTGGCACAACTGATTCACTTAAACACTGCATCTCCAGCAATATTGAAGATTGAGACGGAGAGAGGGGACGTATTGACCACTAGTCCAGACATCCTACAACGATTCTATGAATATTACCAGGATCTCTACCAATCTAAGCTAGAACGGACCGAGGAAGAGATAGCTGCCTATCTAGACCCAATTGATTTACCCACTCTAACGGATAATGACCTCCTTCTTATGGAAGCTCCATTATCCATTGAGGAATTAGAAACCGCAGTTGGCGACTCCTCTAGGGGGAAAGCGCCTGGCCCGGATGGGCTGCCCTTGGAGGCTATTATACAATACCAAGATATACTACTTCCTCAATTACTCCGTGTTTACCATAAATCCTTTGAGTCACAGACTCTTCCGGACTCATTCTATTCTGCAAATATCGTACTTATCCTAAAACCTAACAAAAACCCGAAAGAATGCGGATCATACCGACCGATCTCGTTGCTCAACATAGACTACAAACTGTTGACCAAAATGCTGGCTAATCGCCTCAATAGAATTATCCCCACTCTTATCCACGGAGATCAATCTGGGTTCGTCCCAGGTCGCAGTACCTCGGACAACATCAGACGGGCACAGATTGCTCTCCAAAGAGGTGTTGCGCAGAAACAAGACTGGGCTCTGGCGGCATTAGACACCGCTAAAGCCTTTGACTCTCTGGAATGGGCCTTTCTTTTAGCGGTCCTACAGAAGTTTAAATTCGGACCTAATTTCATTACTTGGATCCGTCTCCTTTACCACTCCCCAAAGGCAGCTATCTCCCTCAATGGTCTACTGTCTCCCTCCTTTGGATTGGAACGAGGCACCAGACAAGGATGTCCCCTCTCTCCCCTCCTTTTCATTCTGGCAATGGAGCCCCTCGCAGTATTGCTACGCAGCGACCCTATTTATAGAGGAGTACCCTACTCCACTGGCGAGGATCGTCTAGGCCTCTACGCCGACGACCTTCTCCTCTTTCTGTCGGAGGTTGATGTCTCTCTGCCTAGAGCCATAGCGATTATAGACATGTTTGGCACCTATACAGGCCTATGTATGAACTGGTCCAAATCATTCCTATTATACACCCATGAGGACAGATTGCATTCCCTGGGCTCCAGTGTTAGTGGCCTTCTTGTAGTGGACAATTGCCGCTACCTTGGCGTGCAGCTCAGTGCTAGCCCCACCGCCATCCTCTCCCTGAATGTAGATCCCCTTGTCGCCCTATTCAGGGATAAATTCAGGGTCTGGGGATCTCTACCGTTGTCTGTGGCTGGCCGCATCAATTTAATCAAGATGGTGGTCCTCCCCAAGTGCCTATATGTACTCCAGCACGTTTTTGTCCCAGTTCCTAAATCTTTTTTCCAACTCATAAATTCTTCCATTATCTCCTTCATATGGGGGTCCTCCCGCTCTAAGCTGCAATTGGCCAAATTACAACGTCCTAAAGACATGGCCGGATTTGCACTTCCGGACTTATATCTTTACTATTTGGCTGGACAGTTGAAATATATGGGTGACTGGACATTGGCTGTCCCTCCCTTGGCGTCCGAACAACATCTTCTGGATGTGACTCCTCTTCCCTCCCTCTGGTCAATCCTGACAGCCCCCTCAGTACCCACACGATATCTAATGCCCATACACAAGGTGTCTAGACAAACTTGGCAGGCTGTATCCAAGATAACAAAATTTAATGAGGTCCCGGAAGAAACTCCCCTGTGGCACACTACGTACCATACCCACCTACTATCTTTGCCAGATGCACGATACTGGGCGAGTATGGGAGTCCTTTATCTCTCTAATGTATATAAAGACAACACAGTAGTTTCTTTTGATACACTAAAATCTAACCATGATATCCCTAATACCAACTTCTACAAATTCCTACAACTCCGTCACGCTCTCCAAGCTCAATTTCCTATCCCCGCAACTTCCATCTCTTCCTACCCTCTCATCGGTATACTACGTACTCAAGGGCCCAGAGGTCTAATTTCCACATTGTACTCCTACCTGATTAGGGCCAAGGCAACACACACTCCGGTACCAGGTTTAGAAAAATGGAAAACGCTGATACCTGCTATGTCTCAAGAGGCATATGAGGAAATATTGGAATCCCACCTCTA
Source organism: Dendropsophus ebraccatus (assembly GCF_027789765.1). Taxonomy (NCBI): domain Eukaryota; kingdom Metazoa; phylum Chordata; class Amphibia; order Anura; family Hylidae; genus Dendropsophus; species Dendropsophus ebraccatus. Next base: position 56,988,819 of record NC_091456.1, on the reverse strand, counting down.
TGTATCACCGTCCATTAACAATAAGCTTATACAACTGTATTTCCTACACCAATGCTACCTGACCCCGGTTAGGCTTTACCGAATGGGACGGATACCAGCCCCTACTTGCCCTAAATGTCTAGCGGAACCAGCTGATTTCTGGCATATGGTGTGGGTATGCCCCAGGATAGTCCAGTTTTGGAATGATGTCATACATGTCTTATCTACTGTGTGTGATACTCAGATACCGTTTGACCCCACTGTGTGCCTCTTTGGCCTGTTAGATGAGGAGATATGGAGTCACCATCTTCGTATCTTTCTTAGAGAGACATTATTTCTGGCCAGGAAGGCTATTGCCCTACGCTGGATTGACAGACGACCACCTGACAAGTCGCAATGGATATCCTTGACAAATGTGGTAGTTTCATTTGAACGCTGTATATTTATACACAGAAAATGTCCCGCTAAATTTCATAAAATTTGGGACAGATGTAATTTCATAAAAAATGGGACAGGTGTAATTCCCCCCTAACCACAATTACCCCGGAGGACTTACCAGCCCCCTGATTTGCTGCGAATAAATGGTGACTTCATGTACTCCTTTTTCTCCCTAATTGTGCTGTTTCCGACCTGTTCCACTTGTTTGAGCAGTTTAGGTTACGCTGCTCCTGGTTAAATTGTTTACTGTAAGTGATATTTCTGATTTCTTTGTAACAAGTGTAGGATCACTATATATGTGTTTCTCTATGCTATTGTAACCCTCTTGATCTTACTCTGTATTATACTCTACACTCTAATAAAACTGAGTTTAAAAAAAAAATACAGCCATATTTTTGCCTTTAAAAAGCTTTTCAGCTCTGTAGTCTTTTATCTACCAGTACACCCAGGTCCTTCTCTCCTGTGACTCTCCCAGTTTAACTCCGTCTAGGACATATGATCCATTTAGGTTATTAGTAGCCAAATGCATAACTATTAGTACCTAGAGGCATATTTACATTAAACCTCATTTGCCAAGTGGATGCCCAAACACTGGATTAGTACCTAGAGGCATATTCACATTAAACCTCATTTGCCAAGTGGATGCCCAAAAACAAGTCAGTCTTAGACTATGTTCCCACAAGATTTTTTTCTTTTCCATTAATAATTTAAAAAATTATGTCCATTATTTTGAGGATTGGCCGTCCTTCAGTGCAATAATAGCTGCTGGTACATTATTCTAGTTCAGGTGGACTAACTGCCCTTTGGTTATGTCCATAATTAAAAAGTTCATTGAATTTAATAGTAAAAACGGAAAAAGAATGCTGAAAAACGAAAAACTGTATATGAACAACTAAAAAATAACATCCACTGTTTGCAAAAGATGTCCATTATTTAATACACTGTGTGCACTGGACGTACAATATTCCATTAACTTCAATGCATTGTATTGCAGTCAGTTAAATTGCTGCCCTTTTAAATAGGTACGCCATATCCACAGCGTCTCTCCCCCCCCAATCCAGACTTTTACTTACCTCTTTACAAAAACATATTGGTTGGTTTGACAACTTCTGTCCTTAGTATAACCAAGCTGGTTATTACTAATAATACTGTAACCTCCTACATATCCCTGAGTGCAATTCCACAATAGATGTTAAGCTTACTGGTCTGCAGTTACCTGGGGAAATACTAGATCTGCACCACATTTGACTGGCATACCGCCACCCCACAAGGGTGCAGAAATTACAGAATTTTAAGTTTGTTTTTTTTAAGATTTCTTGGGTGTACTCCATCAGGTCCTGGAGCTTTTTTTTTTTTACGATAAACTTATTTAATTTATCTTGGACCATAACTACACTAAACCAGTTCAGTGCAATATATGACAAATTACCAGCAGTGACCCCCGTCTACCCAAGCTCCTACTTCTATTATATATAAAGAATAGAGATGAGCGAACCGGGTTCGGGTTCGAGTATTTGATTAGCTGGGGCTGCTGAACTTGGATAAAGCTCTAAGGTTGTCTGGAAAACATGGATACAGCCAATGACTATATCCATGTTTTCCACATAGTCTTAGGGCTTTATCCAACTTCAGCAGCCACCGCTAATCAAATGCCGAAAGTTCGGTTTCGGATCGACTCGAGCATGCTCGAGATTCGCTCATCTCTAATAAAGAACTAAAGAACCCATGCAGTAATTCTGTCCTCTCTTGATCCCCAGAGATCAACTCCCTATCCCCATTATTAAGGGGTCCTACATGCTCAGTTTTTTTCATATTTATACATAAAAAAAAAAAGAATTTGTTTTGTTTTCTTTGGATTCTTGCCATTCATTATGAATTTTTACTGCCATTATTACCTTTTTACAGATTTATTGGGGCTCTTGTTCATTTTTAACCCCTTCAAGACCAAGCCTATTTGCACCTTAATGACCAGGCTCATTTTTCAAAATCTGACCTGTCTCACTTTATGCGCTTATAGCTCAGTGATGCTTTAACGTATGCTAGCGATTCTGAGATTGTTTTTTCGTCACATATGGCACTTAATATTAGTGGCAAAATTTGGTCACTACTTTGTGTGGTTTTTGTGAAAAACATCAAAATATCATGAAACATGAACATTGAAATTCTCTGCTTCTAAAAAAAGAAAGTCGTATCAAATAAATTAGTTACTAATTCACATTACCGATATGTTCTCTTTATTCTGGCTTCATTTCATAAACATTTTACTTTTTTAGGGTCTTACAGGACTTAGAAATGTATCAGCAAATTACCACATTTTTTAAGTTGATTTAGGAGGTTTGTATACTGGAAACCCCCATAAGTGACCACATTTTGGAAACTGCACACCTTAAAGAATTAATCTAGGGGTATAATGAGCATTTATCCCTTCAGGGGCTGGAGGAAAGTATTCACCATTAGGCCGTAAAAAAATTAAAAATTTTAATTTTCCAATAATATATACGTTTAGATTAAAGTTTCTCATTTTCAAAAGGAACATGAGAGAAAAAGCATGCCAAAATTTGTAACGCAGGTTCTCCTGAGTAGAACGGTACACCATATGTGGGCATAAACCACTGTAAGGCACACAGCAGGGCTCAGAAGGAAGGGAGCGCCAATTAGCTTTTCCATTGCAGATTTTGCTGAAGAAGTTTCGAGCGCCAGGTGCTTTTGCAGAGCCCCTGTAGTGTCAGCAGAGAGAAAAAAATCCATAAGTCACCCCATTTTGGAAAGAACACTCCTCAAAGAATTCATCTTGGGGTAGGATGAGCATTTTGACCCCACATGTGTTAGAGGAAAGTATTTAAAATTAGACAGTAAAAATGAAAAACTCAAATTTTTCCACTAATATGTTCGTTTAGTTTGAAATTCTCAATTTCACAAGGAACAAGAGAAAAAAAAAGTACCCCAAAATTTGTAACGCAGGTTCTCCTGAGTAAAAAGGTCCCTCATTTGTGGGCATAAACCACTGCATAGGCACACAGCGAGGCTCAGAAGGAAAGGAGCGCCAATTAGCTTTTTCAATGCAGATTTTGCTGAAGAAGTTTCTGAGCGCCAGGTGCATTTGCAGGGTCCCTGTAGTGCCAGCAGAGTAAAATCTCGCCATAAGTCACCCCATTTTGGAAAGTGCACCCCTCAAGGAATTCATTTTGGGGTGTGGTGAGCATTTTGACCCCACAGGTATTAGAGGAAAGTATTCAAAAGTAGACAGTAAAAATGAAAAACTCGAATTTTTCCAATAATATGTTCCTTTAGTTTGAAATTTCTCAATTTCATGAGGAACAGGAGAGAAAATTCACCCCAAAATCTGTAACGCAGGTTCTCCTGAGTAGAACGGTCCCCCATTTGTGGGTATAAACCACTGTATGGGCACACAGCCGGGCTCAGAAGGGAAGGAGCGCCAATTAGCATTTTCCGTGCAGATTTTTCTGAAGAAGTTTCTGAGCACCAGGTGCGTTTGCAGTGCCCCTGTAGTTTCAGCAGAATATAATCCCCCCAAAAGTCACCCCATTTTGGAAAGTACACCCCTCAAAGAATTCATCTTTGGGTAGCATGAGCATTTTGATCCCACAGGTATTAGAGGAAAGTATTCAAAATTGGCCAGTAAAAATGAAACTCAAATTTTTCCAATAATATGTTGGTTTAGTTTGAAATTTTGAAATTTCACAATGAACAGGAGAAAAAATGTACCCCAAAATCTGTAACGCAGGTTCTCCTGAGTACAACGGTACCCCATATGTGGGCATAAACCACTGTATGGGCACACAGCGGGGCTCAGAAGGGAAGGAGTGACAATTTGCCGGAGCAAAATGGCAGCTAGTAATAGTTATTAGAATAGTGCAGTTACTAAAATAAAATAAAAAAATGAGATTACAGGTAATGCGGGTGGTAACGGACAGTCTGGGGTGGTTGCGGGTAATCTGGAGGTGGTTACGGTCAACATGGGGTGGTCACGAGCAACCTGCTGTGGTTACGGCAACCTGGGGTAGTTACAGGCAACCTGGGGTGGTTAGAGGCAACCTGGGGTGGATACGGACAACCTGCTGTGGTTACAATCTAGGGTGGTTACAGGCAACCAGCTGTGGTTACGGGAAACATGGGGTGTTACGGACAATCTGGGGTGGTTACGGATAAACTTAAGTCCTTATAGGTAATCTGAGGTGGGTACCTGTAATCTGGAGTGGTTACGGGCAATCTGGAGGGGGTCATTGGCAATTTGGGGTGGATAGAGGCAAGGTGCGGTTGTCAGTGGCAAAGTGCGGTGGTCAGAGGCGAAATGCGGTGGTCAGAGGCAACCTGCAGTGGTTGCGTGCAATCTGGGGGGTTACATGTAATCTGACATGATTGCGGGCAAGCTGGGGTGGTTATGCACAACCTGCGGTGGTTACGGGCAACCTGGGGGGTTACAGACAATCTAGGATTGTTAAGGATAAACTGAAGTGCTTATAGGTAATCTGGGGTGGGTACATGTAATTTGGGGTGGTTACAGGCAATCTGGGGTGATTACTGACAATCTGGAGGGGGTCACTGGCAACCTGGGGCGGTTACGGGCAACCTGCAGTGGTTACGGGTAATCTGGGGGGGTTAGGGGCAATTTGGGAGTAAACTGCAATTATTACTATAATAAAAAGTGTGTGTTTTATTTTTTTGTATGTTTGTCACTTTTTGTACTTTATACATTCATTTTCACTGTATTACTATGATTATTGTGATATTTTCTATCACAGTATTCATAGTATAGTGACAGAGACAAAATTGGAGGAAGGACCTCCCAGGATCAGGTGAGTATATGGGGAAGGGGGGTGACTGGGGGACGGGAGGGTGACTGGGGGGGTAGGGGGCGACTTGGGGGGGACGGACACATCACTTTTTATCCCCTGTCACCAATCATTTATGATGACAGGGGATAAAAAGTGTCGGCAGCACATGACACAAGTGATCAGCGGTATATAGTATATACTGCTGATTGCCTGTACCGGGACCCCACAGGGGGGGTCCCCGATCACTGCCCCATGCTCTCCGCTACCTCCCGTGGTGGAGAGCATGGAGTTTTCATTCATTTTTACTGTTAGATCACTGTGAACAGACATTAGTCTGTTCACAGTGATGGCGGCGGCCATCTTGGATCTGATGGCCGCCGCGGGAAGGGGGGGTTAGTTACCGAGGCACTAGGGGGGCTGATCTGGGGTCTGATTTTACTTATTTCACCAGAGGCGTCGGCCCATTAGTGACCGCCGTATCGGCGGTCACTAAGGGGTTAATGAGGGTCGGCTGCGGGACCGCAGCGGACCCTCATTACCTCCGGTGCTGCATTCAGATGAGAGTGGGATCGCTATCCCTGCAGCGATCCCGCTCTCATCATAAAGCCCCGTCAAAGCAAAACGTATATATACATTTTTACTGCACGGGGTATGTGCAATAGGAACGTGTATATACAGATTGCTAACGCGAAGGGGTTAAAAGCAAAGGCTGACCCCTCCAATTTTTTATGCCTTTTTTCCATGTATAACCTTTTTAACATTACGTGTAAGCCATGTTAGATTTAAATCATTTATATTTGTTACCTGTAAGAATAAAATTAGCAATGTAGTTATTAAGTGTTGATTAAAAGATATTCCATTTCATATCTGTAGCAGTATATGACAACAGCTGGTCCCAGCCTATGGTGTGGCATTCAGTCCTTAACCCAGGGAAATTGGCCCATTAAAATTAAAGTTTTTTCCAGCATGCCATTCACTTTAAGCCAAATGTAACCATATTGTGGTCACTGTTACAAAGGTTTTCAAGGAACGATAGATTCCCAATTAAGGCTATGTTTCCACACAGTATTTTTGCTCAGTATTTTGCTACCAAAACATCAGTTCCTTTAAAATAACAGCAATTATTTGCCATTAAATGACGGCATAGCCTTTTTGTGTTTCAATCCACTCCGGGTTTTGGTTGCAAAATACTGACCAAAATATTGAGTAAAAATACTGTTTGGGAACATAGCCTAAGGCCATGCTCAGACCTTGTAAAGACCGGCCTTTCCATGATCCGGCTGGGTCACGGAATTGCCGGTCTAAGAAAAGAAAAGATAAGATAAGATGATTTTTAGCGCCACTTAGTTCTGATGCATGCGTATCCATGCGCACCCGCATCAGAACTCTCCACTGCACACTATGGAGCGTACAGCCGGAGCCGCTCGCTCCATAGTGTGCACTGACAGGGTTTTCTGCGGCCGCTATTCAATGAATGTGTATACACTCAGGCCGGGATTCCATAGGCGGCAATAGCACGCATATTTTTGGCATTAATCATGGCCGTAGTTTTACGAAAATATACGTAGTGTGAACATAGCCTAACTCTGTATTGTTAGAAAAGAAGTCCAGATCCAACAAAGGGTCACCCCACAAACTGATCCATAAAATTGTCCAGCAATAAATTAAGAAATCAGTCTCCCCTTTTTTAGCTGAACCATGACTCCAATCTACACACAAATTTAAATGAGTGGTTCCCTCAGAGCATTACCATCTACTAGTTTAAGTGAAAATTAAAGGGGTCATCTTGGCAAAATGAAAAATTCTAGATAGCTTGAGGTGATGTGAACATAATTTTAAAAAATTACACATTCTTCCTGGTGCTTCACTGGTCTTCTCTATCTTCCTCTTCCTGTGATGTCACATAACCAAAGGAGCTGCAACGTCAGCCAATAAGGGACGAAGACAGGACATTGCTGTGGCCACTGATAGGCCAAGTGGACTATGGCAACACTTTCTCAGCAAAGTTGCCCTCAAATGAAATGTCCAATAAAAAAGTCTAGTGTGTTATAAGCGATAGATAAGGCTGACCACCATTTACTGTGGGTAACTGGTGAGGGTAACTGGTATATTTCGCTTACCACCAGCACCCCCCCCCCCCCACCCCCAAAAATTCCTTTTTTATTTTTCCCCCGACAATGCCTTTAAGGAAAAGACACATTTTCCTGACAAATACTTCCAAACCATGAACATGTATCACAAACTCGTACCTGTTACTGTCATACTGCTACTATATAGTCATAGATATCAGTTCAATACAATCACTCCAAGACCTGATAAGTATCAAATCATCAAATAGAGTGACTTCTGCTCTGATTGGCTCCTTAGTCCTTATTTCCTTATTCCATCTGCCCAAGGCTTTTTTCATATAATCCTCCAGAATTTGCAGTCCAGACATTTGTCTCAATTCTTATTCAGAAACCTCACCTCTATAATCACCCAGACAGTAATAATGACCCAGTTGATATTATTGCCCCCTATTGTGCAGCACACAGTAATAGTACTGCTCTTTGAGCCCCCTTTAGATCCCATAAATAATAGTGCACCCATGTTCCTCTTGGTACCCCACAGTAATAGTTTCCCTTGTGCCCCCTTCAGTATCAATACCCCTTGTGTGACCATTCCCTTTTATGTCCCCCCCCAGACAGCAGTATTTTCCATTGTGCTCCTAGAGGAGTAATTTCCCCCATTTAATAACAGGGAAATAATTTTAATAACACCACTATACAGTTCTGTTAAAAAATTAAAAATGGGCATTTTCAATGGAGGCCTAGTACATCCAATAATGAATTTACTTTCCTGCATCTTAACAATTATGTTAGCAGGACTGGTATGTATCACATTTCTATTTCTTCAGAGAGCTGGTATCTGCATCTGCTGCATAGAAAAAAGGCAGTGAAATTTGGAAAAAGAGAAAAGCAGTAGATGAATTATTTATCAGAACTCTAAATTGCTGCTTCAGAGTACAATATTGACAAATGCTTGGTGCCTGTAAGAATTAAAGAACAATTCTGTGGTTTAACATTGGCCTTTAAATCAATACTGGAGTGTTCTGCAAAGTGTACAATCAATAAAGAGAAGGCATGTTTCCACTGTCTCCTTCCAGTAGCAAAAATATATTATGCCCTGCTAAGAAAGAAAAATAGAAACTGTTTTGAAAAGCAAAAAAAAAAAAAGTCTGCCTGGCTTTTATTTTAGGTCGCACTGATCATGCACAGTGCTACGAAATATTATTTGAACATACAGTAATTGTACTGTAAATGTTACTGTAAAGTGTACCTCTCATTCCAAATCTTCACCTGATCGGCGTGCAGTTGCTCCTGCACTGTTACTCTGAATACGACCAAGCCAGATGAGTTCCGTGCACAAGCCCTATTCTGATTCAATAGGGCTCATTAACGGAACTCACCTGGCATACTTATACACATTGTTACCTGATCTTCTGGCAGCAGGAGCAACTGCATGCCGATTGAGTGAAAATTCACAATGACAGGTAAGCCTTGAAGCAGACCTGTCAGCAGCTGAAAAGGGGTAAAAAAAAAAGAATCAAAAACATGACAGTATTTTTGTTAATGTGTAAATTATGCTCATCGGTGTTCTTCAAGATATCAAGATCCCATGTCCAATCATTCCCCACCTAATGACAAATAAGAGGAGATAAGCTAAGTACCCCTGAGCTCTTGCCATGTTGGGAAAAGCCACTTGCACTTGAGCCTCATTTATATAACAAAATCTATTGTTAGGCTGGGTTCACACTACGTATATTTCAGTCAGTATTGTGGTCCTCATATTGCAACCAAAACCAGGAGTGGATTAAAAACACAGAAAGTATCTGTTCACACAATGTTGAAATTGAGTGGATGGCCGCCATTTAATGGCAAATATTTGCTGTTATTTTAAAACAACGGCTGTTATATTGAAATAATGGCAGTTATGTACTGTTATATGGCGGCCAACCACTCAATTTCAACATTGTGTGAACAGATCCTTTCTGTGTTTTTAATCCACTCCTGGTTTTGGTTGCAATATGAGGACCACAATACTGACTGAAATATACGTAGTGTGAACCCAGCCTTAAACCAAAATCTCGGCACAGGAAAGGACTAAGTAAAAGATATGCCCAGACTCATGATGAGAAACTGTATTTAGCCTATTTAGCTAAAGAAAGTTCCACTTTAAGAGTACGCAGCATAAAAGACTTACAGGCTCCATGTTACAATGGACTTTGCTTTACTGCAAAAAGCTGCAGTTGATCTGAATGTGGGGAGTGAGGGTGTTAGGACTGGTCGCTCAGACAGACACAGACACAGACAGTGGACCCTGAGCTGAACCCCGCCCACTGTCCCTGCCTACTTTCCTCAATCTGCCCTAGGTGACAGCGAGCAACTGGGCGGCAACCCCTGCACTGGCTAGGTGGAACACAAGACAAGACAGACAAACACAATAAAGAATAATTGACAGTCCAGGTCACAACAATCGGGCAGCGCAGTACAAATCACAATCCAATAAGCAAAGTCAATAAACAGGCAATAGAGTTAGGGGAAGGCAGCTAGCAGGGATGGTCAGAAATTCAGGCAAAAGGGTCAGAGTAAACACAGATATAGAAGAAACTCAAGCAGACAGAGACAAGCTTAATATCCGGCACCAGAATGAGACTCAGCCAAACATTTATAGGGAACCAGGAGACAGTCTCAGCCCCTATTGGACAAGGCTCCTGGTTCCAAACAAAATCATCTGTGGATAAGAACTAAACGCAGTGTAACTCCTTCATAGCCAGAGCACACAGCAAACAGGTGGGGCTGAACATCATGCTAGAAATAGGTCAGTGTTCAGACAGGGTTCAGGTTACAGCACAAGACATACAAAAAAATGAATATCAGCGCTATCTCAGCCGCACAGCATGAGCTGAGGGGCGCACGGAGTTCAGCACAGGCACATTCATGACATAGGGTCAACTGGATGACCTTCTCCATCTTCTCTCCTGGTTTAACTTCATTTACAGGGTTATCACTATACATAAACAGGGAGACACCTGTCAATCAAAATTAGACAGATGGGGTAAACCGAAAAAGCTGCAGCCACTAAGGGTAAATTGATATCACTATGTATGAAAATGGTAACCAAGAGCCTAATAATTTTTGAGGGAATTTTTTTAGCAGTTGGGGGGGGGGGGCTGCTTTTAACTATTTCCATGTCTGTAGTGGGTGTGTATCTTGCCATTGCGGTGAGCTGTTGTATTTTTCTGTGTTTTTGTGTACAATTACAGCCATAGCAACGTGCTCCTGCCTAGTGTGAATGGTGTTCTAGGAGAGCTGACCAAACTTGTCTTTTTATCACTATAATAACCTCTACCAAGTTCTTGTAATTTCCATATCTGAACTATGCTAAATGAATGCTAGTCCTAAAAAACACATGCTTTTTTTTTTTTTTTTTTAATTAGAAAATAAATACAATAAATTGTGTAAGCATGGTGAACAAATAAATTATGCCATCTAAGGCTATGCTCCCACATAGTATTTTTGCTCAGTATTTTGCAATCAAAACCAGGGGTGAATGAAACCACAGAAAGGCTACGTTCACACACTGTTGAAATTGAGTGGATGGCTACCATGAACAAGGCCTTTATGTGTTTTCAATCCCCTTCTGGTTTTGGTGGCAAAATACTGACCAAAATACTGAGCAAAAATACTGTGTGGGAACGTAGCCTAATAGAGGCAGAATTAAGTATGAAGGTACAGGCTGAAAGGGACACGGGTTAATAAATCAATGAAAATCTATGTAATGGTCAGTGCTAGGGATGAGGTTCGGATTCGTATGAACCTGAACTATCGGCTTCTGGTTTCCGCTGTCTGCCCACTCCGTGGAGAAGGTGGATACAGCCTGAGGACCACCTGGAAAACTGAGATACAGCCATAGCCATAGGCTGTATCCCAGTTGTCTAGGCGGTCCTCAGGCTGTATCCACCCTCTCCACGGAGCAGGCAGACAGCGGGAATCAGAAGCCGACTTCGCCGGTTCGCTCATCCCTAGTCAGTGCACAGTAAGCCAGCAATGGTTTAATGAAGATTTTGTACTGATTACTAAACCGCCAATAAAAATTATAGACATCAGGTAACATATATATATATATATATATATATGTGTACACACACACACACTAATGCATATGATATTTAAGTATACAAACTAAAATACTGTAAACCGAACTGAATTTTGGTGGGACCAGCCAACCATCTATCCACCCTACTAATTCTCCCCTTACAGCAAAAGTTAAATGGACCAGGCAGCTGGATTTCAACATGCCTCATCCTTTTTTTTATTAAAAAATTGAGGGGGCTTGAAGTGGTTTACTGCCCTCCTCAAATGATTCAAAAGGCATACCAAGCATGCAATGTATGGGGGGAGGTCGAGAAAGATAGCTGTCATCAGAACTAGGGTGACTGCTTTGGGTTGTCCAACCCATAACTAAGGGCAAAATAAACCTTTGGTCACTGGTACTAGAACATGTTTCCTACTTTACAGGTGAAGGTTCAATAAAGCATGTCTCTGTATACAAAGGGTAATGGTGTGGCTTGTAACAGGGGGAACCCTCATATCCCCCCTTATGTCAAATTGTGCATATTCCCCTTTATATTTTTACTTTTCCCTGTTTGTTATGCCTCCACGTATTGCTGTTGTACTGTTTAGTGTAACTAACTACTGATTGTAACTACTGTTTGTTGTAACCACTGGCCAATGTACAAAAAGCCATCTCAGATTCTTTCCGTTTCCCTGTCAATATGGTTTCATGGCTTCCAGTTGGCAGGATTAGGTGATGATCTTCAGCATGGGTCAAAGATAAAGAGTTTATGAGAGAGTGATGTTCAGTGTTTCACCTTGGCATTGGATGGGAGGAGATGGTGGTATGAAAGTTAATCATCAGGTGCCAGGGAGAGCTGAGTAGCTGTCTGTGGCTTCATAGGCGCCAGTTTAGCTAACCTTTCAGGCTGTAAGCAGAGACAATGAAAGGTGAAGATCCTATGCAGAACTGTGCAGTAAGGCTGCCTGTAGTTGCCGAGAAGGGAAATGAGCTAGTGATCTGGTAAGGATACTGGGAGACATGGAAAGTATGCAACTTGATTATTAAAATAATTAAATGTATTCAATTATTAAATGTGATAAAATGATTACTCCTTTTGTGTACTAAGGCACAATTAAAAAGTAATGAACCTCCTTCTGTGCAACAGCATGGAAGTATGAAATAGAGTTTCATCTGTTGCTTATTATAAAATGTATGTTCCCCCTTTGTTTGTAGGAGAACGTGATATTCATGATCTCTGTTATTTTTTGTCTTTGATGTTTGCCCTACTCTCTTTTTTGAGTTTGCATCCGCACAAAACTATATAAAACAGTTGATTCTGATCAATGCAAAGACTTTGACTATGACTATGTACTTGGTGCTAGGACCTACATGTCCTAATTGTTATTATTACTTTTCTGGAAGCTGATCTTCTATTTCTTCTTGATTACAATAAAAATTTGGGGGGAAAAAAAGAAATAGTTTGTTCTATAGCCACTAAGCGGTGTGACTGTGAATCTTATGTTACATAGTTCTGTGATACAAGTTAGTTAAAGCAGTCTTGGATCAGATCTGTTTTAGCTCTGATCTGATCCAAGGACTTGGATCAGATCTGTTTAAGCTATCTGGTGGCTTGGGACCAAATTCAAGCCCTTTTTGTGTAGAGTGCTGTACATGATCCCAAGGTATTTAGAGCACTATAGAAATGAGTGGCTAAATGTCTGGTGCCACCACCAAATGGCTATAACAGGGGTAGCAATAGCGTAGACAGACAACTTGCAGCCACCTGACTTTGGTGGAACTTTGGGCTTATATCTATGTCCGCAGCCCCAGTGCAAAGACAGCTTAGAATGTTGTCATGTTCATTTGTAAAGAGATTCCACATTATTTAAGATAATATCCTTTCTTACAAGCTATGGAAATAGAAAATGTAAGTTATCAAACAGCAACATTATGTCCCAGAAACATCCTGTCCTAGAGTGCAGAAGAAGTCAGGGGCACAAACAGTCAAGTTAACAACCGACAGAATGTTGAAGGATTCAGGACTCTATCAACTTTCCAGGCTTGGCTGTTAAAGTTACTAGAGGTACCATTAAACTTTTGAAAGGGTCTCCCTTTTATAAATACTATATGTGGAAACATTCAAAACACTGCAGATAAATGCCTTTCTTTTATAGAAAGTTTCTTAGTGGAAAGAGTAAATCTGAATAACAAAAGTATATAAACCCCTTCTCATGGGTAAAAAACAAAGTGCACAGTTTGTATCTTCTAACATTTAGACGACATTCACTCTTCTTTTACCCCTCAATGACATAAATATAGACCCTGTCTGAAAATGGAGGGGGACATACAGACATACTGAGTACCATCTGGTTACACGTACTCTATCATGGGCTCAACATTTTTGCATTGTGTTACAATCTTTTAAGAACCAATTAACCCCACACTGCAAGTGGCGTGCAGAGTTACAGATGTCTGTATATCATATATACAATAGACCACCAATTAAAAAGATGTTCTACTTCTGTCCCAAGGCCTACAATATGTTTTCCGGCAGGGTGTTCCTGTCACATCAAAATAAATGACTCCTCATGATGTGTGCTGGCAGGAAAACAAAAAAGCTGAGGAAGTGTTTCAGTACAAGTTAAAGTTTCTGTACATAAGCATGGGGAAATGTTTGTTTTGATGAGTATATCAAAGTGCTTCTCTCTGCTAAATAATAAATCTTTGCAAGTGTTCTTAAATGTTCATCTTATTTCACTAGCGGATAATGGGGACAGGAGGATGTCAGCAATTTTGGAGGCTACTAAATGCTATGTTTGGTTACCAGGTTCCAGACCAGCAGACAAGAATACACCAGCACCAGACTGTTTAAAAGACAAAAGTAAAGAAAATTATTAGTGATCTTTTTACCAACTCAGACATTATTGGAGAAATCGAGTGGCCGGGCTGCACAAACAATCCATGTATTGTCATGCAGCCATGGTATCTGACAGCACAGATATACATCTATCCATGCTGTCAGTTTCTAGATCACACAGCAGCACATACTTACCTAGTGCGCTGCTGCTGTGATCCAGCATCCTCTTTTCCGGCTCTTCTATCCAGCTGCTGTGTCTTCAGGCCCTGCCTCCTCAGGCTTTCAATCATTCTAAGGGAGGCGATGCAGCCTGAAGATACAGAGACTGGACAGGGGATCCAAAGAAGAGGATGCCGGATCACATCAGCAGCACACTAGGTAAGTATGTACTGCTTTGTGATCTGTCAACTGACAGCGCAGATACTGCACATGCATATCCGTGCTGTCAGTTTGCTTTTATGCTTATTTGTTTGCGTCTACACAAGGAGTTGTGTGGCCAATAACGAGATATTATGAAGAATGTTCTTAAATTACCATCAGCCAAGGATTGTGCGTCTTGCCGATCCTCAGCTGATCGCTGTCACTTTTACAAGGCCTGAGTATCGGCCGCAGAAGCGTTTCTTGCAATATTACTGGCCGAAAAGTTGTTCCTCACCCTATCTGGTCCTGCAGACAACCACCGGATGCATCCTGGCTTTTTACTTTGGTTCCTATTTTGCAGCATGACTATTTGCTTTTTCTTTTAACTACTGAGTTTGATGACCTTGGTGACCATGGGATTGACCTTGCCTCCTGCCTTGGCCCTCAGACTTTCTGTCTGGTATCTGGTATTCTACTATAAGGGTATATTCACACGGGCGGGCTCGCAGCGAGATTCTCGCTGCGAGCCCGGCAGGTCCTGTCAGTTCCCATAAACTACATACTTGCTGCGGTCTAAACGACCGCAGCGAGTATGTAATTATACCGCGCTTAACCCCTTCTACTCCCGCCGGCTGTAAGCAGCATACATTACCTGTCCTTGCTGCACGGGTCCGGCGTCCTGCTCTCCCGTCCGGCCAATTAGTGTGTTGCCCAGCCGCAGCCACCGATTGGCCGGGCGGGAGAGCAGGACGCCGGACCCGTGCAGCAAGGACAGGTAATGTATGCTGCTTACAGCCGGCGGGAGTAGAAGGGGTTAAGCGCGGTATAATTACATACTCGCTGCGGTCGTTTAGACCGCAGCAAGTATGTAGTTTATGGGAACTGACAGGACCTGCGGGGCTCGCAGCGAGAATCTCGCTGCGAGCCCGCCCGTGTGAATATACCCTTAAGATCACATTTCTGTAACTAGCTGTTTTTTGTACCAAAAGTGAGGTTTAGGAGTCCAAGGATTTTGTTATTGTAGTTCAACCTTACAACTTATTGATTTGTTACTAACAACATAGCAATATTATTTCCACTGCAATTACAACTTATAATGCGAATCTATATTATATTGATGCAAAATTCAGTCAAAGATGAAAATATTAGCCATAGTCACATACAGTAGTGCTGAACACTTTAATCTTCCTGCAACTGTCTCAGTAGTTTTTCTCAGCAGCTCGGCTACATTCCCACTTTAGGGACATATCTGGGGAACTCAGTTGCTTTGTTTTATAGTCGGCCGCTAATAAAGATCATGATTTTTTATTAGCAGCCACCTATTTAACATGATAGCCTAAAAGCTACACTTGGACAAGTATACCTGGGACACAGTTGGGCTACATCCATGAAAAATGTGCAACAGCCCCCAGCCAAATCTGCAACAGCCCACACCCCTTTTGCAAGCCACACCCATTTGGACGTGCCAAACTGCAGAATTAGTTTCAGTTATATTTTCTTGGTTAACTGCACTAAAGCTGGGATGCTTCTGCTAATAATATACTCCATATATCTCTCTATGATAGGGCTGGGGAATATGGCCAAAAAATAAAATCTTGATTTTTTTGCTAAATCTATCACTACCTGTACATATCCCTACTCTTCCCTGCAGTGTGAGCTGGGCAGCACATGGACCCCACTCACTCCTCGGCCCCAGTGCTCATTCACCCAGTAGACACACGTCTGGCTTAGCTTGCCCTCATGCCCAGTGCCCATGGAGGTGGAAGCCTGTGCAAAGTGCCCGCAGAAAAGGAAGCCTGTGCCCACTGCTCCTCTGCCAACAGGACACCACCACTGACACAGAGACCGAGCGCCACAGTGATGCACAAGTGTCCCCTAGTCCGGGCAGATCGGCAGCGGAGTCCCCACTGCGGAGAGAGAGGTAGGAGCAGCATCTGTTTAAACTTTAATGCCAGTTTTTTTAATTTGGTGCCGGCCACCGCAGGATCAGCAACCGTCCAGCAGGAGATCAGGTCACTGAAGCGAGGCCATATTTGGTTTCAGTTTTTCACAATTAATCGCCAAAAGCTAAAACAAAGTACAAGGATGATAAAGTGATGTGACAGATATCTCTGTATATGAATAACAAAGATAGTGATGTCACAATATATAAGCATGACCAAAGTGGTGTAAGAGTGCAGGAATCATCATCATCATCAGTGATGCCACAATGTAGAAATTATATACACAATGGGGGAGATTTATGAAAATGCCTTTTTTAGGCGCAGATGGGGCATAAAAATATTCGCAAATGATATTTTTGTGAATATTTTTTTCGCATCTGCCCCATCTGAACCACCTTGGCCAGTGGGGCGAGAGGGGGCGTTAAGAGTGCACTGCATTTATCATTTTTCCGGTGGAAAAATGATCCTAAAACCTCAAAGCTGGCGTAGGTTTCAAAATTTTCACACGGACGGGCTCCTTGCGTTTGTGATTTATGTAGAGGCAGTGCGCCTCTACATAAATCTCCTGATCTCCGCAGCTGCGGGGACATTTGTAAGCCCGGCGTAAAAAAACGCCAGGCTTCATAAATGTCCACCATTGTGTCACTCGTTTAAAAGAAAAATTTACATGGTAAATAGTTAGTACAGGTTGTAAAGTTATAAACTGCTATTGCATTGAAAAGTTACACAGTGATGTCACAGAACAGAGTTAACCCCTTCACGTCAGCAAACTGTATATATACGTTCCTATTGCACATGCCCCGTGCAGTAGGAATGTATATATGTTCCTGACTGACAGGGGCTTTATGATGAGAGCGGGATCGCTCTCATGTGTGTCCGGGGCCGGAGATAATGAGAATCAGCTGCGATCCCGCAGCTGACCCTCATTAACCCCATAGTGACCACCGATACGGCGGTCACTAATGGGCCGGCGCCTCCGCTGCTTTTCATCTCCCCCCACCGTGAATCCACGGTGGGGGGAGATGAAAAGTGTCCATCAGACAGATTGCCTGTAACCACCCCAAATTACATGTACCCACCCCAGATTACCTATAAGCACTTTAGTCTGTCCGTGACAATCCCAGATTGTCTGTAAGCCCCCCAGGTTGCCCTTAACCCCCGCAGGTTGTGCATAACCACCCCAGGTTTGCCGTAATCATGCCAGATTACATGTAACCCCCCAGATTGCACGCAACCACCGCACGTCGCCTCAGTCCACCACACGTCGCCTCTGACCACCGCACGTCGCCTCTGACCACCGCACCTTGCCACTGACCACCGCACCTTGCCTCTGACCACCGCACCTTGCCTCTGACCACCGCACCTTGCCACTGACCACCGCACCTTGCCACTGACAACCGCAGATTGCCTCTAACCACCCCAAATTACCAATGACCCCCTCCAGATTGCCCGTAACCACGCCAGATTACAGGTACCCACCTCAGATTACCTATAAGCACTTCAGTTTATCCGTAACCACCCCAGATTGTCCGTAACCACCCCAGATTGTCCGTAACCACCCCAGATTGTCTGTAACCACCCCACGTTGCCCTTAACCACAGCAGGTTGCCTGTAACCACCCTAGATTGTCTGTAACCACAGCAGGTTGTCCGTATCCACCCCACGTTGCCTGTAGCCACCCCAGGTTGCCTCTAGCCACCCCAGGTTGCCTGTAACCACCCCAGCTTGCCTCTAACCACCCCAGGTTACCTGTAACCACCCCAGGTTGCCTCTAACCATCCCAGGTTGCCTGTAACCACCCCAGGTTGCCTGTAACCACCCCAGATTGTCCGTAACCACCCCAGATTGTCCGTAACCACAGCAGGTTGCCTGTAACCACCCTAGATTTTCTGTAACCACCGCAGATTGTTCGTAACCACCCCACGTTGCCCGTAACCAGCCCACGTTGCCTCTAACCACCGCACATTGCCCGTAACCACCGCACATTGCCCGTAACTACCGCACGTTGCCCGTAAACTCCACACGTTGCCCGTAACCACCGCACATTGCCAGTGACCCCCTCCAGATTGTCTGTAATCTCCCCAGATTGCCTGTAACCACCCCAAATTACATGTACCCACTCCAGATTACCTATAAGCACTTCAGTCTGTCCGTGACAATCCCAGGTTGTCTGTAAGCCCCCCAGGTTGCCCTTAACCCCCGCAGGTTGTGCATAACCACCCCAGGTTGCCCGTAATCATGCCAGATTACATGTAACCCCCCAGATTGCACGCAACCACCGCACGTCGCCTCAGTCCACCACACGTCGCCTCTGACCACCGCACGTCGCCTCTGACCACCGCACCTTGCCACTGACCACCGCACCTTGCCTCTGACCACCGCACCTTGCCTCTGACCACCGCACCTTGCCTCTGACCACCGCACCTTGCCACTGACCACCGCACCTTGCCACTGACCACCGCACCTTGCCACTGACAACCGCAGATTGCCTCAAACCACCCCAAATTACCAATGACCCCCTCCAGATTGCCCGTAACCACGCCAGATTACAGGTACCCACCTCAGATTACCTATAAGCACCCCAGATTGTCTGTAACCACCCCAGATTGTCTGTAACCACCCCAGATTGTCTGTAACCACCCCAGATTGTCTGTAACCACCCCAGATTGTCCCTAACCACCCCAGATTGTCCCTAACCACCCCAGATTGTCCGTAACCACCCCAGATTGTCTGTAACCACCCCACGTTGCCCTTAACCACAGCAGGTTGCCTGTAACCACCCTAGATTGTCTGTAACCACAGCAGGTTGTCCGTATCCACCCCACGTTGCCCGTAGCCACTCCAGGTTGCCTCTAGCCACCCCAGGTTGCCTGTAACCACCCCAGGTTGCCTGTAACCACCCCAGGTTGCCTCTAACCACCCCAGGTTGCCTCTAACCACCCCAGGTTGCCTCTAACCACCCCAGATTACCTGTAACCACCCCAGGTTGCCTCTAACCATCCCAGGTTGCCTGTAACCACCCCAGGTTGCCTGTAACCACCCTAGATTGTCTGTAACCACAGCAGGTTGTCCGTATCCAACCCACGTTACCCGTAACCACCCCAGGTTGCCTGTAACCACCCCAGATTGTCTGTAACCACCCCAGATTGTCTGTAACCACCCCAGATTGTCTGTAACCACCCCAGATTGTCTGTAACCACCCCAGATTGTCCGTAACCACCCCAGATTGTCCGTAACCACAGCAGGTTGCCTGTAACCACCCTAGATTTTCTGTAACCACCGCAGATTGTTCGTAACTACCCCACGTTGCCCGTAACCAGCCCAGGTTGCTTCTAACCACCCCAGGTTGCCTGTAACTACCCCAGGTTGCCGTAACCACAGCAGGTTGCCCGTGACCACCCCATGTTGACCGTATCCACCCCAGATTACCCGGAACCACCCCAGACTGTCCATAACCACCTCTAGATTACCCGTAACCCCCCCCCCCCAGGTTGCCAGTAACCACCTTACATTACCTGTAATCTCATTTTTTTTATTTTATTTTAGTAACTGCGCTATTCTAATAACTATTACTAGCTGCTGTTTTGCTCCAGCAAATTGGCACTTCTTTCCTTTCTGAGCCCTGCTGTTTGCCCATACAGTGGTTTATACCCACATATGGGGTACCGTTGTACTCAGGAGAACCTGCGTTGCAGATTTTGGGGAACATTTTCTCCCCTGTTCCTTGTGAAATTTAGACATTTCAAACTAAACCAACATATTATTGGAAAAATTCGAGTTTTTCATTTTTACTGGCCAATTTTGAATACTTTCCTCTAATACCTGTGGGGTCAAAATGCTCATCCTACCTCAAGAAGAATTCTTTGAGGGGTGCACTTTCCAAAATGGGGTGACTTTTGGGGGGGTTCTATTCTGCTGACACTACAGGGGCTCTGCAAACGCACCTGGCGCTCAGAAACTTCTTCAGCAAAATCTGCACTGAAAATGCTAATTGGCGCTCCTTCCCTTCTGAGCCCGGCATCAATGAGCTATAAGCGCATAAAGTGAGACAGGTCAGATTTTGAAAAATGAGCCTGGTCTTTTAGGTGCAAATAGACTTGGTCTTGAAGGGGTTAATAAATATAGTGATGCTGCAGCTTCTGGCTGGGGAAACCAATGCCTATCCTGTAATATCTTTCTGCCATACACTTCTATTGTCCAAAAAATTTATCAGTTTCTAATTGCCTATTCTATCCAAAGAAACAAACTGACAGCTGCTTCTCAACCTGAGCCAGACACTTTTAACCACAATAGAAATTCTAGCGAAATCCCTGTAAAGACTCAAAGCTAGGGGAGATCGGAACAGTGTTTAAAGTTGATACTTTAGGATTACATTGACCCCAGCGAATGTCTCACTATTCTTAGTAATTGTATTGTTTCTTATCTATGTCACACTTCTATCATCCGACTTTTTTTTCTCAAAGGCAAGAACCTCCACATTTTAATGTCTCCTCTTATAATTCTGATAATATACAGTATATTGTTACATTACTGATGCAGCAATTGTTAAAAAAAATCTAATCACTCAAACATCACTTGTACTTGTATTGTATCTGTATTGTATGTCCATAAAAAAACATAACAAATACCCCAGCAACACTATTCTGCTTTCTAGGAATAATGTTGAAAAGAGTATTACAAATAAACTGTGGTGGTCATGGTGGTCATGGTGGTCATGCAGAACTTGTCCTAGAAACTATTATTCCAATGTTAAAAGAATAATTTTAGAGTGTACCTGTCATTTCAAAGGATCTTTATAAACCTGTATGGCTTTGTTAGATTTACCGACTGACCACTAAGCAGTCAAGTCTAGTAGCTGTATTACTGCGCTCATCGGTAGTGCTTGCAGTTAAAGGGACATTTATAGATCCTGGGAGGCCCGCTCAGCTACCTGGTGCTGCAAATGATGACAGCTCAGGGGGCCCAGTGAATTGCAGGAGATGCAATACCCTGATGCAGGGAGCCTTCAGTGTTAGTTATGCCCCTAGACCAGAGATAGTCTGACTGCCAGTGGTATATGGTATTGTATCAGCTTTTCTGTGTTAGCAAAACCTTCAAAAGTGAAGGATTTAGGCACAGTGGCTTCCCATAATGAGTCACCAGTGCAACCAGGTGGTAGGGAAAGCAAATCCTATGCTGGGCTGTATATATATAATGGTATGCTGGGCTGTATAGCTAGAGGTATAACCAGTAGGAAGAGGAAGATTGTGATCCCGCTGTATCAAGTTCTAGTGACATCACATCTGGAATACTGTGTCCAGTTCTGGAGACCTCACCTACATAAGAACGGATCCAAAGACGAGCTTTAAAACATTGTGGATGGCCTGAAGTATAAAACGTATCAGGAAAGAATTAAAGGGGTGATGTCATGATGCAAAGAAGGTAAAATCAGATGTGTACCATATGCATAAAGGTTAAAGGAGAACAAATCCCTGTTCCATTTTTCTTTGCCATGGATCTTCGGTCAATGTACTATTTTCCTTCGCTATAAATTTGATTTCTTCATGGTTTCCTCTATGAACTGTGACCCTGCTGTTGCCATGCAACAGTGCAGACATTTTCCCACAATCCCTCTCGCTTGCATGTGAAGGGACAATTATAGATCCTGCCAGCACTAATGGGACAGATCATGTGACTAAGCATGAGTGACCCAACCTAGTGGATGCCTGACGGGCCTTTACAAAGGGCAACAGATTATCAAAGAAGACACATGGGGATGCTGCCCATGATTAGACTAACAGTTCCAACTGTATACTTGTTATGATCTATTCAGTCTCCTTCCCCCAGTGCTGAGCTGCTGCTTTAAGCTGAAAACACAAAAATCTATGCGTGATCTTTTCTCTCTCCCGCTCCTCCACCCTCGCTTCTGAGACAGATGCTGTACACAAATCCCTGTCTGGCTTTATCTGTACCACTGTAGCTTCTTTGTAATGATCTCCCAGCATTACAAAGAAGCTACAAAGTTGCATATATAACCTGCCAGGGATTTATTTACATCATCTGTCTCAGAAGGGAGGGGGGAGGAAGAGGGACAGAGAGAAAGGCTCACACACAGATTTCTGTGTTTTCAGCAGAAAGCAGCAGCTGAGAACTGGGGGAAGGAGTCTGAATAGATAATAACATGTATGGAAGAAATTCTTAGTCTCACAATGGGCAGCAACATAACAAAAGTTATGTTTGAGTGGAATACCCCTTTAACCCCTTGAGGACCAGGCCCAAAATGACCCAGTGGACCGCGCATATTTTGATCTTTGCGCTTTCGTTTTTCCCTCCTCCCCTTCTAAGAGCTCTAGCACTTTCAGTTTTCTATCTACAAGGCCATGTAATGGCTTATTTGTTAGAGGAATAGTTGCACCATAACATGTATGACGGAATCCCAAATATATTATTTATGAAGATATAAATAGGTGAAATTGTAAAAAAGAATGCAATATGGTAGTGTTTGGGGGGTTCCTGTGTCTACATAATGCACTATATAGGTCAGCCCGAACACAACCATATGCAGGTTTACACAGATTTTCTAATGTTATATATATTTTTTTTATGAAATCCTTTTTTTTGGCAAATAAATATTAATAAAATGGGCCTATTGTGACGCTTATAACAGTTTTATTTTTTCACCTACGGGGCTGTATGGGGTGTCATTTTTTCCGCCATGATCTCTAGTTTTTCATAATACCATATTTGTGAAGATCGGATGTTTTGATCACTTTTTATTAATTTTTTTTTTTTTTATAAATAATGTAGCATAAAATCGGTAACCCACACACTTTTTTCACTCTTTTCGTGTACGCCTTTTACCGTTCGCAATGGCGCTTGTTATATTTTAATAGATCAGACAATTACGCACGCTACGGTATATTATATGTTTATTTATTTATTTTTATATGTTTTATTTATATAATGGGAAATGGGAGTGATTTAGACTTTTATTGGGGGAGGGGTTTTGGGGTAGTGTATTAGTGATTTTAACTTTTTTTTTAAACATTTTAAGTCCCTTTGGGGGACTTGTACATACAATAGTTTCACTTTATACACTGATCATTGCTATGCCATAGGCTGAAGATGATCAAAATTTTTCCTGTCTGGCAAGTACACAGCTCAGGCTTTCTGAGGTTCTCTATCCCTCTGCTGCACATACACAGTAATCCTCATCCTTCTCCCAGTAATCTGTTCTAGTCTGTCTGGTACTAAAGACATCTTTGCCCTGATGACAGACAGTAGACAGCAGATTGCAGAGAAGTGAGACACCTAATGGCCAAGACTTAGGAGCTGTTTATCTGATGTAAGGAGTCATTATTGATTAATAATTTAATTGATGATTATGTTAGTAATCCCTTTGGAGGGAAGCTCTTTGAAATGACAGTACTCATTTAAATATATTTAGCTATTTCTGTTCATATACTTTAAAGGGCTTATCCAGAAAAAAACATGGCTGCTTTCTTCCAGATAGAGAATGTTTCCAGTTTTAATCCGGTTTAAAAAGGGACTTAGTAAGGAAAAAATGAATATGGCAGAAAGGATGAAATCTTACAGATGTGGATCGCTTGTTTTAAGAGTTTTGTGTGCATAGAGTATAATGTATAGATGTCAATAGTTTAAAATATTGAAGAGGTTGTTACTTTAAAAAGCTGCATGGATAATGCAACAACAGAATACTAGGAAAGCTCCAGTGCATCCAGGTAATATAACAGTAGGCAAAAGCAGATCTCCAGACTCATGATGAGCCAACATCCCAATGTTTGGCTCGGATACTGAATACGAACATAAAAAAAAAAATGATCATGATTGGTTTAGTTTGTGTTCGCAACAAATAAATAACGAATGTAGAGTAGAAGTGTACGTTTCGAACTAAACACATGCGTACAGATTATCAGGTGCAAAGTGGAAATTACACCGTTGCGTATGTTTAGGTCTAGAGTTACCCACAGATTGGGTGCAGATTGTTGGGTGCAAAACGTAAATTGCGCAGTACATCGCGAGATAAACGTTTGCATGTTTGAATATCTTTGAAAATGATCATATGACCATTCCGATCATCTAACAAATTGTTTGTGATCGTCGAACACACGGACATTGTAACGAACACACGAACATTTATGAACACGTTCATTCATCAGTACTCCAGACGAATGGCACCGCTGGAATAAAAAACATCTACCAGCATATGTTCTGCTACATTTGCTTTAAATGTATGTTGATATGCTGGACCTTCCTTTCTACTACGCATGTATACCTAGCGCATTGATCCACAGCACCTGAAGAGTTTGGGTGGGCCATTATTATTTATTTTGTTTTGGACTGTTTTCCTTAATAAATCTATGAATGATGGGTTAAGGAATGATGGGTCTTAAGGAGCAATGTTACTAATATTGCATTCAGGCCTTTGATTATCTATTGTCATGATATGTGTTTGGGCCTTGTTGAATCTGTGTGTCTGTGTGGACGGCATTGCTAATGCATTATAATAACTTACTGAATCAAAATAATGCAACAGATGTTCACCAGCAGTTCTGTATATCATTGCTTGTCAAAGTGTGAGGTGAGTCTCTATGACTATATGACTAGCCTTAACACTAACAACTCTGCTGCATCACTCAAACTGATAAACATTGGACACATTTATATATATGTTTGTCCAATGTTTATGTATATATGTAACTATGTACCAACATACACACACTATATATATATATATATATATATATATATATATATATATATATATATATATATATATATATTATCTATATCATAAAAATCAAAGTCTGTCTGTCTGTCCTTCTGTCTGTCTGTCTGTCCTCTATAGACTTCCAAACGCCTGAACCGTTTGACCCCAAATTTGGCACACAGATACATTGGGTGCCCGGGAACAGTACATGTATATACAGGACCCCCTACTCCATCCATACAGTACATGTATACACAGGGCACAACAGGTATACCAAACTGTGACTGGTTAACACTGCCACACCAGACCTGACCAATACCGCCATACTGTGACTGGATAACACTGTCATACCAGACCTGACCAATACCGCCATACTGTGACTGGATAACACTGTCATATAAGACCTGACCAATACCGCCATACTGTGAATGGATAACACTGCCACACCAGACCTGACCAATACCGCTATACTGTGCTGGATAACACTGTCATACCAGACCTGACCAATACCGCCATACTGTGACTGGATAACACTGCCATACCAGACCTGACCAATACCAGCAAACTGACTGGGTAACACCGCCACCCCAGACCTGACCAATACCGCCATACTGTGACTGGATAATACCATCATATCAGACCTGACCAATACCACCATACCGTGACTGGATAACACCGCCACACCAGACCTGACCAATACCGCCATACTGTGACTGGATAACACCCCCACACCAGACATGACCAATACCAACACACTGTGACTGAATAACACTGCCATACGGGTAAATACAACCCTGCAGGTATACAGGACACTACAGGTATACAGGACCCCAAAACTATACACTACAAGTGCACGGGACCTCCACAAAACTATATACTACAGGTATACAGGACCCCAAACTTTACACTACAGGTATACAGGACCCCAAAACTATATACTACAGGTATACAGGACCTACCACCAACTGTATACTTCAGGTATACAGGACCTCCACCAACTATATACTACAGGTATACAGGATCCCAAACTATACACTACAGGTATACAAGACCCCAAAACTATACACTACAGGTATACAGGAACTCCACCAACTATATACTACAGGTATATAGGACCCCAAACTATACACTACAGGTATACAGGACCTCAAAACCATACACTACAGGTATACAGGACCTACACCAACTCTATAATACAGGTATACAGAACCTTCACCAACTCTATACTACAAGTATACAAGACCCCAAATATACTACAGGTATACAGGAACTCCACCAGCTATATACTACAGGTATATAGGACCCCAAACTATACACTGCAGGTATACAGGACCTCCCTCAACTATACACTATAGGTATACAGCCCCCCCAACTATGCACTACAGATATGCGAGACCCCTAAAAACTATACATTGTGGGTATACAGAACCCCTCCAACTATGCACTACAGGTATACACTAATTCCACTGATTAACTCAGATGAAACAATACCTTTAGCTTGGCCTCCTGGGCACCTTAGAACAAATCTAATTAAAACACTGACACTTTATACCCGGGCAGCGCCGGGTACATTTTCTAGTATAATATATATATATATATATATATATATATATATATATATATATATATATATACATATACATATAAGTTTTTTTAAATGTATCCGTTTCTACCAGCTTATGTTTGTGTTTTCCCCCATTAAAGTAAATGGGAATCGACTCAATTGATTTTTCTTTGATCTGTAACCTACTGATCTTAGTAATAATAGAAACAAAGTGCTGGATTGGTATAGAGCTTTTTTTTTTAGTCGCTAAACTAAGGAATCATTCTTACATTACAGAAGACTCAAAACTTTTCACCTACTTCTTTATTTGTTTTCCATTTTATATATATTGCATATTACAATATAGCGTGATATCCTGATAGTTCTGGTCTAATGTAGCGATAAGCTCCCCTATAAAATTTGTAGTGTTTGTCTTCAATGGATTAGTAATTATTGCTACCATCTTGTTATCAGCTGTCCAACATAGGGAATGTGTGCTGTCGGACAGGCCCCACTTTGCTGACACTTACATGCTGGGGGGGGGGGTTACCGTTATCAGCAATAGGAAGACCGGACTCAACTTTTAGGAGTTTTGTTTTAAGGCAACAATTTGTATCCTATTGATAGCTTGCATCCACTCAGATAAGAAGAGTTCTGTGTTGTCAGTCTAGCTTTATCTTCCTGTTTATGAAACATGATCCTTTTGAATGGTGGTAGTATACTTATATTATACCATTATCCTTTGGAGCAGCCTTTCACTATGTGCAATTACTGACTG